>NC_140622.1:28259303-28831803 GCF_057382275.1 Copadichromis virginalis | reverse complement strand
GCAGCGCTCTGATGCATTTTTAAGGGAAGTTAAAAAAAAATTAAAAAATAAAGTAAAGATATTATAAGTGATGTAAAAGTACCCTTACTACCCTTAATAGTTATATGTTATGAATTGAATTTTATTTTATTACACACTGAATGATTTTGTGTTATGTCTGTGAAGGTTCTCAGTCATACAGGTCATCGTAGTCAAAGGAGCTTGCAAAGAAAAGCGGCTGGACTTCTTTAAGTTGCTTGAAGACATTTCACCTCTCATCCAAGAAGCTTCTTCAGTTCAGATTTTGTGTTATAAAATACACCCCAATTTAATCACTGTCCATTTACATTTTTTTCTTTGCAATTTGAACTTTCTGTGAAAAAATGTTATGTACAACTTTCAAAGCACAAGAACAGATCTCGTTGTTTGTTTCATTAGTGTTTTCCATGTAGCTTCACAAACACTGACATTATATCACATTTAAGAGTTGATTATAAATGCATTTGCAAGATGGGCATAGCTTCTGAGCCTGAAGTGTCTGAAAACTGCATTCTTTTTAATGGACAGTAGGGGGCAGTCCATCAGCACAGGAAAAAGAATGTAATTTTGTCTTCTTCAAAGATAAGACAGATGATTATTGCAATAAAAAACTGATTGCATATTTAGATGCCTGACTGTTTTAACAAAGATTTTACACCAAATGTCCTTCATGGCACAACCCTCCACTTGTATCCCAGTTTAGGACCACTTATAGGAATACACTGGCTCGTTTTTTGTGCTTTCTTCTTTTACCCCGACAACTGCTGCTTTCAAATTGTTGTTACTGGTGGTTACAATGTGGTGTGAGACGTCTGAATGTTTTTCATGAACTGGTTCATCATAAGTTTGTAGTCAATGACTGCCTGTAAAAAAAAAAAACAAAAAACAATCACCATGAATGCCTCATTACAATTTTTAGCAGATAAAACTAAAAAAATGAATTAAATGCATATGAATTTCACTTTTTTTTTTAATTCTTCAGTGCAATTCTTCAAAGTACTTCAGTGTATTGTTATACATTTTTAAGGTTGTTAAACTGCTTGCACTGTTACACAGTAATGTTTATTAAAACAATTTTAGGAGAAATGTCTGGAAAGAAATAGTGAACAGAACAAAATGTGGATCGGAGTGAACTGAAACTCTAAGTGTAGCTGAAAGAACAGACTCGCTCAAAAACTGCACACAGGCTGGTTTGTAATTGAATTCGTGCCTCAGTCACGCCTCATTTTGGTTTCAACATGAACCGCTTCAGGTACCTGCTGCTGATATGTTTCCTCTCTCCACTTGTGGTGGGTGAGTAATTCTTTATTTTTATCTATAGATATCAAATCACATATACATTGTACGTCATTTTTAAGTGTTTTTCATTTCATGCAGTAGTAGTGACAGTTTCAACATCTGCACGGCCATTTGATAGATTTGTAAAATGTATAAACCTGTCCTTTAGCATTTTTGGATCACATTTAAAGGCATGCAATCAATAAGACTTTACACATATGCAGCTCTGAGGAACACATTAGTGCAGCATCAACGTAAAATAACTACGTGTTTAGCAGGTACAGTGTTTAAAACCCAAATTTTGATGGTAGTTCATTCAGTTATGGTGTATTTCAGTCTAAACCACTGGTGTCAAACTCACTGTCATTCACAAGGGACCAAATGCGATCTCTAATGGGCTGAATCTACAAAACAATTGCATGAAAACCCATTAAAATATTGTGCTTTTCCTTTTATCTTAAAAAATTTTATGAGTTTCAAAACACATAGAGGTCCGCTTAAGAAATATCAACAATGTGTCTCACGTTTTCCACATCCCATCATTATTCAGTATCCGAAGAAACTTTTTTGCACAGCTTCTTGGCTTAATAGTATTTCTTTGTTAGTGAGACGACTATGCAACTGACAGTGATTCAGGCCTCTCACTCAGACTGGGTTAAAAAATCATTGTCATGATGTGAAATGTTGCCGTTTCACACAAAGCTTCTCAGTACAAAGTGAAAAGTATATTTTATTTAAAAGTCCGGCTCAGGCAGTTACGTATGTTTTCTATGCCTTATTCAGATGCACACTGACAGACTTTTCCATAATTACCTTAAAGAGAAGCTGAATACAATGCCACTGTGTACAGGAATCTATAAAATGAGGAAACGGTCAGCCTCGTGATGTACGTTACATCAACATAAAGGGGTTTTGAGTGTGAAGATTTTCTAATTTCCTATTAAAACACAGAGGGAGCCTTGTTGTTGTTGTTGTTCTTATCAGACTTTCATTAATGAACATAATAAACTGAACAGAGTGTGACTTGGATTTAACCTGTTCTATCAAATGTGAGAATATCTGAGCACAGCAGCAAAAACCAGTTTTGAATCTCAGCTTTTCAAGGGCACAGATGCACCAGCTCACTGATAAGAAAGAGAACTTGTCTCTTCTTACAGGGAACACCACCAGGTTGATAACAGTTCAGATTTAAATACGAGGAAGCTGTTTTGGCTGGAAACTTTGTTGAGGGTTGGCTGAGCTTGAAAATCTTGATTGTAGTAAATTTCTACAGCACTTCTTTCTTTTCCTTTCAGATTGCTCTGTTGATGAAGACGGCTACTTCATGTTTGCTGACTTTTGCTGTGTTATGCACTCCAGAGACCCGAAGACAGTGGAGTATCTGATCGATTGGTATTTTAACAAAGAGTTTACGATGCAGTACAACAGCACAGTCGGCAAGTGGACGGGCCTCACTCCAGCTGGATTAATCACAGCATCTCAGTTTAATGAAGACAAATTTGATGTTGAGCAGAGAAAAGCAGAGAAACAACTGACTTGTGTCAATAATGTTGATGCAGTATTCAACGCAGTTCAGGAAAACATAGGTAAATATTCAAACACATTAAATTAGATAGTACTGTTAGTACTGGAAGTGCAGAGTTTTCTTCAAAATCTAATGGAAAAAATGTGACTTCTGACAGACAGTTTGCAAAATGTGCGCATCAACAAAGACCCTTCGAGCAGATAGTCCAGTTCATACAAGCCTGCAGAAACTTCCCGTACTTTCCGTTACAAGATCTCTCAGAGCAGGCACAACACCATTCACTTCCTCTTGCAAAGCTTTTCACAATAAAACAAGATAGTTGTACAATGAATGCTATATAATGCAAATGCTCTTTTAAGGAATTTCAAAACATTTTCTAAATACATTAACCATCATTATTTCATATGGATTATTACTATTTGATATGGATTTCAATGTTTTTAATATTTCAAAACATTTTAATAGATGATATTTTTAACCTGGTTACAACCAAATACGTTGATTAACTAAAATAAATAACCAGTTATTTATCGCTGGTTTACAGAATGATGAATTTCATCATTAAAGCTGTTGACCTTCTGATTTCAGCTGCACCCAGCATGACTCTCCAGGAGGGAGACCACACTTCCAGCCATGACACAATACTCGTGTGCAGCGTTTATGACTTCTACCCCGAACACATCCTTGTGACTTGGTACCTGAATGGTCAGGAAGTGACTGAGGGTGTGACCATAAGTGAAGTGATGACAAATGGAGACTGTACCTATCAGGTTCACTCTTATCTGGAGTGCACACCTATCCCCGAGGACAGAGTCACCTGTACGGTAGAGCATGTTAGCCTAAAGGAGCCCAAGAGTTCTTACTGGGGTGAGGACAGACAAGATCATTTTAGTCATGTGCTGTTTGCATTTTTCTATAAATTCACAGAGTCCTTTTTTATTTAAGCACTGCATTATTAACAGTTATGAATATCTCTGTTGGTGTTTTGTTGCAGACTCTTGCTTGAGACCATCTGAAAGGAGTTATCTAGCTGGAGGAGTTTGTGCTTTGATCTTTGGAGCATTAACTTTGTCTTTGGGACTGATCTATTACAGGAGAAAAACCTCTGATCCAAACTTGTCTGGTTCTCTATAAACTAATCATCTTAAACTATAAACTATCATCTTTTAATAAATCATCTCTAATAGTTGTTACAAAACAAAATTAAATAACTCAACATAGAAGAAAACTTTGATAAGTATATTGTATATTTAAAAAGTAGCCTTGATCGATGAATCTTTAAAATTTTTACTTGTTTATGTAACATTACATTCAGTGACAGTTAATGTGACATAGTTAAATTCAGTTTTAATCACCATACAGCTGCATGTCACTTGTTTTATGTACGCAGCTACATAAAACAAGTGACACCATTACGGTCACTGTGAGCTTGCAATGTGAAAGTCACCTTGAAAAATTATGTCCAAATAGTTAAAGCTGTTAGGTAATTGTTCAGTAATGACTTTCTGACTTTGTGTAGTTAAATACACAGTTTAATTATTATTCTTTGCTGTATGAGCTTCTTGTTAAAAAGCTTCAGTGTATTTAATTGGTTCATATAAACCTTTGATTTGTTAGAATTTACCCCCATTAACCTATATTACACAATTACTTTAAAAGTTGTATAACACAGTTATGTTTATCCTTTATTGCACACAGATATGTGTTGCAGAATAGTTTGGGATTTAAACTGTGTGACAGCCAGTGGGCTGGCCTTGTGTTTTGGTTTTTCTGTTGCCTGTTTCTTGCAGGTAGGTGGAGCTGACCCAATTATAGACGCAGCACACCTGAGAAGGCCAGTCCCAGCATATAAAGACATCTTGACTGAACCATGGGTGGCTGTCTCTCTTGGCCTGACACCCATCATGTTTATTTGAGGCTTCAGTTATGGCTGTTATATCATTTCAATTGTGTTTAAGTTTCTTCACCTTATTTTCATTAAATATATCTTACAGCTAGTGATGGGCAGATGAAGCCCCATGAAGCACTGAAGCTTTTCATCCAATTGGTTCACCCCAACGCGAAGCTTCATGAAGCTTCATTTGCTCTAGCAGGACACCTACTGGACGTAAAAATAATAGCTGGCATAAATTTGAAGAGTGTGGCATTTTGCACACAGCCTGTAAATGTCAACAACAAAAGGAGTGTGTAAAACACCTATAGTGTAGTGATGGCAGTATACTGTGTATATTTATGCTGGCAGTATGGAAAATGATTATTTGCGGCAAAGTTCGAACCGCTTCATGAACCAGTCACGTGGTACAGCCGGGCAGCGAGGCTTCGGACGTCATCATTTTCAGCTCCTCCCATAAATGAAGCAAGCCTCGATACGCGCTTCGCGGAAACGCCCCCTCCATTACTCGACACACGCTCCGAAGCCTCGATACAGAACGTCCCATCACTACTTACAGCCTTTAAAAGCCTGTGTGTGGTCTCCCACTTGCTTGGCACTTCCTTTGAGCCGGGTTGTGACAACTGTTACATTCAGACACTAACAAATATGACAGGGAGAAGCCTCTTCTCTGAGGAGTTTGCGGGGGAGTGTCTGCCTGGACTGGTGGTGGCACCAGACGGTACAAAACTTTAAGGCCAGACCAAAGCATGTCTATAAATTCAGGTGTTTTGGAGTTCTCTCTCTTTCCCCCCTCTTTCACCCTTCTCTGAGTCTACAGGCCAGACACCAACCTAGAATGGTGATGTGAGAAGTGCCATCTCCTTTTAGGGAGACAGGAGGGTGCAGGAGATGAAACGTGACCTAAAGTTTTCCTCCAACTTTAAATCTGTCATGTTAACATTCTGTTTCTGTCACACAAAGTAAAAGTGTTTACTGCCTGGGTGTGGCAGCCTTTGTCTCTCGGAGCATTGTGGAGAGGCGGGGGTCCATGGCACCATGTAAAACTCATCTGAAATTCTAACCGATTGATAATAAATTGTGAAAATTTATAGTCTGAGCATATTTGTTTTCTCTCTTATAAAAATGAACATGGCAGATGTTAAAAACAGAGTTCAACCCTGAAAGTAAAAACAGCATTGATGTCAGTGCAGTTTTACAAACACTAATATGTAAAACGAAGAAGAAGCAGCAGCTAGTTTTAGCTGTTCCTTTTCACGAGTAATCACCACAGCAGGTATTTGATTTGGCAGAACTTTATGCCAGATGTCCTTGCTGGTGCACCCCTGAGATTGAGACTTCATTATTGATACAATTAAATGTCACTGGCTGGAGTAAGAAATATTATATTATTATATTATAAAGAAATATTATCGAAGCTCTGTTATCACTACTGTAAAAGATGGCCATTAGAGTTGTTTCCAGGTCTGAGGTCTTACCACTCATTTTAACCATTTTCCTCAAGTTTCTTATAAAGCCTAATAAAAACCAGCATGATAAAATATTTGTATATTATGTGTGGTATCAGAAAGTCAACAGGCTTTGTGTACAGTTAGGGAACAGTTAAGGATAAGTTTGTAAACTGTGTGGGAATTTGAATTGTCAGAAGGCTTGTTAGTTTTTTAGTTGAGGCTAACTCCACAGTGATATAATGTTAAGGGATTAGTTTGTTGAACATGTTCATGATGATATGCTGCGTAGAGAGTTGAAACAGCGGATTCTTCAAACACCAGACATGTCCTTTATTACCCTTCAAGGTATTGCCCTTAGGTTAGCTGAGGCAAGCCCGCAGGGAAGGAAAACTAGGTCTCGAACCTAATCTTGTGATGACAACTGTCAGGTAGTACATGGAGTTAACATAAATACGCACGCATACCATGGATCCCATTATGAACCATATTTCTGTCCATTTTTCACAGCCTTGTCAGACTGGAGAAACTCCCACACCTACCTCAATGAGGCACTTTTGTTTTCAGGCCAATGTCAAGCTAGTAGCTATATTTACACCCCCGGCTAAAAGGTATAGTGGTAATGTACAGATGTACATAGCCAGGTCATGGAAGGGGGGCTCTCGGTCCCTCTGGTGCAAAGAGTTGGGCATCTGGAAAGGGGTTTACAGACTTTTGGATACTGAGTCCTAAAGCCTTCCCCATTACACCACTACAGCACATTTAGAGTGCATCCCAGTTTTTCTACATGATAAAAAAGTCTGTTAGCATGACTCTTTGTATTTAAACTATAAGAGATAAATGGGTAAAAATTACAGAAAAGGTTTCTGGATGCTCAGACTGTCCTGTAATTATACAAACTGAAGGATTTTTAAAAAAAAAAAAAAATTTTTAAATAATTCATATGTATGTGTGTATATATATATATAGTACAGAGAGAAACACTTCAATTACACTATTATTTAATTACTTTGTTGTGGTATAAATGGCCATGGGGGCGGTCTTTATCAGCAGGAAAAGTTGTAAAACTTACAAAAATACAGTTATGTTCAATCCCCTTCTCCACATAGTCCAAAACTGCCCAGTGGACCAGATTGGATATTTTGCTGGGTAAATTCGGGGCCTTATGTTTGACACCTTTGCTCTAAACGTGACCTGCTCCCAACAAGTTATGTGTTCAGCATAAGTTACTTTAGTGATTAAGCCAGTTAAAACTTTCGTGACACAAAAAACGGTTACTTTAACTCCAACAGTAACTCACTAGCTTATTAATCTGGCTTCTTGGTAGACCCCTGGGGTCACTTTAGCTCTTTGCAAGAACAGCATTTTATTTGAGAATGTTAGCATGCTCATGTTAGGTACTTAGCAGCTTAACCTAGTATGATACTAAAAACGAAATTGTCTGAGCTTGCAGCAACCCTCCAAGGCTTCATCCATCCCACTGTCACCACGGTTACACACACACTCACACACAGCCGCACGCACACAGAGAAATCTGCAGAGGTATATGTGTCAGGGAAACCTGTCTCCATGACCACAGTAAACAGGCCTATCAGCAAGGCTTACACACAGATGAAACATTATCTGGACAGAGCGAAAGAAGCCACACAGTCTGACACACGAACACTCGCTGGTCAGGAGAGATGGCAGAGCCGCAGCGAACATCTGAACCCATCAACTATGTGCATCAGGATGAAATCTGGTAAATCATCACAGTATGTTATTTATGTTTGATTTTACTCAAATTTTATAAAAATATGTTCTTGCATATCTGCTGAGTTACTAGGAAGCTCTTCTTTGAGCAATGGCATGTAAAGCAGTCATCACTCTGACTGGAGTGAGACCTTCAGCTCTTTCTGGATTTGCAGACAGTGCTGAAACTGGAGGAACGACTTGTTTCTTTCCACTGGTGTATGATGCAGGGTACCACATATGATTAAAAAAAACCCAAACGTATTTGTATTTGTGTGTTAGGAAAGCGCATGTAAAGGCTGAGAAACACTCGGCTGAAGTTTGGCCTAACAAGTGGGGCTTCCTGTCTGAAGCCTACAAGGAGGTAAAGACAGCCACAGATAGCACCACTCGTTTTACTGAATGAAGGGTGACCAGTGGAGCACAGGACCTTTAACACTTGTCCACTGGTTAGGGTACAATCATAGATCCCCTTCTAGTCCACAACATGTGGAAAAGAACTGACAGAAATTCCAAGAAATACTCCCTCAAGTCAGACATCAGTTAAATGGACATCAAATAAAACTAAAGTAAAGGGGCCCCTCTCCTTTGGTGTCAGATTGCATTCTCTCATTAGGCTTTTTTTTTCAAGCTTGATTTCTCAGTCAGAGCCATCTTTTAAAAACAAACACACACACACACACACACACACACACACACACACACACACACAAACACATAGCTTGAAATATCACGGAAAGGGGGGTGACTTTTTAGTGCCTATGTCTATCTTTTATATACAGTTAATTATTACAAACAGTCCCACAAATTACAAATCAAATGTTTAAATAAACACAACATTCATATTGTTTAAGGTCTCCGGATTCCACATATGTGGATCTAACTTCTCTCTTATGTGTATTTTAGTATGAGGTGGAAAGTGTGAAGCTGAAGAAGGCAGTCAAAGTGGAGCTTCCCCAGCACCTGACTACACAACCTCTGACCCCTCCAGAAAAATACATACATGTATGACCTGGCTATCTATCTGTTTATCTGTCTTTCTCATGTATCTGACAGGTTTTGGGTTTTTTTCCCTTCAGGTTAGCCCCTCACCTCCTGTTCCTCAGACAACTCAGGGCATGATTGGTTGGCGTTCAGGTCACTCACATCTCCAGCTGGAAAAGTACAACACAGTGCGTCATGGGAGGCGTAGTTTTTTGAAGGATTTGGGCTGACCTTTTATAGCTTGTATTTGAGTACTTAAGTCCTCGGCCACTGTTGTCTCACCTAATAAATGACTAATGACTGGAGCATATTTGGCATATTTCATGGTCTCTTTGACACTATTCCACATTAATAAAACAAATAAATCTTTCACAACTCTGACTTCAGACTCAGCGTAGGGCATAAATTTCGCCAGTCG
Source organism: Copadichromis virginalis (assembly GCF_057382275.1). Classification (NCBI taxonomy): domain Eukaryota; kingdom Metazoa; phylum Chordata; class Actinopteri; order Cichliformes; family Cichlidae; genus Copadichromis; species Copadichromis virginalis. The sequence goes on along the minus strand of NC_140622.1, from coordinate 28,822,510 downwards.
AAGATCAACTACCACAGATGATGAGATGACAAGTGGTTTACAAAACTGTCCATTAATTGTCCATTGAAAATGTCCTTGAAAAAAAAAACAATGTATTATTTATTCTTCTAATTTCAATAATGTCCATATACCACTTGCATCAAGCTCAAGTTTTGTATAGTCCATTTTCTTTAAACTATCCCAAAATGATCTAAGAAGACCATGCATGATGATTCTTCTTCTTTATATTTTTATTGGCGGTTGGCAAACAGCAAAATGGTGCAATACCGCCACCAACTGGTGTGGAGTGTATACATGATGATATCCACTCATTCACAATGATACAAGATTAAAAAAGAAAAAGAAAAAGAAAAAAAAAGAAAAAGAAACATTTGCCTCTGTCCCATCTCATCACAGCTGAGCACCACTGAACCTTGATTAAGTGGCTGTTGAGACAGTGCCAAGTGGCGTTACTACTCCCTCTTGTGTTGACAAGTTGCAATAGCATCAAAAACATAAAATGACTAACATAAAATCACTGATAAATCTACACCTGTGTCACAATACTGCCCCGCAAAGGCAGAATACTGTAACTACAAAAGTAGCCAATATTACCAGAAGTAATGAGACGGAACGAAATTTTTCTTGTGTTTTGATTTTCTTACTACTCCATCGGCTCTTTCTGAGTACTTTGGATTCCTCTCTCGGTCCAAAGACCTACATGTTAGGTTAACTGATGATTTTAAATTGCCCATAAATGTGAATCTGATTCCGAATGACTCCCTGTCTCTATATGTTAACCACTCTTTTCCAATTACAGTGTTTTAAAACAGGTTATGTAACGTCTGACTGGTAATAACCACAATGAGCATTTATTAGTTTGCTCAACTGCGAAATTCCCCATAGTTCCACGCATGAGTCACGCTGACGTAATGACATCACGAGGCCTGCTTTGAAAGCGGAAGAGACAAAAACAACAACAGCCTCGGCAACAGGGAGGGACGCACATTTTATTTTTTTACCTGTGTGGTATCAGAAAGTCAGCGGACTTTATCTACGGTTAACCCACCAGCTAAAGTTTACATTTAAGCTAGAAACATGTCGCTATTTGGCAAGATATTCGGAAGCGGGGGTAAGGGTGGGAAAGCGCCGACACCCCAAGAGGCTATTCAGCGACTCAGAGAGACCGAGGAGATGTTGGCCAAAAAACAGGATTTCCTAGAGAAGAAAATTGAACAGGAGCTCGTGACGGCGAAGAAAAACGGCACGAAAAACAAACGAGGTGAGGAAAAGCTCTTAAACTGCGTCGGATTTAATGAAATTGTCAGAACGGCTAGTTAGTTTCTTAGTTAGCCTGAGGCTAACTCAACAGAAGGAAGAGGGAAGTTGTTAGTTGACACGCTGCTTACCTGAAAACAAGTCTGTCCACCCGGCTACAAGACTCCATATTTAAATGTCTAGTTTTTGGCTGGCACGTATAAAACAACTGAAGGGAAGAAACAAACTTTAAGAAATGAAATAAACAAGAGACAAAAAGTTTGTAACGTTTAGGTTCGAAGACTCAGGCAGCCAAATATTAAACTGATGTTTATGAGCGTAACTAAGTTTGCATGCATATATATCCAGGTATTGTTCTAAATATTTACAAAACCTAACATATTCATATTGTTCTCTCTTGACAGACAGTGTCTTTTTTTTAAACAACTGCTTAATAACACCAAACTTTGGGTTTATCTTATAAAATGGAAGCTTTGCCTGGAGCTGTTTTTGGAACAGGTCATACCTTACAATTAATTTCTGTCCATTTTTTTTTCTTAGCCCTGTGTCCTTTTTTAATCTACAGTATATCACCCTTCAGTCTTGGGCATGTAACGATATAAAGCGCATTGTCAGTCATAGATTCATTCCCATACTGCAGTATGCGCTGTTACAGTTTAAGTTATATCCACATTTTAAATACATTACTTTTTTTAAGACTAGTATCTTTATCTTCTCTGTAACCATCCTATTACAGTGACAGACTTGGACTTTTCACAGTTTTGTAAATTTATACTGTGGTTTTAAATAAGTATATCAAATGGATGGATATTTGAAGGACAGAATTATTAGTGAGTGAGTGAATGTCTGTGCAGCCATTACACTTAAACTGTGTCAACCGCATGTGTGCCTGCTAAACTGAGTAGCAGTAGAACAGTTAGACAAATGACAGGTTGATCTGACTGTCATGGCGCAAAGACCCAAGCAGATCCTTACATGCTTGCAAATACAGAAAGTAGACTATTGGCTTAACACTAGTTACTATCACTGTGAGCTTGTCACCTAAAAGTAATTTTTAAAGTCTTAGTGTGATCTAAATCGGAAAAATCTTTCCATCTCCAAAACCTGATTTTCAACATAGTTCATCCCATAAGTCAGCCTCCGTCTATCTTTGGGGTCACTGATTATACACAATACATAAATTCCTCATGACAATATACCAACCCTGCTGTAATCTTGGCAGCTGCAAGATTCATGGTCTCTGTTTTCACTGCTTGGTTTTACTTTTTTTTTTTTTTTTTTTACTGTACTTCAAGGAGGACCTCTGACTTTTTCTTCCACATTTTCTACTTTCTATTACTTCTTTATTTGGTTTACTGGCAGCCTACCACTAAATGGATGTTTCTACCTATTAACATTACTGAAGAATTAGTGATTTAATTCACCACGTCTCGTCTATAATACTCAGGATGTCGCTTTTCACACGGACACTTATGTTTTTTCATTGAAGTAGCCATAGACCAAAATGGACTCGACATTGTACTTGTTGCATGAAAACTGCTGATGGTCGCTAAAAAGGAGCAGAGTGGCAGGAAAAGCAAAACGTCACCCAATTAGAGCGACCTCTGAGACTGAAACATGGAGTCTGAATGCATTTCTGCAACCCACATAATGTGATAATGATTTGTGTGATGTTGGCTAATGATGTTATCAGTCTAGGAATAGGTCCGGCTGCTGATATAATCTGATCAAATGGAAACTGTCAGCTGCTGTCTGGCTGCTAGTGGAAAAGGCTAGGCACAAAGTAGATTGCTAAAGGTGTGCATGTGTGTGGATGTGGGTGTGTGTGTGTTGGTGGTATATGGCAGCTGTGGTCACGAAGCAAGGTTTAGTGGATTATAATTGACAGGCTTTTCAAAGAAAAGAGGTGGACAGGTGGTGAAATGTTCCTGTAAAATGTAGCCTTGCTGTCTGTGTGTCATATAATCAATTTTTGTATTCAAACCTACATAATTTGATTGCATACTATGAATAGTTCCTGTCTTGCTCTGAAGCTGTCCTCTCCCATTTTTTCCCCCCCAAAAGTGAGGAAATATTACATTCACATTTTGCATAAACTTCTAAATCTAGATTACTACCCATCATTATCATCATCATCAAAGTGTATCTCATGCAAAAGAGCCCATAAAACTAAATTGTCACATTAACAGTTATATGGTTTTAAAGTATGTTGACTGATTTACACTCCCAGTGCATTTATTAATGAATATGCAAGAAATATCCCCCTTTAAGCAGAGCCTTCATCTACTCTAATCTGTAAGTTAAGTAGTAAAGCTGTAAAGGTAACAGGTATTTTTCCCTTTTTCTTTTATTGTGAAACAACGATTAAAAGTATCTAGACACCAGCCCCACCTCTATCATATTTGGCTGTGGTATGTAAATGTGCTACCGTAGAAACAGTGGTCACGTAACCTTAGAAACAAACCACACCTTAATGCGTCATAGGTGCACTTCTGGAGTTAAATAATAATGTTTGCTCAAATTCATATGTCTTGACCAGTTCTCTTATCACATGGTTTTGTCATTTGTTTTTATTTTCCACAAAACAAAGTTGTGTTCTTCGAAGCCTCTTACATTTCTCTCATTGTTGTGTTGAAGAAAAATTCAAATGTTCTTAACCCTTTAACGGTTCATTCGTCAACCAACCCACTTCGTCCTCACTCTCAAACCACAAAAAGAAACAAGCAGTTTAATAATGACAAATCAAGAAAAGTTATTGTGGGGTAAATTTGATTTTTTTTGGAATCCCAGATTACTGTTAGAATTGATTCTATGAGAAATATATGAAAATGTTGGTATTGTGCTAAATCTTGAGTATTGTACTAATTACTGTTTTATTTTGTATGCATAACTTTAATTTAGTCAAAGTCAAAGTCAGCTTTATTGTCAATTCTGCCACATGTACAGGACATACAGAGAATAGAAACTACGTTACTCTCAATCCCTAGATAAAATAGCAAATGAACATTTAAATATAAGAGTGATTAAAAATGCAAGTAAAATAATTAAAAAGTAAAATTTAAATAAATAAATACAATACAATTTTTACATATAACAAGAAAGCTATACAATATACAATATAATGAGTAAATGACATTGAGTGCAAACCAGGCAGAGTAGTGCAAATGGGCAAATAGTGCAAATGGAGATTTGGTAATGTACGGTAATACATTTAAGATGTATATCCAAGGTATCGGAGGCCCTTTTTTTCCTGGGCAATGTGACCAAAAATAGAATTATACAGGTGATAGAAAGACTAATGGTTTTAACCTAAACATTCTCATATGTGGACATTTTGACCTATTACTGTGGTTATCTTCTGCTATTTAGAGGAACATTTAGCATGTCTTAGAAATTGTCCAATATTGATGTTATTGTTGTCATTATTATTTAGCTCAGAAATGAAAAAATGCTAAGAGGAAAGGGCTTATTTTCATTTTTTCCTGTTTATATGGTTCCTTATAATGTAATATAGCAGCAATATGATTATATTTACTTAGGATATACTATGACTAAATATGAAATGACTAATAACAATGAAAAATAGACTAATTAGATATATTAGCTAAAGTTGGGAAGAAGATGAATTACCATCATGCTTCCTGCCTTGCAAAACATGGGCAGAAATCTTGAATAGTTTTTTAAATTATTAATTTTGTAATGTGTTACAAAGAAAATCTCAAATCCTTTCCATTATAGGGATTATTCTACTTTGCATCAGTTGTAGTTTGTTCAAAAAGTCTGAATATACTCAATAATTTTAAGATTGTTTGACATTAATTATAATTTTGAGGGTCTTGGAAAGGCCCTTAGTATTTCAATAATTAAATCACTCATTCATTCAATTTATATTTATAAAATAGTGGAGGACCTCTTTCAGATTTCACAAATCTGTGATCACCAGTTTTTGAGATCAAACTGAGGTGTAATATGTATTAAACCTGCTGTAATTGTACAACAGCAACATTTCAGTTTTGTTGTGTAAGTAATAAACACATTTGGACAACTTTGTTCAACATTTTGAATTGATATGAATGTGTTTACTGCTGAGTGTGCTTTTCATGTGGATGTTTTGTTTTGTTTTTCCACTACAAGTGCAGTTCAATTTGATATGCACTTGGAAAAAAGGTCCTGAAATTTTTTGACCTCTTTTCTTAGTTCCTTGTGACTCAGCAGATTTGAGTCAGTTGTAAGTTTCACTTGATCCATTGTTAAGGTGATTTCCTATGTAAGCACCTAAGGGGAATTCCCAGTATAGGTGTGTGGCTGTAGTGTTTGTTTGTTTGTTTGTATTTAACCCCCACTCCCTTGAAGAACACAGGAACCAAAATACACATTTATAGTCACACACATAAATGTATATATATATTTTTTAATCCTCTCAGCTAGGGCTGGGCTATATCATACCGTTCATGGTAATACCGGTGTAATTTTGGGCAACGATAGGAAAATGAAATATCGCGATAGAATATGGGTAAAACGCGCATGCGCAGTGCCTATGTTTACAAACGCACATGACGGTGACGCAGAATGAGAAGAGCGAAAGCGGATCGTTAAATGAAACGGATGAACCAGAACTGGTTTGTAAAAATGCTCCAACTTGAGTGGTGTGGAACTGGTTTAGCTTTCGTCCATCAGATACACAACAAAGCACTATTTTTGGTAGAGCATGCTAGCGGGCCGTCGTTATTACCATGTTTTTTGGAAAATACGGCACACTTAAAATCAAGCCTTTGATTTTTCTGAAAATCAACAGTGGCCCTTATAATCCTGTGTGCCTTATGAATGAATTCTGGTTGTGTTTACTGACCTCGAAATGATTTTATGTACACGGCGCTCGAAGTTCTGTCAAATGTTTCAGTACGACTTTGCTAAGCCACGAAGCCGCACCGTTTGATGGATTGTCGGAGCATTACGGCTATCGTAGGCAGGCGCCTCGCGGAGTGATACGTACTGTGCTTCAACATAATGTTACCGTATTGTGTGTGTGTATAACCTCTTTTTAAGTTTTGTGGATATTATACATGGTTATGCTGAGGACATGTCGGCCAGTTTCCACTGGAAATGCCTTTTGGTTAAACTGTCAGCAAGGAATTTGCATTTGCACTGTTACATTTTTATGTAACTTTAATGCACATAAAAAACAGCTGCTTGTTTAAGTGAAAATACATTGATGGGGTTTTTTGCACTAATAAAGTTGTGGAGTTGTAAAGTATTTTGTCTATTTTGTCAATTATATCGTCAGTTATATCGTTATCGCAAATTTTCAAATGTATATCGTGATAAATATTTTTGGTCATATCGCCCTGCTCTACTCTCAGCTAATCAAAGAACCATCACCGGATTTCCAAATGTTGTACTTTCCAACTGAGTTTGATCCGGGCCTATGTGAGCTTGATGAGCTGCAGGACTTGTTGAAATTCAGTGAGTTACAAACCTAAAAAGTCTGACTGAAGCATGTTGTGACTTCATGCAGAGATTTGGCTGAAACAGGATTTTATCCGTTTGAGTCTTGTTTCGTGATGACAGCATGAAACCATTTACTGCACTTCAGCACAAAGCAAGCTTTTCTGCTGCGTGGTTGATTGTAATGTTTTTTTTTTTTTGTTTGTTTTTTTTTGGCCTGTCCCGTTTGGCTCTTTTGCCATCAGAATTGTTGTCTAAAGGCAAAGAAAGATGCCCAACGGATTTACTTTACCAAACTGACCATCCCAGCCTTGCCGTAATGGTCCATTTGATTCACCTTTTATTGTTTATTTTATTTTCACTTACTGAATACGGGACAGACTTGACTGGGGGAAAGAAGGGGAGAAAGAAAGAGGGAAAGAGAAACAGCTGAGAAGCTTGATTGTAATGTTGAATGTCATGGGATGGTGATAAGGTTTCAATGATACCGATTAGCCAATAGTGACTCTGCTTATAGGTCAAATTCTTTATCGATCCCATTTGTGATTCATGATCAGTTGTGTATAGGAAGAAAAAAAGGCCTGCACAGTAGTATTTGGCAAATAAGCAACATTTATATGTTTTGTACTTTTCGTTTTTCGTTTGTTTTTTAATTTTAAAAAAAGAATAGAATACTGATGAGCATTTGTGCTGCTTTCTAAACGAAGTTTATTTTCCCCTTCTTGTTTTTGCATGTCCAGCGGCTCTACAGGCCTTGAAGAGGAAAAAGCGTTACGAGAAGCAGCTGGCTCAGATTGACGGAACCTTGTCCACAATTGAGTTCCAGAGGGAAGCTCTGGAGAACGCCAACACTAACACAGAAGTGCTCAAGAACATGGGCTTTGCAGCTAAAGCAATGAAGGCCGCACACGAAAACATGTATGAGAGAAGTTCTGGCAGTATCTCAAAAGAGTCTTTTGTTATTTCATCATTTTTTTCCCCATTTTTTTAACTGTTGTTCTAGCTTTTATTTGCCACAGGATTTCTGTTAATTCTTTATTTTTATTTTTTTTTACTTTTCCCCGTATGTTCTGTCATGAGACTTTATTTCTCCAATTTGCTTCCCCCTCTTTGTTCCCTTCAATAATTCCTCCTTTTTCCCTTTTCTTCAAATTTGTGCCCTCAGATTCATTGATAGTAAAAAGTGTGTCTGAGTTGTACTTGGCAGTGTAAATTTAGTTCTTTTTCTATTATTAGCGGCTACATGGTGGTAGAATGTATAATTATATTATATTTACTAACATTTACATGCCACCTTTGACTCGCCTGTTTCACAGGGACATTGACAAAGTAGACGATCTGATGGCAGAAATCACAGAACAACAGGAGGTTGCCCAAGAAATCTCAGATGTGATCTCTAGACCAGTTGGCTTTGGGGAAGACTATGATGAGGTGAGAGCAAAACAAAAAACAAACAACAAAAAACATGAGGCCTACAGAAACTAAAAGCCTAAATTTAGGCTGATGTTTTAGATTTTTCTTTCAAACGAATGTCACAGCAAAATGTTACAGTAATTATAGATACAGTGTCCCATGAAAACATTAATAAAAAAAGTCAAAACACACTTACTTACATTTTTACTGTGACAATGTGACTACGCAGTGAGTGACTTGCCTCTTTCCTATAATGTCTCTGTAGTTGCTGCCTCATTTAAGCAGTGAGTTGGAGCCACTGCTGATAGTTACTGGTTTTTAGAAAATAAAACTGAGATCTTAAATGATTTGTAAAGCAAATATATACATATCTTACATCTGCTATCTTACTAAATGGCTTCTGTCTAGTTATTTTTGATCTACATAAATCTGATTCATTTTGTTCTTTTCTCTGTTTAGGATGAACTCATGGCTGAGCTGGAGGAGCTGGAACAGGAAGAGCTGGACAAAAATCTTCTCGAGATTGGAGGCACAGAAAATCTACCCAGTGTACCGTCTACATCACTTCCATCCAAACCAGGTATAATGGCACATAAAAAAGCAAAACTAGTTTTAGTTCAGTTTAGTGCACCATCCATTTGACTAAAATATACTTTTTTTCAAATTAAAATTGAATATTTTTTTTTCCTTTTTTCCTTTTTAGCCAAAAAGAAGGTGGAAGAAGACGAGGACGAGATGGCAGACCTCGAGGCCTGGGCGGCTAACTGAGCTGGCTCGCCCTGCTAGCTAGCTAGTGGCCTTCTCCCTGCTACCAGACTGATCCCAGGCATCTGGAAGAGAGATGGGGACTCTGGGCTGCTGAGCTGGCTGCTGGCATGCTGCTCTGTCTTAAAGCCTACTTCCCAATATCTAACCATACCCCAACTTTGAAGTATGCACTTGTGCACATATTTTTATGACTTCAAAAGAAATGAACCCAGGCTCTTTTTTTTTTCTCAGTTTAATGTTACAGAATGAATCTCTTTGCTCCAGCTGTGCACTCCTCTTTTTCTAAAGGGCATAGAGGGAAAAATAACTTCATGTCCAGCAGCCTGTGGTTATGTATCAAAGATTGTGTATGAGCATTTGGGTGCATACTTTTTGGGAGGGTGTGTGGAGTAACAGGCTTAAAGGCTTGTTTCGAATGTGAAAATTCAACACATTTTGGGGGTGAAAAAAAAAAGACAATAAATAATTTTTCTGCTTCCTGCATCGTCATCTCTCAGCTCTTCTACAAAGATGACAGCAAGCCATTGCTGCTGCTACCAAAAGCAGCAGAAAAGTTAAAACGTGTAGGCCTTTCTCATTAAACGTCACTGTGAAATTACAGACCTGCTACTGTCGTAAACTACATTAAATCCTTTAATGGAAGGATCCAAGATTTGATGTCTTTGTCCCTCTGTCTGCTGAAGTGTAATAAGAAAAACATCTGGGTCATCTAATCAGTTGCATCCTACTAATAACGGCATGTGGTGAACACCCCACCACCACCACCAAAAAAAAAAAGCTCTTTAGAGGTCATAAGCTACCAAGCATGATTTACTGCTAGTGCTACACAGTTTATGCTGCTTCTTTTTTTTTTTTGCTGCTGCTGCTCATATTTTACTCCACTACTTTCCATCTCTGTTTTTTGTTTTATCCTATACTCTCTTAGATTGATGTCATTGCTTGTATCCAACGAAAGCAGTCTTTCATAACACTATTGCATCTTTGGTTCTGTTTGCTTTGTGGCTTTTTCAGCTGGGGCATGAGAAAGGACAATGTGTCATATGTGCTCCAGGGACATGGCTGATGTTGAAAGCATTTGAGTTGTGTGCTCGTGCACAGTAAGAATCAAACCAGATGTTTACACCTCTAAGCTGGTTGGGACACACTAAAATAAATCATGCCTGAGCTTGATAATCAAGCAAACTGGGTACTGAGGGCCAAACATGCAGGGCGAATGGTACAGATCACCCAGTGATAGCAGTAACAGTAAAACCAGTAAATCAGATCAGTCAGCCCTACAACAACAAGTTCCAACTTGCCAAACTGCAGTTGAATCCATTCAGTTCTCATAAGCACTCTTTATATTTCCTCAGTCTTACAAATTAGTAGCTACGCCCGTAATAATGACCAATATTCAGGACACCAAAGCTTCTGCTGCTTCTGCTTAGTCTGGTCTTCATTCTGAAAAAGCACACATAAGGCTGCTCTAACTTCATAACCAGTCATTCAGAAATATGTAGTCAACTTGTTACTCCAGTAAAGCTGCCAGAGGGCACACTACAACAACTTGGATCCGTTTGTGCCTGATACCTTGTACTGTCTGTGGTTTCACAGTGACTATATCTGAAGTCCTACGCTGGTTGAATTTAAAGATGATGTGTGAGTGTGATGTTTTTTGAGACTTGACACAGTGACCTCTTTAGTCAAATTAAGATGGTGAGGTACATTCCCACCCCATTTAAACTCTCCTGTAGTACGAATTGATTTTTCAGCACTGTGTGACAAGCATGGGGTGCATCTGTTCCATGTTGGTCATCTTGATTACAAATGTGACATAAGGAAGTTCTGCTCACTTGTCCCTTGACTTATAGCTGCAGCTACATCTCCTTCTTTCTCTTGGGGAAACAGAATTCTCAGTGTACAAATTGGGGTTGATCATGACTGGCTTTCTCCTGTAATTCAAACATAACTTGCACATTTTAATTAAGAGGTGAAACTTTTAGTGCTCAGTTGTTATGCATTTAAGAATGGGTCAACCCCAATCCTTACATGTAAATAAAATAAAATAAAATTGGGGAAATAAAACTTGCATATGCCAATGCTTGTTTTTGTTTATTTTTATATAATATATATATAATTTTTTTCTGTTTACCTCAAATATCAGAACCTCAATGTGACCTGTAGCCATCTTAGCTCAGCTTGGCTGTAAAATACGGTTGGACATTGAAAAATTTCCATGTCACAAACATGACTGTTGTTTATGTGGGAGGTTACATACATTTTATCTTAATAAAGTTGAGACTCAATGTGTCTGCACTGCTGTATTGGAATTAGTTTACCTTTTATATATTTCTCAGGCAGCAAACATCTGGAGTTTATGTCACCGTTCTATTTTTCCCCTTCATCTTTCAACCTGTCCCGTTTTGTAATGTTTAAAACCTGTGGAGACCCTGCCTTCCCTCAAAAGTTGTTTATTTTACCTGACTGCAGTAACAATGAGTACATTAACGGTTTGAGGTACACGTATCACAGTACACTGCCTGCCTTCTACTCCATTTCAGTGTATTTATGTTGTGTTAATCATATTTAACTTTTAGTTACCATGCAGGTAAACCTTTACACAGATGCATGCAACAGATGTATTTGGGATCAACTCCTGAGCCTAAATGCAACTTGCATGTTAGCAATTTGCACCGAGGGCTCCAAATGATTAAGTATAAAAATATATCACTTATGTTGACTCTCTCTGTGATAGAGTGTCACTTCCTGTTCTGTTTTTGTGTAGGTTGTCAGCGTAGCCAATTAAAAACTTCTAGATAATGTCTTATTTCATAGTGTTTTTTAATTTAATTTTTAATTTTCATACTTCATTTGCTTTATCCAAATCATACTCTCTGTTGAGTCACTCACTAATTATATTCGCAGTGTTCACTCACTGTTTCTTTTGTGACTCGCTAACAGCATGGCCTCTTCACCTGTCGCTGCTGCACTTTCCTGGTCTTTGTGTCAGATGTGTAGTTACTGCTCAGCCCCCTTTAGCAACAAATGTACTTGTAATAAATATAGTCTATTTGCAGCTTTGGAGGCCAGGGTCACTGAATTGGAGACTTGGCTTTGCACCCTCGAAAAACCCGTAGCTAGCCAGGCCCTTATAAACGCTGCAGCAAAAGGTAGCGTAGGCACCGTTAGCTCTCCACCGGGAACACAGGACGGCTGGGTGACAGTGAGAAGCACCAACAACCCGTCTGCTTCTAAATTCAGATAAAACTAAGGTTATTGTATGTAGTCCTAAAAATCTAGCCAGATGCTTACTCTGGATGGCATTACCATTACCTGTGAGGAATCTTGGAGTCGTTTTTGACCAGGATGTTTCCTTCAATGCGCACATTAAATATGTATGACTGCTGTCTTTCATTTGCACTTTCTTCAGTGGCTCCCTGTTAAATCCAGAATTGAATTCAAAATCCAGCTCATAACATACAAAGTTGTGATTATTCAGGCTCCATCTATATACCTTATAGTACTGCATCACCCATTAGAGCACTTTGCTCTCAGACTGCAGGCTTACTCATGCTTCCTAGAGTTTTTTAAAGTAGAACTGAAGGCAGAGCCTTCAGCTTTCAGGCCCCTCTTCTGTGGAACCGGCTTCCAGTTTGGATTCGGCACTGTCTATACTTTTAAGATTAGGCTTAAAACTTTCCGTTTTGCTAAAGCTGGATCAGGTAACCTTGAATCTTCCCTTAGTTATGCTGCAGTAGGTCTAAGCTGCTGGGGGATTCCCATGATGCATTGAGTATTTCTTCAACAGTCACTTTTTCCACTCACTATGTGTTTATACACCTCTATGCATTTAATCATTAGTTATTGTGCATCTCTGGCTCTCTTCCACAGGATGTCTTTTGTCATGTCTTCCTCCCTTCTCCCCACCTGGTCGCAGTCCTGCTCTTATATTTGGGTTTTTTCCTTATGTTTCTTGTATTTTGCACACCTCTGTTGCTTGTGTAGTGTGCACACAAGAATTTCACTCACATGCGCTGTACCAGTGTACCAGAACATGTGATGTGACAATAAAAGTGATTTGATTTGATTTGAAGATGGCCACCGCTCACTGACCTTGGGTCTGCATGAGGTTTGTTCCTGTTAAAAGGGAGTTTTTCCTTCACACTGTCGCCAAAGCGCTTGCTCATAGGGGGTCCTGTGATTGTTGGGATTTTCTCTGTTGTATTATTGTAGGGTCTATCTTACAATATAAAGCACCTTGAGGCAGCTGTTATTGTGATTTGGCACTGTATAAATAAAAGTAAATTGAATTGAACTTTACACTGGAAAATGATGCAAAATGACACAGAAGGAATTGGGGTTAGAAAATGAGCGTGGTATCAAAATGTTGGTAAAACTGAGATTTTTGATATGTTATAAATTATCACACTTTGTGATATGAAACTTGAAAAAAACAAAAGTTTGTTATGTTAAATGTTACAGTTTTCTCTAGTGAATTAGCAAAAAACAGATAAAACATCCAGGGTTATAATGCTTGCACCTGTTATTCTGTGTCAGACATTTAATGGTGCAGTACTGCTACTGAAAATATGAGATATCCATTGATAACCAGATCGGATTGGATCCGATCTGGTTATGTATTGTGGACAACCCACAATACAGGTGACAGCTGTTGGCCTCCTTTCACAAGGTTATCTGTTAGAAGATTAAACCTCAGCCATGTTCTTTGTGTCATGGGCTGGGTCTGTGACCCAGTGTTTGAGTTCTTATATGTATCTTTTGTATTCATTTGTGCCCTAGTTTAGCTCACCTAGTTAATTTCTAGATTGCTGTTTAGTCTTGTTCCTTAGTTGTTTATGTCATCTCCCCTGTACTAAGTCTCCCTGGTTCATGTGTCATGTCTGCGTGGTTATGTTTAGTTCATGTCATGTCTAATCTCCATGTTTCCTGTTTTACTTTGAAAGTCTGTATTCGATGTCAGTGTATTTATTTTCGCCTCTCCTGTCCTGTCGTTAGGTTCATGTGTGTCAGCTGTGCTCCCATGTGTGGCCACTTCCCCTGATCATCCCTCATGTGTATTTAGTCTCTGTGTTTCATGTAGTCTGTGTCGCGTCGTCTGTGTTTCCACCCTCCATGTTGTCACAGCCAGTCTTAGTATTCATAGTTATGGTTTCCTGTGTCTTCATAGTTTTTCCTAGTTTTACTTTCCCAGTTTAGTCATAGTTTAGTTTGTCACTGCGTTTCTGCCTTATCTGCACTCCTTGTCACCAGCCACAATAAAGGCTCGCTTTCAGTTAAGTTTACTCCAGTCTACTCTCGTGTGTTCGCACCTGGGTCCACCACACACACCACCGCACGGTCTGCCTCCTCAGATCGTGACACTTTGAGCTTTTAAGCCACTCATCTAGTCACAAGCTAATGAAATCAAGTGGTATTTCTATATGCCAGTTATCTAGTCATCTTATATTATACAAGTCTGCGTCTACTATACAGGTCTCAAAATGCAAAATGAATCATCCATAATATCTGGATGTATCACAGGAAGAAAGTGCAAAACAGAAGAAAATTATTCACCTAAATAGTTCTTTAAAGAAGGTTTTATACATTAGGCAAATACCAAGAGATCCCAGACATCCTATATCATGACATGAACAAATTATACAGGACTGTAGACATGCACTAAATGTTACCAGAACAAAACAAAACTATAGTATCAGCTACAGAAGGTGTTTAGGTCCTTGCTTAGTGACCAGTGCATACTGTCACGTCACTGCCAAGTCAGAACAAAAATGTATGGCTCTCACAACATTAAACTGACAAATCTTATCATAAACAAATATTGTATAGTATGAATCCAGCACACTCTAGACCTAACATACCTTTAAACTGCAGTCAAATTCTCTGCATGCATAAGCAAAAAGCTGCTTAATCAGGTCTAATCTGCACTATTGGAATTTGTTTTCCTCACAATACAAAGATGGCTCAGTTGTTTGTCCTCCATTACTGCTTCTCCAGCTCTGGTTGTGCAAATATCCTCTAGTGAACCATGCACAATCTGTGATTGAACAGCTATGGCCTTTTTCCTCTTAATAACCAAGTGCATGACTATCAGTACCTACTTGATGACACTGTCTGAAAGCCTATTGTCCCTACTTTTAACGGGCAGTTTCCGTTTTTTCTGACACGCAGCATTTGGCAATTGAAGTGGTTAAACACTTTTGACTCCTGGTTTTGTCTGGGAGTGGTTATATGAACTTGCTTTATGGGTAATCCAGTCTACAGGCTGTAATACACTGGGTGGCTCCACTGACCTGACAGATTGTCATCTTACATGTATATTACACTCAAAAACAGACCAATTCTTTATGGTGTGAGAACCGTACTTGAACTATGTGGGACCTGATGTCTAACTACAAGGTTTTTCTTGAGTTCTCATGCTGTATATTATTACTGGGACCCCAGGTATTGTTAGTATGGATCTGAACTGGTGTTCTGTGTTCAGTTTGCTTGTTTTTGTTTTGTTTTTATTGCTGTGAACTGTACACCATATTATATTATTTAATTAAGGGTTGTTTGTGAAAATTAAAATTAATAAAAATATTGTTTTAAAAAAAAAAGATAGACCTGAACAACAAGATACAATGAAAGTAACATATTTTCAAATTAAAGTGTAATTAACTGAATAAAGGAAACATCTCACACATTTTCATAGCATGCAGGGTTTAAATGTCAACAAAGATGTCAGGACTATGGTGGATTTGAAAGCTAGTCAAAGTTTAGGAACCAAAGCATACATATGATCCTACTGACCACTTGATCTCATTAGTAAAACATTTAAAAAACACATCTTTTACCTAACCATATTACATTTTTTAATATTAATTAAAATTATTAAATATTATAAAATATTGTGTGAATAAACCAAAAAGTTGAAAAACCTGTGGGATAAATACACTACACTGCCAAAAGTATTCACTTACCTGCCTTAACACTCGTACGAACTTGATTGACATCCCATTCTTAACCCATACGGTTTAATACAATGTCGCCTCACTCTTTGCACCCATAAGACTTTCAACTCTTCTGGAAAGTCTTTCCACAGGGTTTAGGGGTGTATTTTCAGGGATTTTTGACCATTCTTACAAAAGTGCATTTGTGAATTTAGATGGATCAGAAGGTGTGGTTCACAGCTCTAATTCATTCCAAAGGTGGTTTTATCAGGTCAGGAGTCTGTGAAGGCCAGTCAAATTCTTCCACACCAAAGTTGCTCTTTATGTCTTTATGGACCTTGCTTTATGCATTGGTGTGCAGTCATGTTGAAACAGGGATGACCCCTTCTTGTTTCAACATGTTTCCACAAAGTTGGGAGCATGAAAATGTCTTTGGATGCTGAAGCATTATGAGTTCCTTTCACTGCACCTAAGAGGCAGAGACCAACTCCTGAAAAACAACCACACATCATAATCCCCCCTCCACCAAATTTTAGACTTGGCACAAAGCAGACAAGTTCTCCTGGCAACCACCAAACCCAGACTCATCCATTGGATTTCTGAACAGAGAAGCATGATTTGTCACTACAGAGAACACGTCTTAGTGGTGGCATGCTCTATACCACTGCACCCAATGGTTTGCATTGTGCTTGGTGATGTAAGGCTTGGATGCAGCCACTCACTCATAGAGACCCATTCCACAAAGCTCTCCATGCACGGTTCTTCAATTTGAAGGCCACAAGAAGTTTGGAGGACTGTAGGGATTAAGTTTGCAGATAGCTGGTGACCTCTGCGCACTATGCGCCTCAGCTTCCTGCTCTGTGATTTTATGTGGCCTTCCACGATATAGTATATGTTTGCCTCCAAAAAACCTACAACTTTGTTTTCCCATTTAAGCATAAATTCATAGTTCTTGGAGACTGAGTTCAGCTGTTAATGCAGCCTTAAATTGACCCAATACAAAAATTATATAATTAAAAAAAAAACATATTTATTAACAAAGGACAAACTTACAAGACGACCCTATTGAAGGTGTTATATAGGAAGAACACCGCAGTATGTGTAGGAATAACCGTGAAGCATCTGCCTGTGTGCAAAATGTTATTCAACTTTCGCAGTCTGCATTACACGAATAAAGTAGTTTACACTGTCACTTATCTAGAAACCAGGAAACCACCGACAGATTCCAGCCTGAACTTGCTTACACACTCAAACTTCTCGCCTCAAGACCTCATTTCACAATTGACTCGAGGTCCCACATCACCCGTTACCCAATCAAGTCGTTTACGCGTGGGGCGGGAGCTGCTGCAACCAATCGGAGTTCAAAAGAGAAGCGCGTTGTAGTCGCCCTGTCGAGTGAACTCGCCTGGATGAAGCTTCGACGATAAAAACCGAGCCGTCATGTTTTCGTCCCTCCCTCTCTGCCTCTGTCCGTCGGCCAGGCTGCCGCTTCTCTCAACCTTACCGGAACGTAACACCACAAAACAACCATGTCTGAGAAAGTCCCCTACAAAGTTGGTCAGTGTCAATGTTTATTTTTTCTGCCGTACTTGTATATCAAGTTAAGCTAAGCACGTTCGCGGTTAGTTAGCTAGTAATGCGTTAAGTTTGCAGGTTGGGTAACGGTTCCCATAGGCGTTTAATTTAGTATAGAAGCCAACCGTATACCGAAATAAATGTTTTATATGCCTTAGACTATTTTTTTTTACTTATCCCAGACTTTGCAGGGCTTTCTGGACTCTATTACTGCTAACTTGCTAGCATGTGGTGAAACGTGTTATGTTATTACCGCAGTTTAGCAAGCTGTCCAGTTAATTTGTTGGTGTTTCTTAGTCATTTTAGCAGTAAACTTTTAGATTTCCTTTTCCCGGTATGTGAATAAAGCATACTTTGATTCATTTCTGAGAATGAATCGACATGTAACAGCCATACTTGCATCGGGCATGGGCTGCTCCGTGAACAGAAAGCTCACCCAAAGCCTCTGGGAGTTGTAGTCTATCAGTGGAACCGTAGTCGCTAAGAACCCTTGGCTCAAGCTGTGTTTGTAAACTGCACCTCCCGTGATGACTTGCGCTTCACCGCCAGTTTCTGCGTGAGTGACAAGAACAGGCATAGACAATGCTGCACTGAATGCGACTTGCAAACTAGTAACGGAAGCACTACACGTGGTGTTTGCCTAATATTGATGTCAGGCCTCTCTATTGGAATACAGGTTTTTTGTTTGTTTGTTTTGATAGTTTTGTTCCCGAATTAGACGTGGTTCTCAGTCACAATTTGCTATAAATGAGCTGTTAATAAATTTGAACTGTGCTTCTATGTCTGCCATGAAAATGGACAATTGGTCTATTGAAATGCACCAAATGTGAACCACACCTGTCGTGGATGATATTCTGCAGCTGACTAGAAACAGAAGCTGTTAGGCAATGTCCCGCTAATTGATAGGCATGAGACGAAGTCCGCATGCAATCCAAGGGTCAAGAGTTTTAACACAATAGCCGAATCTGTTAATTTGTGATATAATAATATATGCAATAACACTCATTTACTACAAGTACAATTACAAATGGTTAATCAGTAGTTAACTACAAGCATTTAATCAGTACTGTCTTTTGTATTGTACACTGCCTTCCCAAGTGCTGCTTGATTACAAAAAAAATCATAACCACAGTCATTGTGGTCAGTAATTATATATAAATAACAATTCTTTTACAAACATACATTAAGTTTGGAGGAATGGTAAGTTTAATAAACGTATGAAAGAAGAAATGCACGTTTTAAGTTATTTCCTTGAACTACTAATTATAATTAAACAGAAAAAAATAGATTCATGACCTTTATGGGGAAGCCATTGTCAAGTAAAAAGGTGTATTCATAGTTGAAACAACGAATTGTTGCAAAACTAGTTTTTGTGTTGTAGTATTCAAAATTAATGTATTGTTTATATTTGAAGTTAAAATGTGATTTATTGCACAGCCCTAACCAGAAGGCTATTGTAGTGGGTCGGCAGCTATGATTACAGTAACAAGCCAAAGCAGCATGTTTCTGAGAGCAAGGCTGGTAGTGCTGCCTTATGTTATTAAATTATTATGACAGTGGTCAGAAAATGTATTTATAGATCTGGAATTTTTGCTGTGTATTTAAGTCTAAAACTAAAAGCAAGAAAAATTAGGTGTATCAATAAGGTCTTAACTAGTGGTAGGTTTCAAATATGCAGATGGCATTGTAGGGAAAACAAATCAGTGAACTTAATTTTAATGCCACTTGGCCATCATTGTTGTTGTCCCTCACACATTTTACACACTTAAAAATTTAGTTGCTTTCTTAATGGTAAAAGCAACAAATAATAATAAAAAAAAACCTCCAAAAGCCAAAGATTTAATTTACTGTTGTCTGTGGCAAAGACATGTATCAGATTCTGTGTAAGAAGTGCTCCACTTTTGAATAACCTCATTGTTGAATCCTAATATTTATGCATTGAGTTGTCAGAAATCATATTTATTTTACATGTAATGTACATGACATGACACATTCTACTCTTTGTAGGAATGGTTTGATATTAATATAGGCACATGGTTGTTCTGAAAGTGCACTTCATACAAAGCAACAAGAGGCTGAAGTGCTAACAAAGAAACAGGATTAAGAACAAACAGACTTTTTGTAGATTTACGTGCTCTCTGTAAAGATCTGGCTTACTTGGCTCATTCCAATTTGAAAAGGATAATCACACTTCCCTATTGCATGCTGTTCATGACATGATTTTATTTCCTCAGTGTGGCCAACTTGTGCAACAGCAGCTGTTATGAAAATGAAAGAAGGGAGTGTAGAGACAAACTGTCAAAAGTGCAAATCTGTTATGTCACAGCTGTGGTCATGTGAATTCTCCACCTACAACAAGATTATTAGAAAAGAAGATTATACAATTTTATATAAGAAATCTGTGCAGACAAAACTGGGTATGCACAGGGTGTTAAACTTGCACACAATTTTGCTAGTATTTTGGACAGTACAATTAAAACTATTAGATTTGCCTTTTTGAGACTTGTAAAACTGCAGTTTAAAACATAACAGAGTTGCTGATTTGCAAAACCACATCCTGATGATGTGGTTTTAGGCATTTACCCCCCCCCCCCAACTAGTTCTTTTTGAAAAATGGAACACTCCAGACAAATAATGTATGAATGTTATGAGTGTCTTTTATTTTTTATTTATTTATGTTAACAGGCATTTTGCTTAAAGAAAAACACTCAAGTTTTAAACTTTTGGACTTGAATAAACAGACCAAGTCTGATGCATATATGAGGCTTTACCTGACAAAAAAACATCCACCTGAGAATGCCAGACCAGAGAACAAGCTTATTGCATTAATCAGTTTTATCTTTGTACTCCTTTTGACAACCTGCGGTCTCTTTTCTAGCTGACATCAGCCTGGCTGAATGGGGACGTAAGGCCATCGACATGGCAGAGAACGAGATGCCTGGCCTCATGAAGATGAGGGAGATGTACGGTCAGTCCAAACCTCTAAAGGGAGCCCGTATCGCCGGCTGCCTCCACATGACCCTGCAGACTGCTGTTCTCATCGAGACCCTCACTGCCCTCGGAGCTGAGGTGACATTTAAAAGCTGCCTTTTAGTATTTATTTATCAAGAGAGCTTCCAGTAACTTCGCCTACATTGTGCGAGGGCACATATGCCCTCTTACTTTCTGCATTTAGACATAGTAATGTCTTTTTGAGAACAAACTGTAGGTCCCTTTAAAGTTGATGCATATAGATCTGTCAAAATCCTTTATGTTGTTTTTCGATAAGACTGTGCAGACCCTCCAGACAACTACAGTAGAGGACACATTAATTGATTCATTTATTGGTACAACCCATCTGGAGTCTGGCTTTTCTCCCCCTCTGTGTGCCTCAAGGCCGTGGTATCTTGTTATCATGTTGGTTTTATCTCTCTGACCACAACTGGTCTTGTCCTGCAAGAACCTGCACCCTGAGACCTAGCAGAGAACAAATAACAATCTCCCCTCCCCCCCTTTTTTTTTCTTCTTCCCTGAATTGGTTTTACTCTGTCTGCATTGGTGGTGACTTGACTTACAGTCAACTTTGCATATTTAAAACTGTTAGTAAGGGTATTGAACTGTAGATGGCAGCATTGAGTGACATTTGTTCATAAGGTAATAGCCTTAAGGTTTATTTCTAACAACTTGACTTCAGGAAAAATCATGTTTTGTGTGCACAAAAAACCTACCCTGATTTATTATGTAATGTTACATTATGAAAGGGTGAATGTGATGATTGGAAAATCTCAAGTTAAAAATCAACGAATGCTGCTAAAGTTTATCTAGATGTGCTGAATGATTTTCTCACCAGGCGTCATTGCATGTCATTGTGACTGATTTACTGCCCCTTGAGGCGTTGCAGCCCAACTGTTAGTGTTGCAGCTGTGTCATAAGGTGGCAGAGAGAGACTGGTGGTAGTTTACACTGAGACTCTAAAACACATTGGGGACTCAGGGTTATTCCCACCGACAGTTGAGTACACAGTGTGCTGTAGCTTGCTTTAATTGGACTTTGGTTTCCGTTATCTACACATTTCTGTCCAAGTAAGAATCCTGCCAGAAAACCAGTTAAATGCACTCAAAGCCAGCAAGCTGTTATTTATTAACATGTCACTTTACACGTTGTTTATAAAATCAGTTAGCACAGAGGTTCATCAACAGCTAGGTTACCTGGGTTCATGTAAATATTTATTTCATAGATTGTGGTGATTTCCTGTTTAGTGTGTGTGATTGTAGCTTCATTTGTTTGTGCCTAAACTGACCCAGATTCTTCCTCCTCAGGTTCAGTGGTCGAGCTGTAACATTTTCTCTACTCAGGATCACGCTGCTGCTGCCATCGCCAAGGCTGGCATTCCAGGTAACACACACTGACAAGTTGAAAAATGAATTGGATAATTAGTCTCAGAACTGACTCATTTTCTGCAAGCATTCTTAAATCTTAGATTTTTTTAAATCTTGGAAGTGACAGTTAGGAGGAAGTACATGCTCTTAAGAGCTTTCCAAAGCACCATGTGTTGTTTTAAATACATGACAAAACTGCCAGGACTTTTTAATATACCCACCTGAATTTTAGAAATAAAGCACGTTACTAAATATATCTCTGTCCATCTGTAGTATATGCCTGGAAGGGTGAGACAGATGAGGAGTATGTGTGGTGCATTGAACAGACCCTGTACTTCAAAGATGGTCAGCCCCTCAACATGATCCTGGATGATGGAGGAGACCTCACCAACCTGGTCCACACAAAGTACCCTAAATTGCTGGCAGGTTGGTTTTATGCACCTACACTCACGGTGTAAAATGAAGCTGCTATTATTATTCTTAAGAAATCTTGCATGAATCAATCTTTCTTTGAGCTTTTGGCCACTGCATACAGCAGCTGCGACACATTATTTTAATAATATGAACACTGATGGGTTTTTTTTTTTGGTTTTTTTAAGCATTTTTATTTTTCATGCAAGTTTTCCAAGCTCTTAAGTTCTTCATGTAGAACTCCCTTGGACTTGTTTGCTCGTGGTATAACAATAGTTTTGCTCTTGGTATTGTGCAAGACTTGTTTCCAGTCAATGATCCATTATCTTAAGTGTAGTGGGAAAATGCTAAAACGGGAAGGGGGGGGGGCTCAAGCTCTTTTTGCACTTTAATGCACGTAGTTTTACTGCCCCTTGAGGCGTTGCAGCCCAACTGTTAGTGTTGCAGCTGTGTCATAAGGTGGCAGAGAGAGACTGGTGGTAGTTTACACTGAGACTCTAAAACACATTGGAACTCAGAGTTATTCCCACCGACAGTTTCACATAAAGGTGTACTGCATGACCAAACATCCTGTTAAAATCCAGCTGTCATGTATATACAGAATAATAGTGGCTTTACAACTAAAGAACTGAGAGAGGTACTTTTACCCTCAAAGTCCCAATAATGTTCTATTTGTTGTTTGTGAACATTTTTCTTCATTGTGTGTTCATTTTTCACCACAGTAAAAAAATCCTGCACTTCTATGGTAAAACATAAAGGAAAATATGTCTTTCATTCCTGCTGGTGGGATTTGAAGATGCAAAAAAGACTACTGGTCACTTGATATATGACCTTTCAAGATGAGTTTATGGTATCTTTCACTAGTTTCAGGTCTTGTTTTAAAACGGCATTAGGTTAATGAACCTAATGTTCTTTCAAAGTGTGAATCCCTTCTGACTGATTGTATTGTTTTTGTATAACCATGCAGTGTCCTTAATTTCTCAGTGATAGCCAGCAGTTGCTTATGGTTATGGCCAAAATTCTCAAAAAAATCTGTAAACTATGTACAGGGTACACCAAACCACTTAGAGGTTAGTTATTATGTACATTATTTGTTACTGTTCTTTTGTGGCTTGAAAACATCTATAATAAGTCTAGTGCATGACCAGTTGTGGTCATGATTTATTCGTCACGGTCAAAGTTTATATAAAGTTCCAGGTTTTTAAGCAATTTTGTATTTCTAGGTATCCGTGGCGTGTCGGAGGAGACCACTACAGGTGTCCACAACCTGTACAAGATGTTGAAAAAGAGCGAACTGAAGATCCCTGCCATCAACGTCAATGACTCTGTCACCAAGGTGAGCAATCCTGAGCTTTTTAATCTCCAGCCTATCATGTATAAAAATATAAACATCCCTCCTAGTGGACTTATTCATTCATGCAAATATAAATATGTTAAGTAGTTTATAAATATGCTTGATTGAATTGGTCTGTAAAATGTGTGACCTTGTGAATATTTATCTGGTGATCTATTTTTCTCCATCCTATAGATTTGAAGATAATGGCGTAGTTGTAAAATATTATCTGTTTATGAGGTGAATTACTTTGTATACAGTAATGATATGGCTAATTGAATGAGTTTGAACTAGATTTTCAGTTAATAACACCAGCCTGTCAGCTTGTATTCTTCTGCCTCATTTCAGTCTGGAACAGCCTCTTTATTCCATGTAATAACATTGTTTCCCACCCACAGAGTAAGTTCGACAACCTGTACGGCTGCAGGGAGAGTCTGATCGATGGTATCAAGCGAGCCACAGATGTGATGATTGCTGGTAAAGTTGCAGTGGTGGCAGGTTACGGTGATGTGGGTAAAGGCTGTGTCCAGGCTCTGCGAGGATTCGGCGCTCGTGTCATCGTCACTGAGATTGACCCCATCAATGCCCTTCAGGCTGCTATGGAAGGTAGATGAGGATGACAAAACTGTGCAGTACTTAAATAATGGGAGCAATCATTTTTAAGCTGTTGGGAAACTTGCATATTATATATGTTTCCTTTAAAATAAACAGGTTTCTGTAATTGAAACGGTGCTTTTCTCCTCTGTCTTGCAGGTTATGAGGTTACAACCATGGATGAGGCCTGTAAGGAAGGAAACATCTTTGTCACCACCACTGGCTGTGAAGACATAATCATGGGACAGTATGTTTGACCAACTCTCGTGTCTTTCAAACAGTTTAATTGTTTTTGAGTTTTCTTACACATTTAAAAAGTGGCTTATAAGTCAATGTGTTTACCTTCAGCCACTTTGAGCAAATGAAAGACGACTCCATTGTTTGTAATATTGGACACTTTGACTGTGAGATTGATGTCAGCTGGCTCAACAAAAATGCTGCTGAGAAGATCGATGTCAAGCCTCAGGTAAGAACAATGACAGCTACTTAAAGATTCTAGAGAATTCTGTGTTTTTGGTTATAGAGTATATACTAAAATGTATATTAAGATGGCATTACTGTTAATAGGATGTTGGTGAATGTTGAAGTGTTCTGTATTCTGTTGCTTTGTGTGTTAGTCATGAGGGGGGTGGCCAAAATAGTTCTCCACATGGAAAACAAGCACACAAACAAACAAACAAACAAAACCCAATATGAGTTAGGGTTTTTTTTGTTTTTTTTTTACTGCCCCTTGAGGCGTTACAGTCCAACTGTTGGTGTTGCAGCTGTGTCATAAGGTGGCAGAAAGAAACTGGTGGTGGTTTACACTGAGACTCTAAAACACATTGGGGACTCAGAGTTATTCCCACCAACAGCTTAACATAAGATGTACTGCAGCTGTCATTTTTTTAATCACCCTGATACATGTGTAGTTGTAGGAGCTGGCTAAATATTCAGGTAAAGCCTAAGCGAGGACAGGGAGAGGTTACACAACACAAAGGATGAGCAGATGTCTCCTGCTATGTCTAAACTGTCCCTGCACAGCTGCTGATTCTCCTCCGACTCCTCAGGTTGATCGCTATCGTTTGAAGAACGGTCGTCACGTCATTGTCCTGGCAGAGGGCAGGCTGGTTAACCTGGGCTGTGCCATGGGACACCCATCATTTGTCATGAGCAACTCCTTCACCAATCAGGTACTAAGGCTGAGTCAGCGATGCTACAGAAAAAAATTATTATGTATGCTGTAAACTTTCATCTGTAACACTAGAATTCTATTAACATTTGGAACTTTGAAACAAAGTCTTTGAAACAAAGTGATAACATTATAATTGTTTTGTAGTCTTTATTAAATCCAAGTTCTCTACTGTAGGTGCTGGCTCAGATTGAGTTGTGGACAAACACTGCGAAGTACCCTCTGGGAGTCTACTTCCTGCCTAAGAAGGTCAGAACATACACTGTGATAATACTGCTTAAGCTTATGCAGCACTTGCATTGTATCTGGTTTGTACTTTGTTGGACATGAATAGGAAATGTCAGATATTTACTTAAACTAGAATCTTCTTTTTTTTTTTTTTCTTAAGTCAAATTTCTTTAGATGTGTAAAGACATTGATTTTCAAACAGAATTTATTTATTTTTATTTATTTATTTTTTTGAGTGAAGAGCAATTTTATATACCTTTATTCAGTAATTTATTATATCTTAAGATGTGATCAAAAATTACCTCTGGGACTAAATAACCACTGCAAGAAAATTATCTCTTCTGAAATTCTAAGTTTCTGCTTGTTAATATTTTCAGGCAGACATTAAAGCATGAAGGATAAATGCAAAAACCCCCAAAACTGAATAGGCAAAAAAGAAAAATAACTGGAATCTTTATTTAACATGTTTTTGCTCATTTATTCTTTATTTGTGTGCCTGTAGCTGGATGAGGAGGTGGCAGCTGCCCACCTGGATAAACTGGGAGTGAAGCTTACCAAGCTGACAGAAAAGCAGGCCAAGTACCTGGGCCTGCCCACCGAGGGGCCCTTCAAACCGGACCACTATCGTTATTAAGCTCCCCTGCAAGTCTGGGGAAGAACAGAAGAAAGAGGAAGAGGTGTGGCCAGAATGGTGTTGGTGTTTGGTGGGTGGGAGCACTTGAACCATGTTGCACTCTGGGTGCTGTGTTTGGTTTTAGGCTGGACAATAGCTCAGTGATTCAGGGATACAGAGACATTTTTCTTCCCCTCAGCCTGTAAATGAAATGCTAAAGACATTAATTCACAAGTTGCATCTGGCAATCCATTTGGTGATGCTGACGTTTGAAAACTGTACCCTTAACGGTAGCTTCTGCTAACTAGCGAGCGTTGAACGACTCGCCTCTGGTTGAAGCTAGACTTTAGGTGGATGCCATTCTACCACCAAAGCTTCCATCAGTAGCTTTAAATGGTTAGTTTTTTTTAAAAGAATAAATAGATGAAGCTGTGGAAGCTTTTTTTTTTTTTTTTAATCTCGTCTTATTCTGCTCTGACACACCAACACACGCCAAACTCTTCGGCTATCTCTCCTCTTTCTCGCCCATACTCTTCCGAAACGCCATCAAGTGCTACTGCTGTTAAAGAGAATTTCTCTTGCTGGTTGTCATTCCCTCTCTGTTTATGGAATAAAACAAATCCTCATGCTTTTCTATCTAAACTCTTCTCTCTGTCTCATAGCGGCTCAAGGTGGAACATGATGGGACAGGTTTTTCTCCCGCATCTTAAGCCAGGCAAATGTTTGGCCTAATTCCAGTGTGTTCACACTAATAATGACATGTGTTAGCACTTAATTGAAAACTGCACTCAAGCTGTCTTAACAAAACTGGGATCGGTCCTGAAGCGATAACCACTCATCCAGACTAATCACTGAAGTCAAGAGGCAAGCCGCAGCCAAAGTAATCAAAGTACCACCAAAGCACGTAACGTTTTTGCCTGATTTAGGAGTCCTTTTGATGCCTCATTTTCTTCCTTTTGATGTAATTAATGTAATTCAACTCGAAGGGCCCAAAGTGTTTGCAGTGCCCCACCTTCTCAACTCTTTTCGTTACGCACTATGGCCAGTTAGGTTCTTGCAATGCTGGGTGTAAATGGATCACGGTGAAGGTGAAGTGCCCGTCTTTTCCCCTCAACGGTTAAAGCCTCAATGCAGGCTTTACCTGCTTGTAAGTGGATTAATGTTGAAACTGCCAAGTGACGATTAAAAAAACAAAAAGGAAAAACATGCCGACTCTGAATTCTTTCTCCTCGTATGGTTGTAAGGTGATGCATCTCTCTGGAGGGGGGACTTTTTATATTGGGTTGAAAGGTCGGGTCAAGAAAACATTTGGCTGAAACACCCGATGGCTTGTTCGTTGCCTGTTTTAAATTGATATTAAGCCTTTTTCATAACCTTATCTGTGTTTAATATTGCAGCTATGACAAAGCAGGTTCTAACCATAACAAAGTTCTTAGTTTAATCCATGCTGTGATCTTTCACTAAACTGAAACAAACCTTTAGGGTTATTCTTGGCTCATTCAGCGTCAGGAGGGTTACCACACACAAGCGCGATTGATTGATATACAGTAAAAGCAACAAGTCCTTTTTGCCTTATTTGACAAGTACATTTTTCACTCTGGCCAACTGATAGCCTACTGTATTACCATGTTTGAGTAGAGCAGCAGATAATTAAAAAATTCTTCACTTGTGTGTGTATATTACAGTCCTGAGGATTTTTCATAGGGTTGCTAAAAAATTCCCAAATGAAGATAAAACTGTCCTCCTACCATTGTCTGTGGTATAACTCCGGTCCATATTTCTAGGGTCTTAGCAGATAAATTGCTTGTGACCTAAATGAGGTTTAAATAAATTTTTAGTTGTATGGCATAAATACTGTGATAATCTTTCCTAACAGGTTGGCAGGAATGACCAGTTAAAAAAATAAATGAACGATAAATTCAAGCCTCATAGTTAAAGCAATCCACGTCCCGACGCAGCTCATTGCCCCGAGCACAGCTAAACCACAGGCATTCGCTCTAAAATTTTCAAATTTGCTTACAGGCTAAAGGGGCGACCTGGGGTGTGGGTGTCCAACCCCAAAAAATGAGTGTAGTTAGGAGTCACACAAGGAGGCCTGATCCCCTTACCTGGGAAAAATGTCTTCTGCATCATTTTAAATATATGTAATGTGTTGAATATAATAACCAGTGACAGCTCTTGTGCTAATCACATATCTGAAACACTTTTAAGTGATAGAAAAACCCCTCCCCTTTCAACTGCTTCAGTGCCTGTCATTCTCTAGGTCCTTTACTTTTTAAAGGTGAATTTGCAGAATGCAATAGTGCCTAGTCTGACAGCTGTGGTTGGCTCCACTATCTTGTTGGTAAATCTTTTGTTCCTGCTAGTAATGGACATCATTGCAGAGCAGTTGTTTTATATTATAACATGATGAATTTTTGGAAAAGACACTGTGTGCTCTGGCCTCACAGTCCAAACATGCTCCCTACCAGCTGAAAATCCAGATAAGATCGTCTGCTGTACAAGTCCTCAAGGCATCAGTCACAATGTTTATAAAAAAAAAAAAAGACTATAAAATTGAGTTAGCTGACACAACACAAGCCAGATGTCAGATCAGCAGACCTAATGCAGATTTAATATGGCGTTATTTTTGTGCCACTATTCTGAGCGCACGTAAAAAAAAAAAATGCAGGTGCAAGTGTTGCATTTTGAGGAGAAATTTATTTTGAGCAAAGAAAAGCTGAGTGAACAAAATTCATTGCTGCGTGCGGAATGAATTCAGTTTATTTTGTGACCCAGAAAGAGAAATATTTCAAACTCCGCCACTGCCTCGTTTGAGTTTTGGACGAAATGGATTCTGGGATATTGCATTTCGTCATTTCGAGCTGATTGGAGACAAGAACAGCCAATCAGATTTTTTTTTTGCATCCAAGTCTGTGATTGGCTGGTTTTGTGGCACAAATATAACGGTGTACAGAAAGAGCTGAACGCGCATGGGCAGAAATGTTGAGAGCGCGAGCAACACATTGCAAGCAAGCGCAAATGCAAAAACTGAGCGAGAGAGGCTGCTATTGTGTGTGTGTGGATAATAGCAAACACTGAAATACATTTTTTGCACCCAGCAATGATTTTTGTTCACTCAAATTTAGCTTTTCGTCGCTCAAATTAAAATTCTCCTCAAAATGCAACACTTGCACCTGCAATTTTTTTTTTACTTGCGCTCAGAATAGTGGCACAAAAATAACGCCATAATTTAAGTACTTAAATCATTTTCAGAGTCACTTGACTGATTGGATTAAAAAAAAAAATCAAGAGGCAGGATAAAAGGACCTTAAGGTGACTGTTGGGGCAAACGGGGATGAAGGAAGCTCAACATGTATAATGTCAGTCTGCTGTTTTGAATGTCTCCTGAGGTTTCACCTGATCTGCTTTAAAAAAAAAAGAAGTTCTCCAGTGGCGTGGAAGAGCTCATTTAAATCTGTTTTATGGAGACCTCAATCTCTCTCGAGGCCAAATTGTGACACAAGATAACACATGACTTGAGATATTATTGGAATAGACTGTTCTGAAAACACGAGCTTGGACTGATAAAACACACAGCAGTAAGAGACACTAAAGCCCTCTCCAAAGTAAACCTCACATTAAGAATTCAGTGTGTATGAAACGGTTTATACGTTTTATTCAGTTGAACCAAAAGCGACCATATTCGGGGTAAATAGCTGATCTAAGTTTACAGCTAATGCCTGCATGTTGCCTCCAAGGGTGCGATGCACATATGTATACCTGTTAATTGGTACGAATAACAGTCTGGTAAAATGCCAGAATTTCACTTAACCAAAACTGAAGCATAAACGTCCTGTGTGGTCTGTACCTTACAGGAGGCCAGAGTATTTGGCAGATAACTCCATGAAAATGCTCTAAAGATGCCAACAACACATATATGGTGGAGAGTTCCAGTTCAATGATTTAAATTAGGGAAAGTGGAGCACTTCAGAAGCACTAATGAGGACGGCTATCCCCTGGGTCAATGCACAAAGCACCCTTTACTTCTGATATGCTTATTCTACTTTTATTGCATGGTTGGATATTTTTACTATTCTTTTTTTTTATCCTGTTGTATAGTTGCAAGTATCTGTACTTCCTGGGTAACAAATGTATATGTTGCTCTTCTACTAAGTGGTATTTGATAGATTAACAATAAAGTATTTTATATACACCCACCAGCTGTCACGCTTCATGTGAGACTAAAGACCAGTTTTACCCATTGTCCCTCATCCCACACATTGAAACAATGTCCCACATTTTGATTTGCTCTACTTTTCAATACTTTTATAACATCTGGCTTTAATCCAACAGTTGTGAAGAAAGCCAGGAAAGCTTTCATCGCAGGTTAACCAGTCACTGATTTTTGTTGCCAATGTTATGACCAGCAGGGGAAATTCACCACAAAGTCACAAGCTCTGCAAATTCTAACACAAAGAAAAAGGAAATGTAGCGACATCAAAGAATTGTAAAATGTTTACAACTGGGTGATTCGACTGAAAGACGATTCCCAAAGCATTTGTGGTCTTAAAGAGATGTACAGATGCATCCCTTCTGAAGCCCAAATATTATTACCAGATAGAATAAAAGCTTTAATAACACTTAGCAGATTTAACAGTTGCTGGTACAGAAAAAGAGCAGAAATAATTGAAAGAAGACATACCCACAAGAATAAATGCTTTCCTTTAATGCTTATTGTGTTATATTGTTGAGATGGTAAGGGCTTTAATTGTTGCTCAAATGAAATAAGCTTTAGTTCAGGTTTGCATGTGTTTATTTTATTATTGTTATTTTAGCGTTTAGCACCTACATTTTTTTTTAGCTACTAACCTGATTTCACCAGCAGGTGGCAGTGTAAGTACTCTATAACACGTTAAATAAATATAAATTCACCTTTGGAAATGTTGGTATGATGTGATGTTTTGATCTTTTGTGCATAATTTTATATTTATTTTATTTTTGAAGAATTGGAAGCTATCTTAACAATGCAGATTTAGAAAAGAACGGAGAATCAGGTTGTTTTTTTCATGTCTGTTGGTGTTTTTTGTGATGAATCGTCTTCGATTTTTCTATATTTCATCAATATTAAAGCCCAGTATCAGAGCCCATGTCACTGGATTTTTTTAAGACCACAAATTAAATAAAAGAGGAACTGCCTTCGAACAATAGGCAACACCAGATGCCAGGCAGCAGGCATGTGTGCAGAGATTAATGCTATACCTGTAATTATGCTGTTCTTATTCTGTGAAGCACCCTGCTTCTGCCTTTCATGATAACTGAATAAGATGTTTTTCACACAGCAGTTTTCTCATGGACTATTTCCTCTGGAGGATACAGTTCCAACGAAAACCGCTACGTTTGAAGTATGTGGATAATCCAGAATAACTAGCACATCGTTCCATTCAAAACATTTTGGGCATTTCAGTTTTTTAAATGCTTTCCTAAAAAAAATCTTTAAAAAATGACATGCTAATTCCAGTCATCTGGATTATTAGAATTTAAATGTTTGTGACAGATATTTACCAAACTATGGAAACTGGTGTGTTTTCGGATTTGTGATCGCTATCATTGTTCTCCCTTGTGAGTCTAAGCATGTCATTATGACATGTGGTCTTAGAAACACACATTGTTGCTGGAACTCCCACAAAGGCAGCTCTGAGTACTCTGACAGGGGTTTATAAGTCTCTCTGAATCTGCGGACAGATTTTGTCAACATAAAAGCATCAAACTCCAGCGAGACGCAGCCATGAAGCTTGTGGAGCTGAGATCAAAACAAAGGTCGATAGGGGCAAAAAAAAAAAGGTGTCGTCACTATGTAAACAGGTGACATAAGTAATAGGGTTTAATTGCAATATCCATCCATCTATTTTCTTCTGCTTATCCAATAATTGTTTTCATTTTGAAGCTGTTGAGAAATTAGGCAATAAGAATTTTTTGAGAAAGAGTAAGGGGAGTTTCTCCTCGAAAAAATTACAAATTCATTGTGGTGTAAAATTAAACAGAAGTGAATTGAAAATTCAAAGTTACAGAAGGAAAAATAGTAAATAGCTATTTATATATCACTTTTGTAATCTAAAGACCACCCATAGCAGTCTTACAAATGCAGACTCATCTAGAGATTGAACTATCAACCTTCTAATAAGTAGGAATCTTATTCTCCTTAGCCACAGCCAACCAAATTGGCTATAGAGGGTGAAAGCTGTGGCAAAGCGGTGTAGTGGTTAGCACAGTGCTGGCAACCATGTGTTTGCGTGGGCTTCCTCAGCTTGCTCTGGTTTCCTCTACAACAAAGATGTACATGTTAAGTTAAACAGTGATTCAAAATTGCCCTCAGGCCTAAATGTAGAAGTGTTTGGATGTCTGCCTCTCTGTATTAGTGATGGACTGACAGCCTGTTCAGGGTCAAGCCTGCATTGTGTCCATTATTACCTGGGATCAGATCCAGCTCCTCTCTGACTTTATTTGGATACTTGTTTAAAAAAGCTGCAATAGTTTAAAAAATGTGACATTGCTTAGTCTTCAGTTTGAGCAAAAGTGCAAAGGTTACATGAGATCCTGAGTCATGTAAAACATTTTATTTATGACTAAGCAAAGTGAATAAAAACGGATGCTCTTCCTGATGCTCTGCTTCATCGCACCAAATGATGTGTAACAGAAAAAATTCACAATTATGCTGAGGTGCCAGAAAGTATGGCCAGCTCTTAAATGTTTCATTAAGCATTACAATTTTTACTCCACTACATTCGTCTGACAACTACAGTTGCTTTTCAGATTACAGTTTTCCATACCTACGCTGTCCAGCTACAAAATAAATAAATAAAAATGTGCTGACTTTCAATGTTTGTTATAAATTGAACCAATAAGCTTTCCGTCACCGGTACTTAGGTTGTTTGTTTTTTTTTGTAATGTAGGACATTTACTTGTAGTGAAGTATTTTTGTTGAGTGGCAAGTACGGTTCTTGAACCACAGTGTGGTTGACTACAAAGGAAAAAACAACCCAGCTCTGTCAGCATTGTATACGGTCCTTGATCTACATACAACATGCAATAAAGTCACCACCTCTGGGTTGGAGAAAAAAAATCGATGCTTTTAACAGGAAGTAACGATGCACAGATTGGATTAAACTGGTGGCTGTGAGAAAATTCGCTTTGCCTCTTGATTTGCATGTTTCATACGTCCTCTGTGCTGTCTGTCTGTCTGTCCTTTTTTTGTTTTCTTTTTCCAGTTCATCATATTTATTATTCTATGTTTAGAACAGCTGCAGTAAGTTATTTAAAGATATGAATTTGTTTCATTTTTCTGACAGATCTCATAAATTTAAACAGAACCTGATGAAAATAAATGTGACATATCGTGGTCTGGAGTTACCTTTGCCAGAACAAACAACCGTGTCATCTGTTTGGATTTATACAGCCTTCTTGCCTGAGGACATGTAACATAATTTTGTAAACAATCAAGTGCGCCAGGACATCTACGGACACGACAGAATGTTTTTGCTATTCCAGTTAATGTCTATAATGTGGAAAAACAGACATCAGACAATGTTTCTTTAAGTGATTGGAAGAAATGTCTCATCTGAGCTCTCAAGTGATCCACTTGATATTGAGATTGAATCAAAGGATTTTGTGTAATGTAAAAGAACTTGTGCGAAGCCTTGAAATCTGAGGGAATTGGCTGCAGAGTTGATGATGATAACATCATCAACTCTGCAGCTTTAAAGCACTTCTAAACTACTTTTACGCCTAGATTTGGTTTTATGGCTCATTTGCTGCTCAGGCTTAGCACTCTTCTCAACTTCATTTCTGGCAGGAATGGCAGGCAGCTGTTTTTGGCAAACAGGCACTGAAACACCCACAATATTCCAGTAGAAAGACATGTTTAGAGGCAAGTGGGTAAACAAAGTCAGCTAGCGGCTAAAGAGACAGATTCCTTCCTCAGGATGTTGGACTGCGTACTTAGACTATCATTCATAAAAGACGCAAGACTGAGCCTGAGTATCCACTGAGTCTCCGGCTTGTATCATTGAGGGGTAGAAATTCATATTACTCAGAATGCACAAATGAATCTTAAATTTTAAATAATAAAACATTTGAATAGTAACAGATATATAAAATATCATGTGATGCATGAATTAAAATGCAACAATTTGTGAAATACAAATGAAATGTACCAGACTACTGAATAATTCTGAAACTCATATCTACCTGGATATGAGTTTCAGTTTTTCCAGTTTTAAAATGTGAAAAAGCTGACATTTTGAGTGGTGTAGTGCATCGATCCTTCCGAGCTTTAGAAGGATCGATGCACCATCACCAGGAGGCAGCGTCAAAAATATGAACAGCAACTTATTTGTGGGGTATTATTGTCTGTGTTTGCATTATAGGTGGTCCTTTAGCTTGAAGAAGTCAAGACAGAAAAAACTGAATGTTAAAAACTGTCTCCTGCAGCTTGTCTCTACTTTTAATGTTGCTTTTTTTGGTCTTTGGTGTTATTTTTTCCACCTTCACACTTTCTTGAACCATTTCCTGTTTAAACCCACTTTTCTGCCATCTCTATGTGCAGCACCATCACTGCACGTTGTTGTTTTTCTTAAGAGGACCACATGGAAACACATCTTTATGTGTTGCATATGAACAACCATCCACTCTGTGGAGCCAGATACCTGTCCAAATACAACCACAGTACCATCACCTCATATTGCCTATCACAGCAGATACAACAGTTTTAAGCCAAGATGAGTCCAATAATTTTTTTACACTTTCTTTGGTGTGACTGTTAGACAAGTTGTGTTTTACATTGTTGTTTGGTTAGGTCGGGAAACCACAATGTCTTTGTTTGAAATAAAATTACTCGGTTTGGCACTTAAATTATTTTGTTAGATTTATGCAACCAAAGCATCTTAATGAGCCTTTAGTATTATAATAACTATACTAGTATAACTTATTGGTATGGGGGAAAAGTACCTGGTTAGGGATAGACAATAAAACTACTACTAGTTTAAGTTTGGTTGTAAAATGCTTTCAATTTGAAAATCTAATTTATGCATCTTTTTGTTTCAGATTATTATTTTATAATATGTAATTATAATCAGTGACATTCTAGCACATCTGGTTCATGGCCAGATTAGTTAAAAATACATTCTTTTGTGAATCCTGTAAACCACATATGTCGAACACCAGGCCTCGAGGGCTGGTGTCCTGCAGGTTTTAGACGTGTCCTTGATCCAACACAGCTGATTTAAATGGCGAAATGACCTCCTCAACATGTCTTGAAGTTCTGCATTTGATTCAGGTGTGTTGACCCAGGGTGAGATCTAAAACCTGCAGGACACCGGCCCTCGAGGCCTGGAGTCTGACACCCCTGCTGTAAACCAAGGATCCCTATTCCAAGTAATCCCATCATCATGCTCTAATTTTTTATATTTTCTCTACAAGCAGAAAGATAAATGGTCAAGCTGAACTTTAAGGCTCTCACTTTAAGCTTAGATCTTGAAGGCTTCTTGCCAGTTCTTCAACTAACAGCAGAACTTTGGCTGATGGATTTTGGTATTTTGACAAAAATTGATGCTTTGCCCACAGTGCGGGCCGTCTCTTGGCTATGTTTCAGCTCCAGTCAGGTTTTCTCTGAATGACTGATCAACCATGAAACTTACCACTTATGCTGGTATGGAGTGAAAAGGTGTTAAACTGACAGAATCATAATAACATGTGTCTGATCTGATGTTGTATATCTGCTTTTTCTGCCGTTTCAGTCTTTTTTATTTTTTATTTTTTTTATTTTTTTAAAATGAGTTTTCAACTTTTAATAGAGATGCTACACAGGTTTCAAGAAAATCCTTGACAATGTTTTTTTACATTTTCCACAAAACTGAAATGACTGTGATTTAGGTTCCAGCTCTTGGCTGCCATCAGTTCTGGTTTGTACTAAGCCGTTCCACTTGGTGTCAGCCAAAAAAACATTGGAAAGCAGACAGCCTCTTTTATGGCACCCTACCATTAGCAAAAATGTCATAACAAAGACTTAAACTCAACCTCACAGCCAGGTTCTTTTTGTTTAATACACTTCTCTCTGATTGTTAAAGAACATTATGAGGAGAAATATAAAAAGGTTGCATTCAGGTTACGGGCAAACAAAATCCATTGACTGAAAAATGCAAATAGCACTTTACAGGTCAGGGTTTGTTCTGAAAACGCTCATGTGAAGCCATGATGATAATAGAAGACGTCAGTTTAAATAGAGTAAATTACTCTGCAAAATATTGAGTTGTTCCTTTAAAGGCTTACATATACTCACGCATTCACTAGCACACACAGACACACACATTTGAACAAAAACACATGCACATGAACACACACCAAATGTGCCTCAATGAGGAGATACAGTTATGTCCGGTTCTGTTTTTTCTCCTGCTAATGAAAGGAAGCCTTCTAAGAAAAGACTAAAGGCTGTTTTATTTTATGCCTTAATTTAATTGAATCTGTACTTCTGATTATTTATTTTTGGAATTAAGAACATATATTCTTTAACCTCTGGGTGGTCTTGGGTCGATTTGTGCCATTTTTCATTGTTCATTTACACGCCATTTGCACTGTGTTGAATGGAATATAGCGAAAGTCTGCAAAAAAAAGTTCGGTCACATTTACTGTTAAAATTTCAGTATGACTCCTATCTGGAATAACCCTGACATATTACAAAACAATAATATGATTAACTTCCCAGAATGGAGTTGTAAAGGAATTAAATACTTAGAACATATATTGGAGGGAACAGAATTGATCCCATTCGACAGACTAGTTGCACAATATGGGATCAACAAGAAATTTTTTTTAGAATATCAACAAATTAAATCCATAATAAAAAAGAAATTTAACCTCAGTCAAGTTGAATTACAAATACCACCAAGTGCGGCACATTTCCTTACTCTTAAATCCCCCAAATTATTATCTAAAATATATAGAACATTCTCTAAATTAGATGAATCAATATCCCTTCCTATTGCAAAGTGGGAAGCAGATTTATCAGTCAGTTTAGACCAAAACTTCTCGTCTCAGGTATGCTTAAAAACTTTTAAATTGATTAAAAATCCCAGTCTGCAATTAATACAATACAAAATACTACATAGAGTGCACTATACAGGTCATCGGATGTTCAAGATGGGCTTTACATCTTCCAACAACTGCTCACACTGTCAAAACAATACACCAGACAATTACATTCACGCTCTTTGGTTCTGTCCACCAGTGCAGAAGTTTTGGCGCGAGATATGTGAAGACTTATCAAAGTGTCTGAAATGTAACATTCCAACTTCCCCCTTAGTGTGTTTGTTGGGCAGCTTAGATAATGTCACCTCAGAAAACAATTTAGCCCATATGGTTTTCACTGCCCTATGCATAGCCAAGAAAACTGTCCTCATGAACTGGAAAAATAAAAACAATCTTAATTCTAACCAATATAGAAATTATCTATTAGATTACATTAGTTTTGATACAGCCTCGGCCACCACATCAGATCAATTGCTCTGGGCTCCTTTGATCGGCTCCATCACCTAGTGGGGGTGGGGGGTCATAGTTTGGTCCCGCCTTCAATGTTGTGATTGGTGTGGGGGCAGGGACAGGCTCAGGGCGTCGGGGGGTTCCCCGGAGGCATCTTCCTTGGGGGGCTCAACCCGGGGTAGCGGTCATGTCCGGTTGGGGGCCTTTTTCTGACCATTTCCTCGTGGCTGCGTGCAGCGGGGCTAGGGGAGGGTCTGTGGTGATGGACGTGGGTTACTGACCTGGTAGCCTGTCTGCCCCTGGGTGGGTCCGGGATGGGCGTGAGGGTCTGGGGGCGCTCCATCTCTGGGCCGGGGCCCTGGCTGGGCCTCGGGGCCTTGGGTCCTGGTTTGTGTGTTGCCGGGGTTGTGGGCGGGTGGGTGCATGGGAGCCCATCCCTGGCGCAGGGTGCCGCCGGTGTGTCGAGTCGCCTGTGGGGCTCTTCAACCGGTGGGGGAGATTGTTACACCTTGCAGGAGCTTTCTTCCCCTCAGGAACTCTCTGCAGGAGGGGGAGATACAGGAGAGGTGGAGGAAGATCTCAGCCTGGGCGTCTATTGTCTCATGTAGTCTGGAAGACGAGTGGATGGTGGGGTGGGTGCAGTTTTCTCTGTGGTGGGGTTGGGTGGACTGTCCCGGGCTCTGTGGGGCCGGGGGGCGCTGCTGTGCTGGGCCCCGGTCTGGATGGGCCTGGGCCCCCTTTCCCTGGCGGGTCGCGGAGTGTGGGAGTGCCTACTGGGGTCAGCGGGGGAGCTGGCCCCAGCCCCTCCCTTCCTTCCCTCCCCATCTCCAGCTGCCTCCCTCCTCCTGCTCCACCACAACCACCCACACATGCAGGGCCTTGGAGTAGGGGTATGTCACCAGGATGCAGAGGAGGCTAACCCCCCCCCTCTGTCCCCTTCTGGCTGCCTCTGCCTCAATTTTATCCCACAATTTAGACATTCACATTACTCACACCCTCATTACACATACATATAGGATCTTGGGGGTGGGCACGATACACGGAGTCCAAAGTAC
Source organism: Copadichromis virginalis (assembly GCF_057382275.1). Taxonomy (NCBI): domain Eukaryota; kingdom Metazoa; phylum Chordata; class Actinopteri; order Cichliformes; family Cichlidae; genus Copadichromis; species Copadichromis virginalis. Next base: position 28,783,846 of record NC_140622.1, on the reverse strand, counting down.
CATCAGGGTGTACGCCTCACCCCTGGCGTCGTTGCCCACCTCTCAATTTTAAATACATGTAGACATTGAGGGCTATCAGGAGGGACTATGCGCTTACCTGCTGCTCTCTGGCAGGTAGCTCCATGCCCTCCTGGGTTTTAATTGCACCTTAGAACACACATGCATCAACACTACAATGAGCGGGTGGAGGGAGGCTTGGAGTCTTCTCTCACCCCCATTCTCTGCGGCCTACTGGAGCGGGGGGGCTAGGAGGAGTGGGCCGTCCGACTGCGGTCTGGGGCCTCCCTGCTGCTGCGGAGTCGGGGCGGTCTGCCTCTCCCCACCGCAGGGAAAAGGGTAACACCACCTGGGTCTGGGTGCAGTTCCCCCCTCCAGGGGCAAGGGTACCTAGAGCCGGTTAGTAGAGTACGCTTGGGGAGTGTGATCGTGTGTACAGCGTCCCTTTATGTCTGTCTCCACGTCGGTTGAGTGTGAAGTACATATGAGAGCATGAGGGTGGGAATGGATGTTTGTGTCTGTGTGTGCCTGTATGTCTGTGTCTATATGTCAGGTTGGGTATCAGACGCCACCTCTCTGGGGTCATCTCTGGCCCTCCAAGGTTTGGAGGCCTATCTCCACCCACCACCACTTCCCCTGCCGGTGGCGGTCTCCCTCAGGTATCGGTGCGTTAGTGGTTCTTTGTATCTGGGGGTGGGCGTCCGGGTACACACCGGCTCACTCCTTGGCGGCCGCTTATTGGGGCTCGCTCGGGCCACTTTGGAGGTTGGGTGGCGGAGCTCACGGGCGCGTCACTGCAACTCCCCCTGGCTTCTGCTCCGCGGCTGCTGAATGAGCTCTCATCTGGGACTCTCCTTAGCTCTTACTGGGACAGTGGCGCGGCTGCCCCTCTGTGGGTCTTCCTTGGTCTCTTGTGTTCTGGGGGCCTCTGGATGTCTGGAGTTTTGATCTCCTCCATACCTGCTTGATACCATAGAGGACAGGGCTGTGGCTCCCCACACTCTCTAGCAGATCATTACATGGAGAAACTTTTGGAATGCAAGCATGCTGATCCACACAGGTATGCACACAGGTGTACACATGGGTATTCACAGATGCGGACTACAGCTTTCTTGGCTGCTGCCTCAAAGCACACTGTGCGCTGTCTATCTTGCGTGCTGCACAATATCGTTTATTATTTAGTAACTATTGATATCTATGACTAGCTAGTTTATTGTGATGGTGCTTTTTTTTTTTTATTATTATGTTGCTCTTTGTTGTTTGCTGTCTCCCCTGTTTTTTTTGTTTTTCTTTCTCTCCATACAGGTGACCCAGGAGTTTTTTTTTTTTTTTTCTCTTCCCCCCCTTCTCACCGTCTCTTCTCCCCTTTGGTTTTCTTTCTTCCTCTCCCCCTCTTTCTTTCATTCTTTCCCCCTGTCCTATTAAAAAAAAAAAAAAAAAGGATGACAAAGGATGAACTGAAGCTCCGCCATCACGTGATGTCACATGCTGCTGTTTCTGATGTCACTTCCAAAAGAAAAAAAAAAAAAAAAAAAAAAAAAATTTCAGTATGACTTCCGGAAATTAGCTTCAGTGGCTAAGCTACAGACAAACTTACACTATCGGTCCTAGTGGTCGATTTGTGCCCCATTGAAACCCATTATAAACGCTATTTTTCACGGCAAAAAAATTACGGTCAAATCGATCGTGATCGGTTATGTTTCCGTTTCCGTTTGCAGTACTGGCCTTAGAGTTGTAATTTTTTTATTTGTCCACCGGGTGGCGCCCTTGCTCCACATTTGACCCCGGGCTGGAAAACAGCGGGCTGCTTAAACAGACCTGCGGGAAACGAAGCCTCATTTCCGGCGTGCAGCAGCGGCTTCGCCCGCTGATCGGGCGGGACCATTTTCGGCCCCTAGGACCGTTTGAGGGTGCATTTTTTTTTTAATCAACAGGAAATGACGTATTTGTTGTGACGTGGTACCGGACGTGTGTGTTGGAAAAAGGGGTCCGACGCAACATCGTCGGGAGTTAACCCGGGAGGATGCACTGATTTCGGCCTAGAGGAGGAGCATTTGCCGCCTGGAGACCATTTTCTGGTCCTGAAAAAAAAAAAAAAAAGGCGATCGAAATGAAGGTTGGTGCCAATCTTTAGTCCATCTAAAGGCCTAATTATAATAACAATCAAATATTACTTCAAGTGTTTTTTAAAAAAAATATTTCGTTTTGTTTTGGGGGGCTAAAAAAAACGGTGCACTCATGTAATTAAACTGCGATTAAAAGGGTTAAAACCCCCGAAATATAATTAAAACTTTACATGGATAGTTCAGGGAGAAGTAGTTTTAAAAGATTGGCTAATTTAAAGTGGAATAAAATATTAATATATAAATTTTTTATAGCACTTTTTTGGGCGTGGTCGATTTGTGGCTCTAGGTCCGATAGTGTATGCATTTTTCTAGGACCCCCCAGAGGTTAAAAATGCAATTTTAATATGGCACGTGAGCACAATAAAACAGTTTTTTGAGATACTGTATGTTGTATGTAGTTAACTTACAGTTTTGCAATTACAGTTGTGAACATGGAAACCAATGAGCAGTACAATTTGAAAGACCCATTTTTGTCTGTTATTTTATTCATTATTGCTCATTAATAAGATAAAAGTATTTCTTATCTGATTACTCGATGGAAAAAATAATATACTCAATCATTAAACTAATTAATATCTAGCAAAAGGAATGAATAATTACTTTGGTTATTTCATTTTGTGTTAGCTTAATGCTCTGGATAAGTCCTGAAGTTTGTCTTTTTAAAACTGTCTCTGATGTGCACGTGTGGGTATTTTTCACTTTATTAATGGCGACGCTTGGCAGGAATCAGTCCACCCTGCTGATCCCAAAATGTTTCTCCTAAAAGCATCGTATTCTACATCCTGCTATTTGATCTCCGCTGTGGTGACACATGAGTTTTCTGTACTGTGTAGCTGCCTTTTTATTGGAAACCGAGGACCTGGTAGTAAAGTGCAGCCTCTTGGCTGTTTGTTCATAGAGTCAAATTATACTTGCTGTATCATCAGTCATTTCTAAATTACCTGCCACTGCACTTCATGGCCCGTAACAGCTAAACCCTTTTCCAGTCATTTCTATATTGGTTTACTTTGTTCTTGAGCATTATTCCAACAGTGCTGTCTATAACTGTTGTTTCTGCCCTATAATCAAACCATTCCATCAGCCTTGTGCCCAGTGGATCTGGTTGATTTCTGCTCCATTTAAAAATACTCTTCATATTTAAAGCTAGTCTGAGAAACTCACAAACTTCTTTTGGTTCAGTTTGCAGGTTTGAAGCTTCCCTGCTGTTTAAGACACTTTGCAATTACAGGCTTGTTTGGGGAAAAAAAAGGCTATTAAAGATTGAGGTAATGGTTTAAAAAGTTACATTTACAATGTCAACCCCCCCCCCCTCCCAATATATTGTTATACAAAACTAAGAATATGCCTTGTTTGTTTTTTTTCTTATGTGTATGTGTGCTGGAGTCAGCTGACACTGGGCAAAGGGCAGGGTTCACCCTGGATAAGCTCCTAGTCCATTATAGGTCACAGAGATAAAATAAATGACTAGAGATTATAGCAGGAAACTGGAGTATACATACAGAAACAGGGAGATCTAATCTAGCTGTGCATTCATGCTGTGACATATGAGCATTAATGTGCATTCACTGCTGTGGGGCATACAGCAGAAACAGAAACGGCAACCAGGGAAGGTCAGAAAGATGCAAAAAAAATGCTTTGCAAAAAATAAAAAATAAAAGAAAGGAAGAAATCATTAGGTGGCAAATACTTTTGTTTGGTTGGTTAACTCCTGATCATGTAGGAGACATTTGCAGACAGACAGAGATTTTTGTATTATAGTAAGACTAAATATTAAAAGTTCAATTTTCTTGCACAATTGTTAAGGCACAGAAGGATAAGAGTAATCCTTGTATATCAGTCATGTGATCCGATTATCACGATCACTTAATGTTGTAAAGCTAGACTCACAAGCCAAAGTATAATTTCAGAAAAAATGAAAATGATATATTTTGCTCAACAGACCGATTCAGTCGTGAGAATATGTGCTGCATTCAAGGAAAATTCAGAAATTAGAACCACAAATGCAGAACAAACAGTCTGTTTAAAAAAAAGAAAAAAAAAGAAAGAAATGTTGGCGCAAAAGGGACCAACAACAACAAAAAAGACAAACAGGAACAGACAAGCTGTGTGAACAGAGCCCGCAACTTCACAGTGTGTTTCGACTTCAAGGTTAAACAAAGACAAAACATCTGCTGCTTTGTTTGGTGTGCTGAGGTCCAGAGTTACCTCAGGTCATTCAGCAACAACTACTTTTTGGACCAACTTCAAGCACAGCTGTTAGCCATCCTAACTCAACAATACATTATTTTAGTGGTGTGAAGAGCAGCTTAAGCAGGCGCTGGCAACCTATTAACTGAACGCTGTCAAAAAGGACCAGTTAAAGGAGACACCTCATTTTTTATTTAAAAGCTTATTTAAACTTTGACATCTGTGATGGATGCTAGACAAAACCAGAGAATGATATCAGCAGTGTTTGATAGTTTTTGAACCGTGTGACACTCTGGAGACTCGTCTCAGTGTTACTGCTTGGAACTCTGCTTTTGCAACTAGACTGTATCCTGACCTTTTACAAAGTCCAAAGCAGACAGCCGCGCTGCAGGAGCTGAGCCAAGCCTCCAATCCCTGCTGAAAAGGCTGTTCCTGTCACGGACCGCCGGGGCAGACCGTGTGGAGAGTGCGTGGAGGACTCAGGTGCAGACACGAGTGACACGGGAGTAAACTTTAAACAAAAGCGAGCCTTTTATTGTGGCTGGTAACGCAAGAGAAACAAACAAGAATAAGGGCAGCTCAAAAGCAATAACTAAACAGAAACCTAAACTGGGAATGAACTAAGGTAAGGCTATGAATACAACAGACCGGGCATGGAAACATGGAGGGTGGGAACACAGACGACGCGACGCAGACTACATGAAACACAGAGACTAAATACACATGAGGAATGATCAGGGGAAGTGGCCACACATGGGAACGCAGCTGACACACATGAACTTAACGACAGGACAGGAGGAGTGAAACTGAATACACTGACAGTGAATGCAGGCCTTCAAAGTAAAACAGGAAACATGAGACATGAACCGGGGAGACGTAGTACAGGGGGAGGTGACATAACTGACAGCATGAACTTGACAGTACAAGACACACAGACATGAACACACGAAGGGCAAGGAAGACGTAATGCAAGGGTAACATAATTACAAAAAGGACTGGACTACCTTAAAGAACCTAAACAATCAATAAACATCAAAATAGACTAAACACAAAACACTGGGTCGCACGACCCAGGACCATGACAGTTCCCATTTGTACAAAATGAAACACAAGCATTTACATGATTGTGCAAATCTTACTGAAATACAACATAATGAGTCGAACAATTAAATATGGTAAACAAATGAGAGATATAGCACTGTGCCCTCGTTTTGGTGTATTTGGGAGCAAGTCTCTCATAAGGACGGATCTGAGTAAAATCTTACATCAATGGAAGTAGCTGATGCATTACAACCATTATTTTAATGGCCAAGGTAAGAAAGGCTGAAAGACGACCACCACTGAACAAGACACACAAGCTGAAACATCAAGACTGGGCCAAGAAATATCTCAAGACTGGTTTTTCTAAGGTTTTATGGACTGATGAAATGAGAGTGAGTCTTGGTGGGCCAGATGGATGGGCCCGTGGCTGGATTGGTAAAGGGCAGAGAGCTCCAGTCCAACTCAGACGCCAGCAAGGTGGAGGTGGAGTACTGGTTTGGGCTGGTATCATCAAAGATGAGCTTGTGGGGCCTTTTCGGGTTGAGGATGGAGTCAAGCTCAACTCCCAGTCCTACTGCCAGTTTCTGGAAGACACCTTCTTCAAGCAGTGGTACAGGAAGAAGTCTGCATCCTTCAAGAAAAACATGATTTTCATGCAGGACAATGCTCCATCACACGCGTCCAAGTACTCCACAGCATGGCTGGCAAGAAAGGGTATAAAAGAAGAAAAACTAATGACATGGCCACCTTGTTCACCTGATCTGAACCCCATTGAGAACCTGTGGTCCATCATCAAATGTGAGATTTACAAGGAGGGAAAACAGTACACCTCTCTGAACAGTGTCTGGGAGGCTGTGGTTGCTGCTGCACGCAATGTTGATGGTGAACAGATCAAAACACTGACAGAATCCATGGATGGCAGGCTTTTGAGTGTCCTTGCAAAGAAAGGTGGCTATATTGGTCGCTGATTTGTTTTTGTTTTGTTTTTGAATGTCAGAAATGTATATTTGTGAATGTGGAGATGTTATATTGGTGTCACTGGTAAAAATAAATAATTGAAATGGGTATATATTTGTTTTTTGTTAAGTTGCCTAATAATTATGCACAGTAATAGTCACCTGCACACACAGATATCCCCCTAAAATAGCTAAAACTAAAAACAAACTAAAAACTACTTCCAAAAACATTCAGCTTTGATATTAATGAGTTTTTTGGGTTCATTGAGAACATGGTTGTTGTTCAATGATAAAATTATTCCTCAAAAATACAACTTGCCTAATTATTCTGCACTCCCTGTAAATAACAGAATGACTGCTGCATCATTAAGCCAGCAAAGGGTGCAGCGGAACAATGTGCAAACTATTCCTGATGAAAGTGCACAGGTCCATTTGGAAGTAGTCAGTGTGTGCATCAGTGTGCAATTTTCTCCATTTGAAAATGGCCACACAGTGGTGTGGATTTTGCCATATTCTCCCCAGGTAGCCTGGCTTGTTCCCATAGTTCAAAGAGATGCATCTTAGGTTAATGGTGATTCTAAATTGGCTATAAGTATGAATGGTTGTCTGTGTTAGTCCTGAGATCAGAGCCGTGCAGAGATGTTTGTAGGGACAAGTGCTCAAAGTTAAAAAGGGGCCCATCGAACCAGGCTCAATACCAACAACCCACATTCATCAAGAAGCTAATATGGAATCACATCATACTATACCACTTTTTTATGTGCTGAAGGGCAGGGCTGTGTTGATCTGAGAATGTAGACATTAAAAAGTCCAAAGGATAGATGGTAGCTTATTAAATTATTTATTTATTTATTTATTGTTAGCTAGAAAGAATACATCTTGATTCATTCTCAATCATCCAGGGAAGTAAATCTCCAAAAGTTGATTCTGTTCATCTGGACGTAGCGTTTTGTGGGAGAAACCTTTCGTCACTCATCCAAGTGACTTCTTCAGTCTCAGCTGACTGCAGGTTTCCCCAACGTACCGGCAGCAAGCCGAGGGGATATTAGAATACCCACCCTAGCCCGCCGCCTCTCACCAGGGGCAACTCCAGACTGAGACAGAGTCCAGCCCCTCTCCAGGAGACTGGTTCCAGAGCCGGGGGTCAGTCCGCCAGGGCCTCCGCTCCTGGCCACCACCTGGCACACAATGCACCTGACCCCTATGGCGCCTCCTGCGGGTGGTGGGCCTGCGGGAGGATGGGCCCATGTCTCCTCTTCGGGCTGTGCCCAGCCGGGCCCCATGGACTAAGGCCCGGCCACTAGACGCTCGCCCTCGGGCACCCTCCCCGGGTCTGGCTCCAGGGCGGGGCCCCGGTAACCCTATCCTGGGCAGGGTAAACTGTTCCCTCAATGTTCTTTTCATAAGGGTCTTCTGAATCGCTCTTTGTCTGGTCCCTCACCCAGGACCAATTTGCCATGGGAGACCCTACCAGGGGGCAAAAGCCCCCAGACAACATAGCCCCTGGGATCCCTGGGACACACAAACCCCTTCACCACGATAAGGTAGCGATTCAAGGAGGAGATATTAAAATTCTGATCTGTAAACCAGTTCATTCACATTAAAAGAAAGGTAGATTATCACGCAATAGTTTTACTGGCCTGCTTGAGATTGAACTGGTGTGCACATGACCAATTAACTGAAGTGAATCTGACATGCTGGTCTGGAAGGGCTTTTGTATTAGGAAGGGTAGAAAAATTCTATGGTTACCTGTAATTTTCCAACAGACTTAAAAATATGCAGGTGCCTCAAGGTGAGGTCCAGGCTGCTTACAAACGTTCTCCGCCGCTGACATGCATACAGTAGACCTCATGCACATAGGAAGCAATTACAGATAAAGTGTGTCACTTTACAGGTTTTGGATAATGTGTTTTATATATATGGACAAATAGATACAGCAAATATATCCTCTTACTTCAACACTAAATTAACCCATGTCAGGTCAGATGCATCACTTTCCAATTCACCCTCAGCTTTGGGTGCATTAGTGGATTGTTAGAAAGAAAGAAAGAAAAAAAATCATTACAACAACTTCCCCTGTTAACTGCAAAGATATTGTTATTGCCTTTACAAACAAATATAATTACTATACAATTCTCCTACAATTACAAAGCCCAATTAAAACACTCTTTAATATAATAGGCATCTTTTTTCTTACCATTTCAGACTAATGCTCTAAGCTGCCTTCAGAGGGCCGCAGGTCTCTCATGAGGGGAGCTGAGTAACTCAAATGCTCGTTGAAGGTGAAGCAGTGATTGGGGAAATGACTGCAGGGTTTTATGGTACATCAGTATTTATTGCCTTTCAGCTTCTAGTAATAAAACACCAGATGTTAAAGCAAACACATGATCCATTGCGACCCACGGCAACTCCAGCACAGAACAAATTAATGTGGGTGTTTGTCTTGTACGTATGAGCACTTAGACTCTTAGGGGAAACTTGAAAAAACTGAAGTACTATTAGCATACTGACAAGAGTTTAAATGACAAAGACTGTTTGACCGGTTAAGTTTCATTGTCAAAGTGTCAGTCATAGTGGTGGAACCTACCCCAGATACTATATGGCGAGATGCTGGGTACACTCTGGACAGGTTGCAAGCCTCTCATAGGGCTAACACAGAGAGACAGACAACCATTTACACTCACATTCACACCTATGGGCAATTTAGAATCACCATTTAACCTAACCTCACTAATTGTGTGTCTTTGGACTGTAGGAGGAAGCTGAAGTACCCAGAAAGACCCTATGCAGATACGAAGAGAACACGCAAACTCAACACAGAAAGGGCCCGGTCAGATGGTAGTTTCCAGCCCAGGACCTTTTTGCTATAAGGGAACCGTACTATTATTAAAGTCCTTTCTTTTTTGCCTATTTTAAAGATAATATGGCACCAGTATTTCAATGGATCACTTAGCTCTCAGAGTGTACACTTCTAGTCCACAAAGTTTCTAAAAGTAGAATAGGAGGCAAAAAATTCATGCTCTCTCTCTTGTGGAACCAGCTCTCAGTTTGGGTTCAAGAGACAAACACCCTCGATGCAGGGATCACTTATATGCATTCATATGCTACTGCATGTAACAAACCTGTTTTGTTTTGTTTGCTGTGTCTGTCTGCTCTGCTTTTCTGTCTGCTCATAACCCTTCCTGAGCCTGCTTCTGGTGGAGTTCTGTTCTTCCTCATCATTGTCAGCATGTTAAAACAAATTAAGTTTAGGTGGTTTGGCCGAAACTGCTGGTGTCTATCAGTCTAGGGTAATTTCAGTTTGTTTTGTTGGGCTTTTTTTTTTACCTCCCTTTTAAAAGGAAGAAAACTCTGACAGAACTGGGAAAAAGGATTGCAGCCAAAAGCTAGGGTGAAGGAGAAGTGTCGTTAAAACACATAAATAAACAAATAAATGAGGAAGAGAAGCGACATCTCCTTCAGAAAATCTGAAAGACAGACTGGATTATGACTTTAGTCAGATTTTCAGTTGACCTGATATATATTTTTATGTATTTTTACACACACACACACACACACACACACACACACACACACACACACACACACACACACACACACACACACACACACAAAGTTTACCATGTATGTTTTTAAAACATGTAGCACTTCCTAGAGCTGCAGTAGAGTTGATAGGAAACAAACAATCATGAAAAGCATAATTTTTGGCCTTTGAAATGATCTGGATTCTGCACGTCTAGTGGTTTGAAAATGTGGAACTTCTTTTTGACACTGGGGAAGGACACTAAATCAAATCTGAAGGGCCAAGGCGCCTGTTCCTGTTTGGAAGCAGAATTTGTTAAAATCAAAAACACAAGGACTTCAGTCATAGCCTATCTAAGAGGCAGCAGGTGTGGCTGTGTTGGATTAACCCATTTTGTTTTTTACATTTCACAAAACAAAAAACCCAAAAAACAAAACAAAACAAAAAAAAAAAAGAACACAAGCTGTGTCCCAGTTCAGGAGCTGCTCCTTCTGGACTGAATTTTCTATCGATAGATTGGTGAGCACTTCCCAAGCCCAAGACACAGAGTAAAGATCTATTTGCAGAGTTTATGTGTCTTAGTCTAAAATCAAAAAGTCTCCTGAATGCTGGAGTTATATTGTATTTAGGTGACAAATGAAATTCATGACAGGATGTGAATAATAAAGGTTTGTCTGGTGCTTGTCCTTGTTAGAGCTATGATATGTGAGAAGCTGTTACAAATCAAACTCACACTGACTTGTGGACGGGGTCAGTCTGAAATGGGCACACCTTCATGGGCCACTTCCTACAAAGGCTCTGACCTGTCTACTTAGGAAAAGGTCTGTAACATGTTACATGGTGTGAAAGTTGCATTCGGAGCCTTAATGAGCCCTTCAGAGACCACATTTCTAAAATGGAATTTATACTTGACCTTAGACATTAGATCATTCCCGACTGTGTGCTTAATTCCATAAAGATGCTGAGTATTTGATTAAAAAAAAAAAAATCTTGCTTGAGCAGGTTCCCAGAAACCTTATTTGATGTAATGTTACCTATAAATCTCCTGCCACAAATGGGGACATAGTAAGGAACAGCCTATACCAAAAAAAGGAATGCTTAGTTTTTGGAGGACAAAGTCGCAGCAACAGTTGGGGCAGATGAAGATAGGTAACATATACAGTTTGTTAAGATGACAAAAGACAAGGATAAAAACAAAAAATTGTGGCTAATAGTAACAGTAAATCAGCTCAGTGGAAAGAATAGTGAGATATATATATATATATATATATATATATATATATATATATATATATATATATATATATATATATATATATCTGTGGAATTAAGTTAATGTTTGGGGAAATCAATAGTTCCATTATATAACCAGCAGGAAGATTACTTATGTCAAGTAAAGGCCAGGTGGGGCTTAAAAATAAGGCCAAAGTACCATACAAGGTCGGTTCCAAAAGAGGCTCAATGTTCAAGCTAAATTATCAACTTAACAACTTAAGAGCACAAATAAATATGTTTGCAGCTTAGTATAAAACAAGAGAGAGCTAAGTGTAAAAGCAAAACTGTTGATTTACCAGTTCAGCTACCTCATATATGGTCATGAGCTCACAGATAGAAAAAGATGTGGTATGCAGACGTAGTGACATAGAAACAACCTCTTTCCACTGAGCAAAGAAACATCTCCGCTACATAGAGCTACCACCACCCACAAAGCATTAACATTAGCATTAGCAAAAAAAAAAAAAAAAGAGGCTGACAAAAGTCCAAAATGGAATTTCAAAGTTAATGGTTCATGTCTTCAATCGCTATGATCTAGAACAGGGGGATGCAGTAATTTCCCAAGGGACCACATGACAAACTGGGACTAATGAGAATGGCCGAATCACTAAGCTGAACTAAGTGCTGCTCAATATTAATTAATTTGACCTCTTTATGAACCGCTACTGGCAAAAGCAGATGCTATAATTATAATAAACAATAAAAATGTGAAATAAGCAGCATTTTCTCACTGTTTAATCAACATACCATGAAACAATTGTGAACAAAATGTGGACATTTTAGCCAAAAAGTCAAGCTTCATACAAAGTGCTGTTGCTATTTTGCTTATATTTTATTTATATTTTTCTTTTTCATTCACAGAAATCAAGTCTATTTTGGATTTGAACAAATGCATTACAGTCAGGTTCACCTGAGAGCTCTACAATGTCTTTACCTTTCTTCCTAAAAAAATCTTGAATTTCTGCTCTCACTTCCCAAACTCTTCTTAGCACTTTATTTAGTCTGTCTCATAGCTATTATTTTCTGTAGTTCCCCGGAGCAGACAAAAGTAAAAAAAAAGAAAAGTTTTTTGCAGGTAATGTCTTCACTATATGTAATTCCCCCCCCTCACTTTAATATTTCAATGAAATCTTCTCCCATGTTTATTGCAGACACTGCCCAGATTTTGTGAAAAAAGTTGTGATATAAAATTCTTAGCATGCTGCTGATTCAGTTTCCTTTTGAAGTCATTATCAAATATCAGTTCACAGATTTCAGAACCAACAAAAACACCTTCCTTAATATCGGTCTCAATTTTCTTGAGACCAAAATTGTTTTTTAAATGCTGAAACTCATTGCTGTTTCTGTCCATTTATCCTAGTTGTCCAACACCTGGAACACTGTACCTAAAAAAACACCAGGACATGCTAGACAAAAAAAGGTTTCAAATTCTGAGTCAACAAGTGAATTTTGTTAATGCAAAATGCTTGCATTGACAATTCAGCTGCATTTGATTGCACATACATAGGTGCGTAAATAAGAATAAATAAATAAATAAATATCTGGTACCTTAAAAATAAAACCAACATACTTGTAGTGTGATTTCCATTAAAATTGTAAAAAAAAAAAATGAAAGGGCTTCTCTGATGGGGAGCTTATATAATATCAGTGTGGCTCCATGGTGTAGTGGTTTTAACATATTCGCCTTAAATGTAAAAGATCCCCAGCTGGAGACCGAGATGAGACCTTTGTGGGACACAAGCTACTACTCTGTATCACAACTATATGTTGGTGACCCCTTAGAAAATCAGGGTGCGATTAGTCTTCTTCACTTCCTTCCTCTCCTTCTCCAAGGTTTAGTTAACAGTGGCTTTTGACCAAAATGATTTAAAGGTAAAACAAAGGTTTCTGTCACATCGTTCAGTCTGGTAAATGCTTGGACATATACTTGTATCAAACAATACTAAAAAACAACAGATAGAGCAAGTCCCTTGTGTTAGTTGTCCATGCCACAATAAGGGTATAGTTTTCCTGAGAAAAAAATGATAACTACATTTTTTAGATGTGGCCACAGATCTGGATATTGTTCTGAGACAGCTCATTATTCTCTTTTCTGTGGCTGGTGTCCCACCAGATCTACATTTTCAGCCAAACTGGCAATCATCCTTTATTCCTTGGCCCTCCTATGTTACTTTCTACCCAAGTGCAATTGTCAGTGAGCAAATCCCATGTCTTTTGTCAGGTCATCATGAAAGAAAAAATAAACATCTTTTCTTTTCTTTTTCTTTTTTTTTTTGAAAGGAAAAACGAAAGCAGATCCTGAGACTTTGGAAGTTTGGAACAAGCTCGGGCTCATGGGTGTAATAATGACAGGGTTGGAAATCCAGTGAGCAGTGTTTGACATGTGAAAAACTGAGTGCCATTTACTTTATGTTTTATTATCTCTTATGTGATGAGTGAAGTTATGCCTCTCCCCAGCTCCGTGTTTTTATTTTAACAATGTGGTTCAACAAATTCTCAATCTGACACTGCAAAATGGGTCTGCGCATTCCAAAATGACACATGTTGTTTCTGATCTACCCTCACTTTTCTTAACATATGGTTATATTAAGGCAGCCAACTCTTTTTGGTCAAAATATTTATCAGCAAAAACAAAAAGCCTTATTCGTGCAAACTTCCCCCCAGAAGAGATTTTATTGAGGGACAACATTTAAGTAAGAGTTATAGTTGACACATGTTGGGCCATAAAACAACCCAATTTGCCTTTTAGCCCTTAGGCTGCCGTAAGCTATGAATCTAGACGTTCAACACTGCCTGTGAATTAAATAACCCTAACCCTCATTTAGAGCTTTTTAAAAAATTTTTCTTTTGTCATGAGAACATACTGTGCAGGGACTCAAAACAACACGGGGAAATGTCTCTTTCTGCACATACAAAAAATATAAGATGTAAATTTCATGAGCTGCTGTGTCTCTGGTTTGAAATAATACAATTAAAATGAAACACGTTTACTAAATCAGCAAAAACGATAGCAAAAAACAATGTGTCAGCTGTGATTTTGATTAAAACTTTGTTTTTTTCTCTACCCTCCAAACACTTCCCAGCAAGCACTGAATATGACTGAATAACATCAGTCATATTTTTCTTGAACATCAAGCAGAGGTGATGATTGTGCTAAAATAATAATAATAAAAATAAGAATCAAAATGAAAAGTTCACACACATGTAATTATGATATATGCATATATCATTTTTTTTTAGTTATCAAATATAAAGAAAAAAAGTAAAAACACAGTACAAAGCTACCTGATATCCAGTAATGCAAGACTGAAAATGGAGCGGAGTGTCTGAACAACCATTTAGTAACCAAAGAGCCAGATGGTTGTATTTGTTTTGTTTTTTTTGTTATTGCTTAATTGCAATAATGTGATCAATATGTATAACCTTGTATGAGCAATAATACCTATAACTGGTCTGTTTCTAGTAGAATCTTGGCTTTGCCTGAGATAACACTTATGTTCCAACCATGTTTGCTGGCTTGACTAGCAGCAGGTTCCTGTTTTTGCGGTCCATTTCCATATGTGGTTGTGTTTTCTTACTTGAATAATGTTGTGTCTAAAAGAGGATAAGCTCTACGGACCATTGTACATTTTTGTGTCACATGAGACTAAGCTTAGCAGGTTTTCTGTGCAGTCATAATACTTAAAAAAATATCATATGGTTTTGTTTTTCCTAGAAGCTGCTGGTAGTAATCTGACAAAGCGCAGAGCAGCATAACTTCCAAGCACCTCATCTACTCTGTTAAACACACTCACATAATGATGTATGACAAACTGGATTTTTGTGTGTGTTTTTTGGAAATGCGAATACATGCACAAAAACGGCTCTTATATAGCACTTGAGTATCTTGCCCAAGGCCACTTTTGGCATCCAGACCAACCTTGCCATTAGATGACCTTCTCTCCCCCCTGAGCTGTAATCACCTGGTATATGCAGGCAGTCTCCCATCAAAGACTAAACAAAGCTTAACCCCACATAGCACTTAGACAAGATCCAGGATGTTTAGAATGGTATGGCTGTAAGTTGTTGGCGAGGCAGCATGTGAAGATGTGTGTGTGTTTTTGATAATAAATGTTAAGGTTACAGTAAGTACATCTATTTTCTGTTTGCATTAAGTCACTATGCAATTCAGTTTCAGTGAAATTAGTTTTGTAAGGTCATATTTATTCAGTCTCATTTTCAATCCCTATGGTGTAATATGATGTATTATTGTACAGTCTTTACCTTACAATATAAAGCTCCTTGAGGGTTGGTAATTGAGTTTATTTGAATTGGATTGAATTCAATGTTGTCCCAGTTATAACATCCTCAATTCTTCCAGAACCGCTTTTCACCAGTTAGGCAGTGTGTTTATGGGAATGCTGATGCTGAAGCAGAAGGCCTCAGCTGGCCTTCTGTCCAACAGCCACTCTAATTCATCCCAAAGCTGTTGTATCAGGTAAATGACTGGACTGTGCATGCCAGTCAAATTCTTCCACACCAAACTCACTCATCCATGTCTTTATGAACCTTGCTTTGCACTACTGGGAAGTCATTTTGGAACAGGATGGTGTCATCCACAAACTGTTCCCCTTAATGTTGGGAACATGAAATTATCCATAAGCTCTTGATGTGCTTAAACATCAAGAATTCCTTTACGTCGAACTAAAGGCCTGAGCCCAACTATTGTTGCCAAAATGAAATGAGAAATGTGATGGATTTTCCAAGAGTTTCAAATTCTGCAATTAATTATTGACACTGTGATCAAATGTCATAACTGTGTACTTCAGTGAAATGACAAGTCCCGCTGATGAACATTCAAACCTGCTGTGTGTCTTGATGGATCATATTCTCAGATATCTTGGCAGAACACACACAGTTGGAAATCTTGGAAAAACACGCATGCACACAAAATAAATTTCCTTTTCATTTCTAGAATAGGGTTAGCATTTGATATGCAGCGTCAGCTTCATGGACAGACTTTGGGATCCAAGGCCTGTCCAGTCTTATATACTATAACTATGAGTCACATCATTTCATACAGTTTGGTAATGAATGAGTTAACACCCAAGTTATTGAGATGTAATTTCAGTTTAAGTATCTGGCTAACAGTCGAGTTCTTCTGCAGCACTCGTGGTAACCAGCATGACTAAAGAGGATACCGCAGGTGACACTTTGACCTATGCATGTCAGACTTTGGGAAGTGCCCCCATGTCCCTTCAGAACTAAAAAGAGTACATTCATCATCTTGTGCAGCCAGTTTTAAAGCATGACCTCACTCTTAAAATTGCAAAACAAATGGAAATGTGTTAAAGATATTCTGCACTCATGTGCTACTTTCTTAGTATTTGTTAAGTTCCTTGATCCACCTCCGGATGTAGAGGAAATGTCTGTCCTGTTCATCTCATACTATGCCTCTGCAATCTGAGACATATTTTTGCATTTTTATAAATTTAACTTAATTTCTCTATGTGTGTACTATGCAAGTGCACTTGTAAAAATGCTTACCCTGTGAATAGGGAAGTTCTGGTACTATGAAGTTTCAATGGATGAAAATTGGATTAATGTTTTTCATGCTCAGATATAATTTTTATAAGGGTCAATCTGTTATTTTGGAGAAAGACAAAAGTATTAAACAATCATTGAAGGCTATTAATCTATATTGATCTTGAGACGGGATATACTTTATTTTAAAGAAAAGCCTGTATTTATTTTCCAGAATAGGAGCCAGTACAAAGACTTCTACAGATGTGTCAGCGTTATAAAAAGGCAGTGTTCTATTGAAATAGTGCTACTTTCCCCCCTCAAACTACCTGCATAGTAACTTTATTCCTCCCCAAACCCTGAGCCAATGCTCAACAACTCAAGGTATGTTTGAGATATTTTCAGTCTGTTAGCGCTCTGTTGAAATAGAATAGAATAGAATAATCCTTTCATTGTCCCACAAGAGGAAATTTGGTTGTAACAGCAGCAGAAGAAAAGCACATATGCAAACAGAACAATACACAGAACAGAAAGACACACAACTTTTACAGAAAAAAATATTTACATCATGGACAATAGTTACAAAAACCGAGTACTGTACAGTTATTAAGATGAAAGTATAGTGGGGTTTTTTTAAAATATGAACTGAGAAAAATAATGTGCAAGTTATAACAGTAGTAGTTGTTCGGTGGATTAGTGCAAATTACAGCACTGATGTAAATGTCTGTGTTTGTTTTGATTGTACAGTCTGACACCTGATGAGTTTATCCAACCTCTTCTTCTCAGTTGGTGATAAACTGCAGCTCCAACATACAACACTGTAAAAACTGACAGATGCCACCACAGAGTCATAGAAGATCTTTAAAAGCGCTCCCTGGACTCCAAATGACCTCAGCCGCCTCAGCAGGTAGAGTCTGCTCTGACCCTTCCTGTAAAGAGCCTCAGTGTTGTGGCTCCAGCCCAGTTTATTATTCAGGTGAACACCCAGGTACCTATAAGAGTCCACTATCTCAATGTCCACTCCCTGGATGTTCACTAGTGTCAGTGTGGTGGGTCTGTGTCTCCAGAAGTCAATTCAATTCAATTTTATTTATATAGCGCGAAATCACAACAACAGTCGCCTCAAGTCACCACCAACTTCTTGGTTTTCCTGGCAGTGATCAGCAGGTGGTTCTGCTGGCACCAGTACACAACGTCCAGAGTCCACTGAGTCGTCCACACCTGTGATGAGGCCGACTAGTTGTCAGAGAACATCTGTAGGTTGATCTGGAGTTGATGGAGAAGTCTGCAGTGCAGAGGGTGAAGAGGAACAATGCCAGCACAATTCCCTCTGGGGCCCCCATGCTGCAGACCAGCGTATCAGAGACACAGCCCTGTGTCCTCACATACTGTGGGCGTCCTGTCAGGTAGTCCAGTATAGAATAGAATAGAATAGAATGCCTTTATTGTCACTATACAGTTGTACAATGAGATACAGAGCATCTCCTACTCAGTGTAAACATGCTGGGGTGTGTGTGTGTGTGTGTGTGTGTGGGGGGGGGGGGGGGGGTACAGTTCTGCAGTGCTATGTACATATGGACAGTATTAAGTATTATGTAATAAATAGTGTTATGTATATACAGTTGAGTTGTTGCAAATGGAATTGGTATAAATAGTGTTATGTATATACAGTTGAGCTGTTGCACATAGAATTGGTATTGCACAGTGGTGGTCCATAGAGGAAGTGGGAAGTGGGGGGCTGTGTTATCTGTGCATGTGTGAGTTCAGGGTGGTTATCGCTTTGGGGAAGAAACTGTTTTTGAGTCTGTGGGTTCTTGTGTTGATGCACCTGTAGCGCTTCCCTGAGGGAAGCAGGCTGAACATGTTGAAGCCAGGGTGGGAGCTGTCCTTGATAATGTTTGCTGCTCTGGTGAGGCAGCGGGAGGAATAGATGTCCATCAGGGAGGGGAGAGGGCAGCCGATGATCTTCTGTGCTGTCTTGACCACACTCTGAAGCCTCACTCTATCCGCCTTGGTGCAGCTGCCGTACCATACCGTGATGCAGTAGGTTAGCAGGCTCTCAATGGAGGAGCGGTAGAAGGTCAGCAGCAGGTTGGAGTTCAGCTTGTACTTCCTGAGGACTCTCAGGAAGTGCAGCCGCTGTTGGGCCTTCTTGATGACCGCTGAGATGTTGTCTGTCCAGGAGATGTCAGCAGAGATGAGGACACCAAGGAACCGGAAAGTGTGGACCCTCTCCACACACTCCCCGTTGATGTAGAGGGGGGCCAAGTCGGTGCTGTGTCTCCTGAAGTCAACAATGAGCTCTTTAGTTTTCTTAGTGTTCAGTGCCAGGTTGTTTTCTGAACACCATGCTGCCAGCTTCAGGACTTCCTCTCTGTACTCTGCCTCATCTCCCTTCGAGATGAGTCCGACTACCGTGGTGTCATCAGCAAACTTGATAACGAGAGTGTTGTTGTGGGTCGAACTGCAGTCGTGGGTGTAGAGAGAATACAAGAGGGGGCTCAGCACACAGCCCTGTGGGGAGCCGGTGCTCAGTGTGCGAGTGGAGGAGAGATGAGGGACATGTATCCCTCTGGGACATGTGGTGGTCCACTCCAGATAGCTCCAGCTTGTCCCTCAGAAGTCGTGGCTGGATGCTGTTGAAAGCACTGGAGAAATCAAAAAACATGATCAGAGCTCGGTGCAGGAGGTACATGATGGCGTCTTCCACCCCGATGCAAACTGCAGCGGATCCAATGAAGACCTCACCAGGGAGGCGCAGATGGTTTAGAACTAACCTCTCGAGGGTCTTCATCAGATGTGATGTCAGGGCTACTGGTATGTAGAGTATTAACCTTGGAGAAGGGTGCACTCTCTGAAGACCTTTTTGTTTTTTTCTATGTATACAGAATTTTGACAAAGAAGTCAGTTTAGTTTAGGTTGCACTATTATACCATAGTATAAACCTGGCATATTAAGTAGTACTTGAAGATGATGCAGTTAGGGGTGTAAAATTCAGGTCCTCAATGAACTTTTCATCATCATAAGATTTTGATCTACATAAGGGGAAAAATTGGCACAAACAAATCAATCATTATTTGTGATTCAGGGATGTTGGAATTATGTTTCAAAACATAGTCACAGTTTGCTCCAGAATTACTGCTAGTAGAGCTAATCATATCACTTCCAGAAGGATAAAAGCATTTATTGCAAAACACGTTGGCTTGCAAATTCTCAAGCTTTAACAGAAACATTCTTTTGGCAGCCAAAAAGACTAAGAAAACACAATTTTTCTGTTATTTTTTTTTAATGATAGCTGTGCGGTCTTGTTTTTTTTTAACCAACCAGCAAAAGGCACACAGCATGTGAATCAATTCTCTAGCTTATCAACAGGCATGCCAACAGAGAGGCGCTAGTGTCAGTTTTTTAAGTCTAAAGGGAATGATATGAGTCCTCATAATTCAGCATCTGACTGGCTTAAATGTGACTACAAAAAAACAGAAAAGTTATAAATGTGGATGTCTCTATGTAAGATTGATCCTAAACACACTTGTCTATCCAACCAGGAATGGCTCAGAAAAAAGAAGTCAACTGTTACGGACTGGCCAGTGGGGAAAAAACCCCAGATTTGAATCCAGTTGAAATACTCGAGGCCTTGTAATAGGTAACGCATGCAAGAAAACCTCAAAAATCTTGCAGCTGAGGGAATTTTTAGCTTTTTGTCTCAGTCTCAGTCGAGGTCAGAAGCCTGTGTTTGTGAAGCTGTCTGTTATTTTTCATTAGTGGATTGTTTTTGGTACTGTTATCTGACACAGTAGTTAAAGGAAAAAGAATTACAATATATACTTAAAAAAAAAATATTGGCCTTAAAGCAATGAAAGAAAGAAAGAAAGAAAGAAAGAAAGAAAGAAAGAAAGAAAGAAAGCAAGCCTAAGAAGAACTCTTTACACTCTTAGGTTCTATCCTAATGCTTCTCTTTTTATTGTTACTATTATTTTCATTATTATTATCGATGTAGCTGCAAGCTAATGATTTAAACAGTTGTGTTGTTCATGAAATCTGCTTTATTGTTGTTCAGGGAAAGCAGAAAACGTCTGTTGTAAAATACTGTTAGGAAACGCTTCAGTGGGTGTGAATGAAGCCAGTTAGTACAATGACATTTTGAACTAGTTTTGCATCATGTCAGGTTTTTTATTAACATTAACATCAGTACCCAGTGAAATTATTTGTTCTTTGAATTAATTTTGTAAGTACCAGACAAATAAACAGTGTAAAAATAAATGTAAATGAAAAGATGCTATATTTGCCAATTTCAAAAAGCTGTTAAAATATTGTATTTCAGTTCAACACAATATCTCCACTACATCCATCTGTTTGGTAAAGTTTCAAGGTCTGTGGGGTTTCAGAAGTGTCACGGTTTGGCATGGCAAACCGTGGGGGGTGGGGGGAAGGAGGACCCAGGCGCGGTGCTCTATGTACAAGCAGTGCGTTTATTTACAGTGATGGAACTGATACACAACAATAATACATCCCTGTGTGCTCCCGACTTCCACTCTGTGTCTTCTCCCAGTGTTTGTGCTCATGTGTCTGCTCCCTCGTGCCAGTGCACTGTGTCTGCTGCCCTCTCGTCCAGCAATCCTTCCTGGGAGTAGTTAGCACCCTCAGTTCACTTGGTAAGCTCACACTCACAAACTGTTAGGGTCCCTGGGTCGTTGACCCAGTGTTTTGTGTTTTTTGGTTCTTTGATTTTGTTATTTCATTATATTCTAGCTTTGCTTTACGGGTTTTAGGATTATTCTTAGTTAAGGTTCTCTGGGTGGGGTTTGGTTAGAGTTTTAGTGTTCTGGTTTTCTGTCTGTGTTCCTTAGTTGCTGTCTCCCCTGTCTGCTATATTCCCACGTCCAGTCAGTGTCTGTGTCTGCCCTGGTCCCACGTCTCTGTTCCCTTTGTTATAGTGCCTGCCTGTGAGTCTGTGTTATGTTTTAGCTACAAGTTCAGGATTTATATTTTGAGAGACATATTTCAATATTTTGGCACATATAAAAGCTTTTATAGTTGTTATCTACATTACAGCTGAAGACATAAAGAACCCAGAGAGACTCTTGAGATGGTTGCACAATAACCACATGGCTTAAAAGGACAGGCCAAGAACAAAATAATATTTTCCTTTAAACTTGGTTGGTATAAATGTTCACTGAGGAAGTACCAATGCTGAGGACTGTAACCTGTTCAAATCAAGAGACACATTTTTGTTCCCTAAATAAAGGGATAGATGTGAGTTATATCTTTGTTAGATGCAGGGGCGATTCTAGAATCAGAGCTTTGGGGGTGCTGAGCACCCAGAGAGCTGCCCAGCCAGGCAAGATAAACCTGTCTCTGTCAGTCCCTGCATCCTTAAATGTTGTCCTGAGTTCTCTCTGACTGTCACTTTGGTGCATTTAAACCCCTGTTCCTCCCTGTCCTCATCGTCTGTTGTCTTCATTATCAGTCATCATAATTTTACCATCTCTGTGCAAGTCTGCAAATTTCTTTATTAAATCATAAGATTCTTAAATTCATCAAGTCTCTCTGTGCCTGGGTCCTCGTCACAAAACATGGCATCACTGTTTTGTACATTTTCACACAATTTAATCCCCACATTTGTGAAAGAAAAGCAAAACACTTTTTTGAAAAGTCTGTAACAAAACCATCAAATCTGATAAAGGTTATTTAAATGCTGCTAAAGAAGAATGGATTGGAATAAAAAATAAATACATATCCTAACCTTAATTACTGGGGGAGAATAATGAGTGATGCTCATAGTGAGTAAAAAGTAAACTGAGTGCATTTTTTGGACAGAGATTCACTTTTAATATGTATGTATAATATAATACAGATACATAAAAAACACTCCCAAAACAGAATAAATTGTTACAAATAAATTACATAATATTAATAAAAACTATAAAATTGGAGGCAACTTTGGCTGTGGTAGAATGTATACAATGTATACAATGTATGCAGATACTAATTTTACTAATTTAATAATAATAATTTTGTGTTGTAAGATTTATGACTTTCATACTTTCATAGTGGTACTTAGGAGAGCTTGACACTGTAAAAAGTTTGAGAAACACTGATAAGCGTATGTGTGCTTTTGGAAAACATTTAAAGCTGCTGTACAAAACCTTTGAAACAAGTTAGCTTAAAACATTTTTAGAATATAAACAGAGCATCTGCTTCTCTTTACAGCTCCTCACTCCACCAGGGCTGTTTGGCACTTTCTGATAGTGTGCAAATGTGATGTACGTACTGCAGCAGTCATACAGACAACTGGACGGTCCAAAAGTTGGCCTACCTATTACTAGCTGAGGTTTTAGTAGAGTTGTGGCTGAACCACATAAAAATATATCATTAATTTTAATCTCCCCAATCAATGATAATGTTATGTTGGAATGTCGTTAAAGAGGGTCAAAAATGTTTCAACCCAGTTTGTTTTACAGATTTTGTATAGCAGCTTTAATATAGGGAGAACACAACTTCCAGATTGTGTTGAGTAAAATCAGGTTTTTTCTCTTTGTCAGTTTAACAGGTTCTGTTGTGCCTGTCACTGTTCCCTCTCTGTTTTCTTACCTGGTTCTTCCTGACCTTGTACTTTCTTCTCACGTTCCCCTCTTTCCTCTCTCCCTCTTCGGACTGACAATCATACACAAATAGATTGTATTCAATTAGATGAAAAATTAAATTAATATGAAAAAATACTATTAAGATCACTAATAAAAAAAGTCCACTCTCAGTGTACTTTCAACCAAAAGGCAAATAACCAAACCACATGAACATCTAATAAAAGATAAATATTGAAACACTGATCCAACATTATCCTTGATTAACGGATCATTTGATTTTACAATTTTACCTGAATGTGGCTCCTTATTTTGAAAAAACTTCCTCATATCCATTATGAACCTGACTGTCTCTCTGTACACGTACACACACACACACACACACACACACACACACACACACACACAACAGGAGTTATAAGGTTAATGGGCATCCAGTCAGTTAGCTAGTTAGTATCCATTTCAAACAGGACAGTGGTAACAACAGCAGGCTACGGATAATTTAAAGTTTTAGATTTTTAAATAGGCTGTATACATTTCAATGTTAGCAACAGGACGGTGAAATGTCGCTGAATTTACTACAGAGCAAGACGGATTGAAGGGTAGCAAACATCGTCGGAAAACACGTTTTCAACACTGCAGGTTACCTGGTGTAATGTTTTTCAGCTAAAAAGAAACATGGTCTGACTCCTACCTAACTATATAAAGAGTAACTGAAGGTTAAATGCAGCTAATATGTCCTGTTTTAAGCCAGGTACTTACACCTCCGCTCCGCTGCGTCTCAGCCACCATCGCTCTGGCAGCAAGAGCGATAGAGCAGGGGAGAGCTGGAACAAACCATTTTGGGAGGGGGAGTTATCTATACTTTTGTTGTTAAAATGTTACGTCTCAAACAAGTACAGTACTGTATGCTTTTTATATTTTTAGTAGTGTGTCACACAACTAAAAATATTGTCAAAAAAAGTAAGAAATCTTTGGGGGTGCTTTGAATCATTTCAATCATCAAAATGGGCTAAAATCGCCCCTGGTTAGATGTCACACATAATTAAATTAAAACCTTTCAGAAAGACAACAAAAACCTTTCGGTGACAGAGCTAATCCATCAAGTAGGCACAAAGCAGAAAAGGATGAACAATGCATTTTGGATGATTCAAATTAAAGGCATGTGTGGAACGTCTCCGTTATTAAGATACTTCCTGCCATCTTACATCTTTTCTACACTTACTTAATGAGTTTTGATAGACTCCGTGGCTACATTCTGCCTGGGGAGCAGCGATATCCTTGATCTCGAATGTCTGAACCCTTCCCCTGTTCAAATATTCAAATGGACTTCCAGCCGTACAATGACAGATTCAACTTTTTTGCAAATTCACTTGGCAACCATATGACATGACTTAGCTGTAAACAGTGCAGGTTCTCACTGATAGACACATGCTCACTGCAGAGGCTGAAACCCTCAGACTATATACTCTTAACCCATACACCAAAAACACTTAAGAGACAGCTATCATGCTTTGGGTCTCCCCAGATTTCTTCATGTAATAGACAAGAGACTCACTGTGACTACTTGGGAACTTTCAATGCCTGCTTTTCTTTTTTAACAAAAAAACCCCCCTTAATGCTATTGTCTCTATGTCCCTTTTCATTTCAACATGAATACATAGTAACTTATTTATTGTAGAAATCACACCAACATCAATCCTATTATGGCAAAAATAATCTTTGATGTCATAAGTTAACTATCTTAAAGTCACAGACACCTTCATGTTTTCACTGTTTACTCTCTGGAGCAGTAAAAGTGTCTGAAATACTAGTTACATGAAATATATGACATTAAAAAAAATAATACTGTCAAAGCAATGAAAGGAAAAGGAGTGGCACAAGAATAGTGGGTTGTACATCAGAAAATAGTTTATTGCTACTGTTATTGATAGACAATGATTTAAATAGCTGTATTACTGATGAAACACATAACCTTTGCTTTATAAAGATATTGATGCCTACGCCGTACAGTATGTCCTGTGCATCACACTTGAAAAACACAAGTGAATAAAAGATTTTCCCCATTTTGGATGAAAAGATTTTATTTAAATGATGTCTGGGAATAAAAATATATAAAAAGTTTTGCTTTAATTCCAACTGCTAATACCCAAAGTCAAAATACTCCATTTAAAGCTTTAGTGTTCCTTTAAAGCTTGTTTGTGCAGATGTAACACAGTAATTATACTTGTGTGTGGAGGAAATCAACCGCATGAAGATATCAAGAGGAGGTGGTCTCAGTCCAGTTCCAAACAAACACCACAGTGGTTATTTTATGGTGAGAATGGGATCCAAACTCAAACTGCCAGATGTTCACTCCAAGTTTGAGCCAGATGCATTGTTGTAACCAGGTATACTTTGCATTCCAGGATGCAGCAGAGTACCACTGATGTGAAGCATGCACAAACTATAAAATTTTGTCCAAATAAATATGATTAATAGTAGAGATGGCACGATACCACTTTTTTATGTCCGATACCGATATCATAAATTTGGATATCTGCCGATACCGATATGAATCCGATATAGTGTTATTTAATCAACAAAACTGTTTTTTAAATATCTTGCTGCGTTTTGTATAAGTTCATACTCAAGTTTAAAACAACAAGTACACTAAAGCTATTCTGTTATACCTGTATGCAAAAAAATATATTTCATAGTTCAGCAATACTGATCAATCTAATAAACTTAAACCTACACCATCCTCCCTATTCTGGTATTTTAAAGAGTACTTAGCATAAATATTAAGCAACCTAACTAATAGGGTTCCAACTCCCAGCAACAACAAAAATAAATAAATAAAAAATAGGGAACCACCCCTCACGCTCCACCTCATGATGCTTAATCGACGTAATCAACCTTAATTTGATGCAGTGTGAAAAAAAATGCACAGAAATCAATTATTTTTCAAGAAATATTAAATAGATTCAACATCTTTCTTCAACAAAATTGCAGACTGCACAGATGGTACCTTCCCAAAGGAAAAAGTACTATAGCTTACTAGGGTATATATATTAGACTTAATAGTTACTATATACAGTAATTGACTTCTATTCATTTTACATCAAATTAAAACTTTGGGTGTCAGATAATTAATTATTAAAAACAAGACATTTTAAATGAGAATAAGAAAGAAAAGTATGTCTTTGTGCCCCCTTTTCCCTGTTAATGCCCTATCGGCCCCCCTGGCTAAACTTTGCTAGATCCGCCCCTGCACAGTTACCAGCGTCAGCTACGTAGAAAAAGATCCTGGAGTAGAAAGTAATATTAAATAAATTCTAACAACAGCTGATCAAGCTTAAACGTGCTGCTGTTGTTCAGCCGCTGGTTTCCTCTTTCTGGTGCAAAGTGGGCCAAAAGCAAACTAGAGACACGGACTCGCGACAGAAAAGCCGATCAGCTGATCGTTAAGCAGTTTCATGATTGAAGTAGCAGCAAGAAGAGGCAGTCGCTCCATATATCGTTTGTTAAGCTTAACGCAGGAATGCTTTACAAACATTCAGAGATGGACTTACACACTTGCTTTACTTCTCTCGGGATAACTTTGTCGGAGATGAAATGCCGGGTTGCTAGCGAAGCTCCAAATGCTATCCAGACCATCGACAGGTCCCGCATGCCACAGCCGCTCTATCAGGTGATGCATACTGCTCCGACGTGCTAACGTTCTGAGGTGAGTTACGGCGTGTTGCAAGTTTTGTGAGGTGCTTTCGTGATATTTAATGGATCGGATTACATTTTTTATTTTTCTCCGATATCCGATCCAGTAATTTAGGTCAGTATCGGACCGATACCGATACGTAATATCGGATCGGTCCATCTCTAATTAATAGATGTAAATTCTCCACATTATTCACTAGTGCAGAAAACGGTAGCTTCTTGCTGTAATAACTTTGGTTGCTCGTAAAGCACAAAAACCTGGCCAATAAAAGCACTCAGTATTCTTTCGTGGTTTGTAGAGAAGTAGTTTTCTATGTGTGCAAAGAAACCAAACTTATCATCTGATTCAGACTATAGAAAACAAACTCTAGCTGTGGAAATGCATTAGATTCAAGTATATTACAAAACTACAACAACTACTTTAATTATTCTGGGGAAAAAACAAAATCAAAATGGGTGTTTCAGCACATTCAGGCTCAAAAGCTGCATAATGATTTGCTATAATTTGTAAGTTAACCAGTGGGTTTCATATAGGTAAAATGAGCTCTCTAATCTGGTGCAAGCATATAACTGGTGCTTGTATCTGAAGTGTTATCCAGTCAGCAGTCAACATTCTCATTTCTAAGATGCTTTAGATTGAACTGTTTAATGTACTGTTTTGTTTTTCTTTGCCTGTCCCATTTGGTTCTTTAGCCTCAGAATTGTTGTCTGAAGACCAACAAGGATACCCAATGGATTTATTTTGCCGAATGGATCATCGTGGCATTGCCGTAATGGTCCATTTGATCGACCTTTGTTTTTATTATTTATTTTATTTTATTTTCAGTTGTTACAGACGGGACAGACATGAGTGAGGGATAGGAAAGGGAGAAAGAAAGAGGAAGGAAAAGAAAAACAGAAGGGGAGAGGGACAGTGAGAAAGGGAAAAAAAATCTCCTGGATCACCTGTTGAGAGAGAAAGAAGAGAAAACAAGCAAAAAAAACCAAAGCAACATACTAAACACAACACCATCACATTAATCTAGCTAAGTGTAAACAGCAGTAAATACTAAAAATTCAATGTTGTTGTGCAGCACGCAGGACAGACAGCGCACAATGTGCTTTGAAGTAGCAGCCAAGAAAGGTGTAATTTAAGTCTACGAACAGTGAACACCCGTGTGCACACCTGTGTGGATCAGCGCGCTTGTATTCAAATGGTTTCCACATGTAATGGTCTGCAAGAGGATGTAGAGAGCCATAGCCCTGTCCCCTAGGGCATGAAGCAGGCATGGAGGAGATCCAGGCCCCAGACATCCAGAGGCCCCAGAGTGCGAGAGCCCAAGGAGGACCACCGGAGGGGCATCCGTGCCACCCTCATGGGAAGGGCTGAGGATCCCCAGACGAGGCGTCACCTAGTAGCCACCGAGCAGAAGCTAGAGGGGGCTGCACCAGCGTACCCGCCGGCTCTGCCGGCAGCCAGCTGTGCCAGAGTGAACCGAGCCGCAGGCCCAGAGGCCGAAGGCCTGAGGGCCCCCCGCACCCCGGAGGAGGCCTGACCGAGCAACAGGCGCCAGGCCCCGCCAAGTAGCCACCGGGAGTGAGCTGGTACATACCTGAGCGCCCAGCCCCGGACACCAAGAACCACCAATGCACCGACCCCTGAGGGCATCAGTCACCGGCAGGGAGTGTGGTGAGGGGAGATAGGCCTCCACACTTTGGAGGGCCTGGGAGTTCCCAGAGAGGTGGAGTCTAAGACCCGACCTGACATATAGACACAGACAAACAGGCACACACAGACACAAACATGCATTCCCACCCTCATGCACACATATACAAACACTCAGCACTCACCCAACGTAAGGATTGACATAAATTGACATGTACACACAATCACACTCCCCAAACATACAGCGCCTCTTCTTTCTCAGGAGACTGAAAAGATTCGGCATGAGCCCCCGCATCCTCAGGACCTTCTATCACTGTGCCATTGAGAGCATCCTCACTGGATGCATCACCACCTGGTATGGCAACAGCACCGCCTACAACCGCAAAGCTCTCCAGCAAGTAGTGCGGTGCTCTGAACGGAT
This sequence comes from Copadichromis virginalis, assembly GCF_057382275.1. Lineage (NCBI taxonomy): Eukaryota > Metazoa > Chordata > Actinopteri > Cichliformes > Cichlidae > Copadichromis > Copadichromis virginalis. The sequence goes on along the minus strand of NC_140622.1, from coordinate 28,754,896 downwards.
AATTGGAGGTGAGCTTCCCTCCCTCCAAGACATCTACAGGAAGCGGTGCCAGAGGAAAGTGGGGAGGATCATCAAGGACTCCAGTCACCCCAGCCATAAACTGTTCAGACTACTTCCCATCAGGAAGGAGGTTCTGCAGCATCCGGTCCCGAACCAGCAGACTGAGAGACAGCTTCTTCCACCAGGCCATCAGACTGCTGAACATGTCATAGACACCTCAGCTTCACTACTGGAACTTCAACATTATGCACTCCATACTGTACAGTAATGCCACTGTTTTGCACATGTCTCAACTCTGTATATTTTTATATTTTTTATTTTATTGTTTACTCTATTTAATTTGTAAAATATGTATATACACACACACACGTAGAAAAATATTTAGTATACACATCCAGAAATGCATATACTATTATATATTGTACATATATTTATTAGTTTCAGATGTAGCCATTCTTGTATTTTGCTTGTTTACATTATTGTATTTTGCACAACTCTGTTGCTTGTGAAGCTCGCACACAAGAATTTCACTCACATGTACTGTACCAATGTACCTGCACATGTGATGCGACAATAAAAGTGATTTGATTTGATTTACTCTATACCCCAGGTCCAGGTACCCTCGCCCCCAGAGGGGGAAACAGCACCCAGACCCAAGAGATGTTACCCTTCGCCCCGGAGTGGAGGCAAGCAGACCGTCCCAGGCTCCGCAGCAGCAGGGAGGCCAATCGGACAGCCAACATCTCCTGTTTCATGTACTTTTGAACAAAGCTGAACTTTTATGATGCTCAATTCTGAAAATTTTTAAATATAAACCCAATTTCAAAAAAGCATGGACACTGTGTAAAATGCAAATAAAAACAGAATGCAATGATTTTCAAATCTTACAAGCCCATATTTGTTCACAATAGAACATAGAAAACATCAAATGTTTGAACTATGAAAATGTAGCTGTGGAATACACCAGGCACAGACACACGCACACACAGGTATGTACTGCCAACTTCCACATTTATTGAAGCTTTGAGTGTTGAGTTTTGACAGCTGACTCAGTCGTACAGTCTGACAGCTCACGAGCCCAGCTGATCTCTCCTCTGGCCGCCCCTCCCCGTCTCACTATAAACACAGCGGAGGGAGACCATCATCAGTACATAAACACCATCAGCTGTTCTTACCGGCCTCGCAGCGCCGCCCTGTTGAGCCTTCTGCTGCACTCCTCCCCTGCAGCTGCGCCCGGGGCCACGCCCCCGCCACACACCCCCACCGCCCGTTCGAGGCCGGGGAGCCGTCCGGCCGAGCCAACTCCCCCCCGCGAGCGAGAGAGGAAATCGGCCACCGCCATCTGCGCCCCCGGCCTATGGATCACCTTGAACTTAAAGGGCTGCAACGCCAGATACCACCGGGTGATCCGGGCGTTGGCATCCTTCATGCGGTGGAGCCACTGCAGCGGGGCGTGGTCCGAACAGAGGGTGAATGAGCGTCCCAGGAGGTAATAGCGCAGGGAGCCGACCGCCCACCGGATGGCCAGGCACTCCTTCTCCACGGTGCTGTACCGGCGCTCGCGCTCCGCTAGCTTCCGGCTGATGTACAGGACAGGGCGGTCAGCCCCCCTCACCTGCTGGGACAAAACGGCTCCCAGCCCTCTGTCCGAGGCGTCAGTCTGCAGAACAAAAGGGAGGGAAAAGTTAGGAGTGTGAAGCAGCGGCTCCCCACAGAGAGCCTTCTTCACCTGCACAAACGCCGCCTGGCACGGCCCCGTCCACTGGACCAGATCCGGGGCACCCTTTCGAGTGAGATCGGTCAGGGGGCTGGTCAGCTGCGCAAACCCCGGCACAAAGCGACGATAGTAACCCGCCAACCCCAAGAACCGTCTCACCTCCTTTTTCGTCCTGGGGCGCGGGCAGGATGCGATAGCCGCCGTCTTCTCCACCTGTGGACGCACCTGCCCGCCCCCCAGGTGGTACCCCAGATACTGCACCTCCCTCCGTCCAACCGCGCACTTCTTCGGATTGGCCGTGAGCCCCGCCCCCCTCAGGGACTCCAGGACCGCGGCCACCCGCAGCACATGCTCCGCCCAGGTGTCGCTGTGGATGATCACGTCATCCAGGTAGGCGGCAGCATACGCTGCGTGCGGACGCTGGAAAGTGGCCGGGGCCCCGAACAGGCCGAACGGAAGTGTCACGAACTGGTACAAACCGTACGGAGTGGAGAAGGCCGTTTTCTCCCTGGCCTCGGCAGACAAGGGAATCTGCCAATAGCCCTTGGTTAAGTCCAGTGTCGTGAAAAAGCGGGCCGTGCCTAACCGGTCCAGGAGCTCGTCGACCCGAGGCATGGGGTAGGCATCAAAGCGTGACACTTCGTTCACCCTGCGATAGTCGACACAGAACCGTATAGACCCATCCTTCTTCGCCACCAGAACGATGGGGCTACACCAGGCGCTGTGCGACTCTTCTATTACTCCCATCCTCAGCATTTCCGCCAATTCCCTCTGCACGATTTTTCGCTTGTGCTCCGGGAGCCTGTAGGGCCGTGAACGCACCGTCACGCCAGGCTGCGTCACGAAATGGTGCTCGATGAGGGACGTCCGGCCGGGCAGGGGGGAGAACACGTCCGCAAAACGCTGTTGCAACGCGACAACATCTGCTCTCTGGGCCTGTGTGAGATGGTCATCACAAGGGAGGGAGGCGGGAATGATAGAATTTGGCACCTCAGGCCCCAACTCATCTCTCTCCTTCACCAAGCTCACCAGAGAAGCGGTTTCAACCTCTCGCCACAGTTTGAGGAGATTGAGGTGATAAATCTGCGTGGCTCCTCCCCTGTCCGACCGAGCGACCTCATAGTCCACGTCCCCGACTCGCCGTGTGACCACAAAGGGTCCTTGCCACTTGGCGAGCAACTTCGAGCTGGAAGTAGGGAGTAACACAAGCACTTTATCTCCCGGTGAAAATTGCCTGAGCCTAGCCCCTCTGTCATACAGGCGTTGCTGACGCTGCTGAGCCTGGAGCAAATTCTCCCGTGACAACCTCCCCAAAGTGTGGAGTTTTGCTCTCAGGTCCAACACGTACTGAATCTCATTTTTGGCGGGGCTCGGACCGTCCTCCCAGCTTTCTTTAATCAGGTCGAGCACCCCACGTGGCCTCCTGCCGAACAGCAGTTCAAAGGGAGAAAATCCCGTGGAGGCCTGGGGCACCTCCCGCACTGCGAATAACAGAGGGTCTAGCCAGTGATCCCAATTGCGTTCATCCTCGTTAATGAACTTCCGAATCATGGACTTTAAAGTCTTATTCAGCCGCTCCACCAGCCCGTCAGTCTGAGGGTGGTAGACGCTGGTCCGAATAGATTTAATGCCCAGTAATTCGTACAGTTCCCGCAGTGTACGAGACATAAACGACGTGCCCTGGTCAGTCAGTATCTCTTTCGGGATTCCGACTCGGGAGATGACCTGAAACAGTGCCTGCGCCACACTCTTTGCAGAGATGGTGCGCAGCGGAACTGCTTCCGGGTACCGCGTTGCGTAATCCACCAGGACTAACACAAAGCGGTAGCCGCGTGCACTCCGGTGAAACGGCCCGATGAGGTCCATGCCGATGCGCTCAAACGGGACCTCAATGAGGGGGAGAGGGCGCAGCGGCGCCTTCGGTATGGCCGGCTGGTTAACAAGTTGGCAGTCCGGGCAGGACGCGCACCAGCGGCGCACATCCGCTCGGATGCCCGGCCAATAAAATCGGGCCGTTATTCGCTCCAGAGTTTTCTCGTAGCCCATATGCCCTGCCATGGGGTTATAGTGGGCCGCCTGGAAAAGCGTTTCCCGGCGGCCCTGCGGCACCAACAACTGGGTGTGTGTTTCCTCGGTCTGAGTGTCACGACTCACTCGATATAACCGGTCGTTTAATAAGACGAAACGCGGGTAGGTCTGCGCGGCCTCAGGGCGCACCACGTGACCATCAATAGCCATCACTTGGTCAAAGGCTGAGCGTAGGGTGCCGTCACGAGACTGCTCCAGTGGGAAATCACCCATGGGGGACACTTCCGGGGCCGGCGGGACGTCCCGTGAGGGACCCGCCGGCTCCTCCCCCCCGGAGTCGGTGTCGGACGACCCCGCGTCACCGCTGAATGCCGCGCACACGCTACACCCCGCTTCCGGTCGTGATCGCACCCCCGCGTACTGCCCCAGTAGCTGATGAAACCCCGGCCAATTGGTACCCAGAATCAGGGGGTGCGACAGGCGCGGGCTAACCGCCGCCGTTACTCTATGCATTTTGCCCTTATACTTTAATAACAGCGGCACTATGGGATACCTGTGAACGTCACCATGCACACACCTCACCTCCACCCATTCTGCCTCCAGCAATGCCCCGGGGCGAACCAAGCTTTGGTGTACGAGGGTCTGCGTGCAGCCCGTGTCCACCAACGCCTGGCGTATACCCCCTCGAGTCCTTACCGGAATACTGTATGTCCCTCCTGGACCGGGGGAGGGTGCTGGGGCGCCAGCAACGCGGAACACCTGCCCCACTTCCATAAGCGGACAATCCCTCCTCAGGTGCCCCGGCTGCCCGCACTTCCAACACTCCGGCCCCGGCGTCTGTGCTGCTCTCCGTGGCTCGGGGGCGGCTCCACTTGGCTCGGCTCCCCTGGACGGCACCAACGCCGCGAAAGGGTTAGTGGGGCTCAGCGCCGGCAGCCGCTCGGCCTGCCCTGGTGCCGGCACACGGCGCCTCGGGGCCGGCACTGGGGCCTGTTTGTTCGGCCTCCGTCCGGCGTCCCCGGGTTCCCCTGCTCCAGCGGCAAGGTGGTCCTCCGCCAGCGTCACTGCTACCTCCAAGCTTGCGGGCCGGTGGCACCGGACCCATCTCGCCGTCTCCGCTGGCAACCCCTCCGTGAACTGCTCCAGCACCACCTTGTCCACCAGCTTCGTCTCGCCCTCCGATGCCCCCGGTTGCAGCCAGCGCACCGCCGCGTCGCGCAGCTGCCGGGCCCAGGCGAATGGTCGGTCCGTTGTAGCCAGCCGACAGGCCCGGAACCGCCGGCGATGGTCTTCGGCGGTGAGCCCCAGCCTGTCCACCACCGCCCGGCTCACGTCCGGGAAGCTGCTCCTCGACGCCGGAGGCAGACTCAGGGCCACTGTTTGTGCCTCCCCAGACAGCAGGGGGAGCAGCCGCGGAGCCCACTCCTCCCGCGGCCATTGGCAAGCCTCCGCCGTGGCACGGAAGGTCTCCAAAAAAATTTGTGGGTCGTCCCCGTCCCCCATCCGGGGCACCGCCACCGACAGTGGCGAGGGCTTCGGCGTGGCAGCGGCCCCGACCAGCCGTTCCAGAATTTGCGTCTGTCGGTCCGTCTGCTCCTGCAGCGCGGCCAGGTGGGCACGCTGGTCGGCCGCCTGATCCCGGCTCATCGTCGCCATCTCCGCTAGCATCTGCGCCAAGAATTGCAGAGGCTGGGCGGGTGGCGCGGCCTGTGGGTCGGACATTCCCTCACCGGCACTTTCCTGGGTTTCGGCACCACTTGTGGAATACACCAGGCACAGACACACGCACACACAGGTATGTACTGCCAACTTCCACATTTATTGAAGCTTTGAGTGTTGAGTTTTGACAGCTGACTCAGTCGTACAGTCTGACAGCTCACGAGCCCAGCTGATCTCTCCTCTGGCCGCCCCTCCCCGTCTCACTATAAACACAGCGGAGGGAGACCATCATCAGTACATAAACACCATCAGCTGTTCTTACCGGCCTCGCAGCGCCGCCCTGTTGAGCCTTCTGCTGCACTCCTCCCCTGCAGCTGCGCCCGGGGCCACGCCCCCGCCACAGTAGCATTTAATAAGATTGCCATTTTTAACGTAATGACAGCAACATGTTTATCATTGTGCAGCTTCCCATCTTCTTTTAACAACAGCCTACTTTTGTCCTACTAAAATATGCAATAATGGGAACATCTCCCATCCAGCCAATTCCAAAGCATGTATATAGCATTTATGGTGCATTTCAGCAAATTCCATATTCACCAAGGAATGCCCGCATCAGAGGGGTAGATTTTGATTGAACCTAGGTTTCCACTTTGCCTTGTCCATAGAAAAGACAGTGGCATTACTGGATCATATTTTCAGATGGCTTTTTCTTTGCCAAAAATTTGATTCTGTTCATTCGGACGTAGCGCTTTCAGTTGGAAAAACATTTCGTCACTCATCCAAGTGAATTCTTCAAGTGAATTGATCAATAACCATTGATCAATGGTCATGAATTCCATTCAGAGAGAGTTGGGAAATGGCTCCAATCTCAGTATTGTAAGATGATGAAAGATGTACCCTTTGGTCCCCTTCTCAATTCAGAGACAGTCTTTGACTTAAATGGCCTCCTTGACTCCCTGCTGACTATTTACATATTAATGATAAAGAAAGTGACCTTACAGCCCATTGTTTGTTAGTGGGGCTAGTTTGAGTCATTGTGCAAATGTACTGTTTGTCAGGTTTGGGAAACCGGCAGTCAGCTGATACTGAAGAAGTCAGTCTGATGAAGTGTTTCTCCCACTGAAAATGCTACGTCCTGACGAACAGAATCAACTTTTTGGGATTTCCTTACCCGGATGATTGAGCATGCATCAAGGCTTTTTCTTTGCATGATAGAGCTTTAACCTACATTTGCCGATGGCAATGTGAAGAGCCCACGTAATGATTTCCATGACAGAATCGTGCCTGTTTTTGACACAGTGCCACCTGATGGTCATTTAATACTGATTTTTAGCCTTGTTCTTCACACACAGAGATTTCTTCAAATCTGAATTCAGATTAGATGTGAATCATTTGATGAAATTATATATTGTACACAATAAGATAGTCAAAGCAATTTTACATTTAGGAATACTTTTCTAAAATTCTTCCACAATTTGTTAATGCATTTTATTACTGTATCAATCATTTCTGCAGTCGGTATTCAATTAAAGGAGCTTCTTGAGTTTGAGTCCAAGTTGAAGCATAATGCAGAAGCCTGGTTTCTCTCACCATGTGGAAAAAGTTAAACCTGACTGTCAGAGACATACTCTAGTTTGACTGTTCTCTGAAACTTTAAAAAAAATATTTAGGAGTTGTTCTTGACCCCTTGCAGCATTTGGGGTATCACGTGAGAAGGGGCTTACTACTTTGCAGAGACAAAGCTTTAGGGCTGAACGATTATGGAAAATAATCTAATTGCGATTTTTTGCCCCAATATTGCGATTGCGATGCGATATGCGATTATTTTTTAAGGTCTTTGTCTTCTGTATTATTAAACAAAGACAAGCAATACATCATATAGTATGGCCAATACTATATTACATTAATTTTAAACTGTTCTTTCCTGGAAGACAGACCTCTGTTATGATGACATGAGGTGATGCATGAATTGATGACTGACATTTTTATTTAACTTCTTCAATCACAACAGTATATTTGAACATACACAATAGTTTATTTTTAGCTTACAAACATCTGAGCATAAAGTGCTGACAAGGAACCCTGGTGTAAACATTAAAATGAAAGTCAGTACAATGTGCAGATTGCAGAAATATACATAAACAAAATCAGTGGCTTTACCACACTCAGTTTTTCGACATCTGTGAACTACTAGACAGTCATTCAATTAAAAAATAATATTAAATAAATAAAACTAATAAATAAAAAATACACACATCTTACTGATCTCTGCAGTCAGTAACATTACACATAAAGTGCAAACATAATAGCAATTGTATAAACACACACACAAACACGCCTTTAAAGTTTAAAGGCGTGAAATTGGACGGTCTAGTTCTGATTAGCGTCACCGCTGTCTCGGTGGAGTTTAATAAACTCGGCCGTCTGCTTCTTGCTATCTAAAATATAACCAGACACTGGTGTAAATTCTCGAATGTCTCATACTTCTGTTTAATAAGTTTTCTGTTTGACGTTTAGTCAGCTGTGTGAAAACCAAGGAGGAACCCACCCGGGGGATTAATAAAGTTTTATTTTATCTAATCTAATAACTTTAATCTCAGCCAAACCGATTTACTCACGAACAAACAAAACACTGAAAAAAGCCCAACAATAACATTTTTAGGTTGTCTAAGTGACTTATATATTACGTTTAACCCGAGCAGCGAAACTCCGCGGTGATCTGAAAATGATGTGCCGGGAGTTGTGCCGTTCTCGGCCGCATCAGTAACCCTCGAGCTCCCGGCTAGCTGTCGAGCTGGTGGGTAGCAGACGCCTCTGAAAACGTCGAAGCACTTTTGCAAATATGGGATATCTTGATAAACCGAGCAGATATTTGATGTTTACACAGCTACTTTCTCGCCTGAAAATATTTTAAAAGTTTATTTTGTGACCCAGAAAGATTAGTATGAGTAATTTTAAAACTTAGTAGCGGCCGCCATTGTTGGAAACTGGAGTTTGGCTGGGCCGCGCTATGAATTCTGGGATATGGTAGTAATTTGGACAGCCTTCGGCGCGTCGCTGTGATGTAATCGGTCTACAAATGCGGCCTCAGGAGGATGCAGCCCATGAATTTGGACATGTCCAGAGTATAATCGCAGCCTTTGCGGTTAGAAAATTGCACTTGATCATGTCGCGATATTATCGCAAATGCGATATATCGTTCAGCCCTACAAAGCTTCAAATGAATATATTCAAATTCATGGGAAAGACTGCCTTTAAATGCTTCAAACAGGGGGATTTATATATTTAGATACTACTTGTGACCTTAACTACAGCCCTTACATTGTTATATTCTAACCTCAAATTGTGTTGCATCATTCCCCTCTAGCTACAGCATTGCTGTGTTTTTGCTCTTTCTTTGTTTTGGTGGTTTTCTTTTTTCTTGTCTCCATGCCACATCTGATGTAACATTTTCCCACACTGATCAAACATCAGCATTTTACTGGTCTGCCAAAAGAAAAAGGTAAAAGGTAATCTTTTCTACCTTACATATTGCTGAATAGGTTAATCTGCAATAATATTGCTTATTTTTACAAAATTATTACTTCTAGGTATGGATTCAATTATTCACGACATGAAATTAGCATTGAAATTAAAAATTGAGAGAGGTTATTAGTCTGCAAGCAGGGAAATTGGAAAAGTATGTTTTGTTCTTAAAACCCCCAAATTACTCTTAAAACCCCCAAATTACTATCCAAAATATACAGAATGCTTTCTAAAACAGATGAATCAATATCACTTCCTATTGCAAAATGGGAAGCGGATTTATCAGTTAACTTAGACCTAAACTTCTGGTCTCAGATTTGCTTAAAAACCTCTCATCTAATTAGAAATCCCAATCTTCAATTAATTCAATACAAAATATTACATAGAGTGCACTATACAGGTCATCGGATGTTCAAGATGGGCTTTACGTCTACCAACAACTGCTCACACTGCCAAACCAATTCACCGGACAATTATATCCACGCTCTTTGGTTCTGTCCACCAGTTCAGAAGTTTTGGCGCGAGATATGTGAAGACTTATCGAAGTGTCTGAAATGTAACATTCCAACTTCCCCCTTAGTGTGTTTGTTGGGCAGCTTAGATAATGTCACTTCAGAAAAGAATATCGCCCATATGGTTTTCACTGCCCTATGCATAGCCAAGAAAACAGTCCTCATGAACTGGAAAAATAAAAACAATCTTAATTCTAACCAATATAGAAATTATCTATTAGATTACATTAGTCTTGATACAGCCTCTGCCACCACATCAGATCAATTGCTCTGGGCTCCTTTGATCAGCTCCATCACCTAGTGGGGGTGGGGGGTCATAGTTTGGTCCCGCCTTCACTGTTGTGATTGGTGTGGGGGTAGGGACAGGCTTAGGGCGTCGGGGGGTTCCCCGGAGGCATCTTCCTTGGGGGGCTCAACCCGGGGTAGCGGTCATGTCCGGTTAGGGGCTCTGTTGGCTCTCAGGTGACTGTTTCCTCGCGGCTGCGTACAGCGGGGCTAGGGGAGGGTCTGTGCTGACGGACGTGGGTTACTGACCTGGTAGCCTGGCTGCCCCTGGGTGGGTCCGGGATGGGCGTGAGGTTCTGGGGGCGCTCCGTCTCTGGGCTGGGGCCCGGGCCGGGCCTCAGGGGCTTGGGTCCTGGTTGGTGTGTTGCCGGGGTTGTGGGCGGGTGGGTGCATGGGGGCCCAGCCCTGGAGCAGGGTGTCGCCGGTGCATCGAGCCACCTGGGGGGCTCTTCAACTCTTTGTGGGTGACCGTGGCTCAGGGGGTTGGGAAGCGTATCTGTAACCAGAAGGTCGCCGGTTCGATCCCAGGGCTCTCTGTCCTGGTCGTTGTGTCCTTGGGCAAGACACTTTACCCTACCGCCTACTGGTGTTGGCCAGAGGGGCCGATGGCGCGATATAGCAGCCTCGTTTCTGTCAGTCTGCCCCAGGGCAGCTGTGGCTACAACCGTAGCTTGCCTCCACCAGTGTGTGAATGCGAGAGTGAATGAATAGTGGCATTGTAAAGCGCTTTGGGTGCCTTGAAAAGCGCTATATAAATCCAATCCATTATTATTATTATTCAACTGGTGGGGGAGATTGTCACATCTTGCAGGAACTTTCCTCTCTTCAGGAACTCTCTCTGCAGGAGGGGGAGATACAGGAGAGGTGGAAGAAGATCTCAGCCTGGGTCTCAGTCTTATGTAGTCTGGAAGATGAGTGGATGGTGGGGTGGGTGCAGTTTTCTCTGTGGTGGGGTTGGGTGGACTGTCCCGGGCTCTGTGGGGCCGGGAGGCGCTGCTGCACTGGGCCCCAGTCTGGATGGGCCTGGGCCCCCTTTCCCTGGTGGGTCGCGGAGTATGGGGGTGCCTACTGGGGTCAGCGGGGGAGCTGGCCCCAGGGAGGGGTCACTTGCCCCTCCCTTCCTTCCCTCCCCATCTCCAGCTGCCTCCCTCTTCCCGCTCCACCACAACCACCCACACATGCAGGACCTTGGAGTAGGGGTATGTCACCAGGGTGCAGAGGAGGCTACCCCCCCCCCTCTGTCCCCTTCTGGCTGCCTCTGCCTCAATTTTATCCCACAACTTAGACATTCACATTACTCACACTCTCATTACACATACATATAGGATCTTGGGGGTGGGCACGATACACGGAATCCAAAGTACCATCAGGGTGTACACCCCACCCCTGGCGTCGTTGCCCACCTCTAAATGTTAAATACACGTAGACATTGAGGGCTAGCAGGAGGGACTATGCGCTTACCTGCTGCTCTCTGGCAGGTAGCTCCATGCCCTCCTGGGTTTTAAATGCACCTTAGAACACACATGCATCAACACTACATATGAGCGGGCGGAGGGAGGTTTGGAGTCTTCTCTCACCCCCCATTCTCTGCGGCCTGCTGGAGCGGGGGGGGCTAGGAGGAGGAGTTGGCCGTCCGACTGCGGTCTAGGGTGTGGGGCCTCCCTGCTGCTGCGGAGTCGGGGCGGTCTGCCTCCCCCCACCGCAGGGAAAAGGGTAACACCACCTGGGTCTGGGTGCAGTTCCCCCCTCCAGGGGCAAGGGTACCTAGACCCGGTTCGTAGAGTACGCTTGGGGAGTGTGATCGTGTGTACAGCGTCTCTTTATGTCTGTCTCCACGTTGGTTGAGTGTGGAGTAAGTGCATATGAGAGTATGAGGGTGGGAATGGATGTTTGTATCTGTGTGTGCCTGTATGTCTGTGTCTATATGTCAGGTTGGTAAATGGTAAATGGCCTGTATTTGTATAGCGCTTTTCTAGTCCCTAAGGACCCCAAAGCGCTTTACACAACCTGTCATCCACCCATTCACACACACATTCACACACTGGTGATGGCAAGCTACAATGTAGCCACAGCCACCCTGGGGCGCACTGACAGAGGCGAGGCTGCCGGACACTGGCGCCACCGGGCCCTCTGACCACCACCAGTAGGCAACGGGTGAAGTGTCTTGCCCAAGGACACAACGACCGAGACTGTCCAAGCCGGGGCTCGAACCGGCAACCTTCCGATTACAAGGCGAACTCCCAACTCTTGAGCCACGATCGCCCCAGAGAGGTGTCAGACGCCACCTCTCTGGGGACATCTCAGGCCCTCCAAGGTTTGGAGGCCTATCTCCCCCTACTACCACTTCCCCTGCCAGTGGCGGACTCCCTCAGACATCGGTGCGTTGGTGGTTCTTTGTGTCCGGGGATGGGCGTCCAGGTACACACCGGCTCACTCCTTGGCGGCCGCTTATCGGGGCCTGGAGCCTGCGGCTCGCTCGGGCCACTTCGGAGGTGGGGTGCCCCCGGCCTCTCGGCCTGGGGCTCGGTCCCTCAGGCTGGCTGCCGGCGGAGCTCACGGGCGCGTCACTGCAACTCCCCCTGGCTTCTGCTCCGCGGCCGCTGAGTGAGCCCTCATCTGGGACTCTCCTCAGCTCTTTCTGGGACAGTGGCGCGGCTGCCCCTCTGTTGGTCTTCCTTGGTCTCTTGTGTTCTGGGGGCCTCTGGATGTCTGGAGTTTTGATCTCCTCCATACCTGCTTCATGCCCTGGAGGACGGGGCTGTGGCCCCCCCACACCCTCTAGCAGATCATTACATGAAGGAACCTTTAAAAAAAAACAAAAAAACAAGCGCGTCCATGCTCACAGGTGTACACACGGGTGATCACACCCACAAACTACACCCTTTTTGGCTCCTACCTCAAAGCACACTGTGTTCTGTTGATCTTATGTGCTGCACAATAATGTTTAACATTTAGTATTTACTGTCATATTCCCATATATCATTGTGATGTTGTTTATTCTATTACTCTTGTTCTCTTCTGCTTGTTTTCTTTTTTCTTTCTCAGCAGGTGATCCAGGTGATTGATATATGCATTTTTTTTTCTTTTTTTCTCTGCCCGTTCTGTTGGTTTTTGTTTTTTGCCCTTCTCCCCCGTCCCTCTTCTCAGCTGTTTCTCTTTCTTTCTCCCCTTCTTTCCCCCAGCCAAGTCTGTCCCGTATTCAGTAAGTGAAAATAAAATAAACAATAAAAGGTGAATCAAATGGACCATTACGGCAAGGCTGGGATGGTCAATTTGGTAAAGTAAATCCGTTGGGCATCTTTCTTTGCCTTTAGACAACAATTCTGATGGCAAAAGAGCCAAACGGGACAGGCCAAAAAAAAAAAAAAAAAAAAAAAAAAAGGAAAAGTATGTTTGGTTTTGTGGAAATGATTGTAGACTTGGTGTCATGGTCCCTCAGCCCTCACTGTGTGAACCTGCCTTTTTCTGTTTGCATAGTGTTTTAAGTTCTCTGTTCCCTCCTCTCTCCTTTCCCAGTATCTCTGTGTGTGTGTGCGTGCGTGCGTGTGTGTGCGTGCGCATGTGTACTAGTTTAAGTGTTTTGTCAAGACTCTGCCTCAGTTATCGCCTTCTGGCTTCCACACACCTGTGGGTCATCACATGCCTGCAATTGATTACTTCATAATTCTTCTTAAGGAAGCAGCTGAACGTCAGTCTTCGCTGGATCATTTTAATCGCCAGTGAAACCTGGTTCATTCTTGTACATATTAGCATTCAACCCAACCCAGGGTAAGTTACCTGAGTCACGAATGGTAAGATTGTCTGGGAACATGATTTGAAGAGAGAGTGACCAGTAACCTGATCGAAGAGGAACCGCTATTAAAAACACACCACCTATTCTGTGTTTTGGGGTTGGGGTGTGGAGATTTACAAATAATGAAGTTTCCCATATAGTTTTTAACATAGTGGTATTAATCAGCATACCAACACATCCACCAGCACATCAAACTACCGTCCCTAAGCATTTGCTTAGATGTGCATGAATAGCACAGTACTAAAACCACTGTGTACAGAAAAACCAATTAAAAAAAAAAAAAACGACTCATATTTCAGCTTTAATTGAAACCATGTCCAGCACAAACCCTCAGTAATGACAACCATCCTATACAAATTAAAAGTTCTCATCAACAAAGGAGACCAAAACAATGTTCACTGTATATATTTTGATCTGTAAAGCAAATGTGACGAAGTAATAAAACCTGAACAACAACAACAAAACAAACTGAAAAGCTTACCCTCATTTGACTTCTAAGAAAGGTTAGGACCTTTAATAGTTCTACATCTCATTAAAATGAATGCCCATGATTCTGTAATGGCACTGGAGTACACTAATGAAAAGTAAGCACACTAATATTGTTGCGAGGATTACATGTGGGAAAAACATACATGAGGATTAGATGTCTGGTGTTTTGAAGGCAAAGGCATTAACTTGGCGCCTGTAAAAAGACTCCACTTTAATCCCCTTTGTTTGTGGAAACACTGACTGCTGATGAAATCTGTTGTCTGCGCTGAGACCTTTTCCTTAAAATCCTTATAATCCCACGTTTGATGAGTGACAGAGCTAGCTTGGGAGGCAACAGAAAATGTTCCAAATGAACCAGCTCCCTGTGAATGAAATTTAGGTGCCAAAACCCTTGTTTATAGCTTCAGATCTCACTGACAGAAGAGAAACAGATGGATTTGTCATCTCAGAAGAACAAGCTCTTGTGACTTCATCTTGTGTCACAAGATGAAGTCACAAGAGCTTGTGACTCTTGTGACACTGAGTGTGACTTGGACAAAGAGTTCATCCATAGCCTTAGTTTAACTAACAGTAGTGCTTTCCACAAACTATCCTATTTTCAGCAGTTGCAATTTTCTGACCACAGTCCAGATGTCAAAGTTGCAGCAAACATACAATGTAGTGGCATTTCAAAGTTTCAACATTTCGGAAAGAACAGAGATAAACAACATTTTACGATTTTTACAAATCGTAGAAAACAGGGCAATAACCCCAAATAGCTCTCTCTCTCTCTCATCCCCAAAGGGTTTTTAGCCTTTAAAAGTGCTGTTAGAAAACAGACAAATTTAGACCCATGCTTTCTTAATTAAGGTCAGGGCCTTGCCTACCTTCCTAAGCTAAAAGACAATTTCAATACGGGCTTCAATTCACAACATGTGTCATACCAGGGCATTTTATATAGTAAGGTCAAGACCTTATGGTGTCAAAGAAAAAAGCCCAGTAATTTCCTCTTAAGCAAACCCTCAGACTGAGAGGAGAAACTCTCCTTCATCAGGAAGAAAGCTCAGACACAACTAGAACCCTGTTAGGCAGCTATCTGGGTCGACCTCTAGGAGTACAGTGAAATCCATTTGCAATTGAAATCAAACAATTTTACAACAATGCTATTGTTCAATACGCTTCCATTTTCTCAAACAGGACACCTGTTTATCCTTAAAGGCCTTATACCAAATCTCCGTGGAGTCTAAGCCTTCATTTGGAGTCTGTTTTTATGATTATTATTTACTAACTGCCAACAAGCCTTCACAAGAAAGAATAAAAAAAGTCTTTAACACATTCATTTAATAAAAAGTCAGTTATAAGCAATCAGATTCTCTCGTGTTTAGGTAGAATTGTGACTGTTGAGTTGCATAGATTGCATTTCTGCAATTGCTGGCTTTTTTCAAAGCTTCAAATTATTTAGACTTTAATATAGACGTGTAGGTCTTTTCCTGATTTATTGACCAAAGTGCTTAAAATGCACACAAATTCATACAGCGCCTTAAATACTAAACTACTGTGCAGTTCTTTCCTTACTACAGACACTGATAACCTTGATTTCTGTGGAACAGCTGTGTTGCTATTGTGCGTTTAGTCTCCTAATAGCTCAACAAAACCGAAAATATCAGTCGATGATAGAGGGTCAAGACAGGCTTTCTGCTTCAGGCTCTGTGGAGGCTCTCATTAAAAGTGTTTTATGAGTCATATGACTCTTCCACACAACATGATCCATATAAGTGGCTGATTGATTGAAACATTTATACATTTTCAACATATAACACATATTCACCTACCTGAGAATCTATAATGTGCTTAAAATATGTTTAAGGCAGATAAAGAGAAAACCATTAGGGTAAGTAAGTGCAGATAATAGAAAGATAGTCTGGTATGTTGAACTCATTTGTGGTTCAAGGCTAATTGGGGACTGAGCAAAGCTGGATGACAAGAAACAGGAGAAGACAATTAGATAATCAAAGGGAGGAAGGAAGGAGTCGAACTCAACATCAAACACAGATTCTACATAAAAACAGAACAGGAAGTAATGCACAGAGTAACTACTAAACACAGCACTGAGGAAACTAAGGACAAATAGCAAGCCCCACAAATACTAAACTTAGGTTAAAATATAACATTTTCTAAACCTATTTGTCAAACTTGGACACAGTATGGTTTTGGTGGGACTGGAGATTTTATATATTTTAAAAATGTAACTGTTGTCATACTTTAAGGTCTATAAAAAGCCACAAAACTTAACTGAAATACTTTTCCAGGATATTGAACCTTTAAAGTGGATACCTGGGTAAATCTATTACAAGCTTAATTTAGACACAATGCTTGATAAGTTACCCAAATGTTTAGGTTTGCACGACATATCATCACCTTGTAAGCCTGAGGTGAGTTAAAATTGGTGTCCAAAGCAGCTCTGCATCAGCCATGTGAGAAAACTACAGAGAGAAGTGACTAGAGTGAGAATTTCAGACCATATTTCATTTTTAAAAGTAACTGTCATGCTATGACTAGCTGCTCTTTCTTCTTCAGGCTGAAGACACAGCCACACCTGTTTTGTATTCTATAGTGTGGAAAGGTGCTCTTACACCAAGGTGTCATCATATGAGGGCCAACTTTCAACCTACTGATGAAAATCCACTGTAACAGTTACTCATGGAGAAATCCCCATTATCTGCACTGAATTTAACAGCCTTACTCAGAAGAAATACTAAGTCTTTTAAAAGAAGCATTTTCTCTTCACTTTTGCAGTCAGGTTCTTCCATTAAGACACAAGAAACATTCACATACAAAGATAACATGTAATTATACACAGATATCGCACTGCACATATTATTTCAAGCAACACAATCTTATAAAATTTGTGGCTGTATTTTCATCCTGCACCATCTGATGAGTTGTTTTTCAAGTTTCCAGCTGAACAACATGGGTGTTTCCAGGATTTTTTAAAAATGGTTTGACTCAAGGGGACCAAGAACACAGCTGGAGACAAAAATGTTTATTTAGAAATTTGTGTAGAGAACTGGTGAAAAAAGCATTTAGATTGTTTACTAGAGAAAAAGTAATAATCTGACTGTAGCTTAATAGTGGACATGTTGTATTAAAAATATTTAAATAAAACATTTTAAAGATTTTAATAAAAGTACTAAAGTAAGTGTCCCCATTATGTGGAATGAGACTTTTCAGAATTATATTTATTGATGTGCAAATCACTTTAATGTTGCAGCTGCTGCTGATTTTGCCTTTTCATTTGATCTATAATAATGCAGGTAATCATTAAATCTCTTGTTTGTCATATTTTAAGTAAATGCCAACTATTTTTCCTTAAACGAAAGCTCTTTTCTTTATCTTCACTGTTTGCGCTGGTTGAGGTTTCACTGCATTTCCATGTGGTTATAGTTTTAGTTGACCACCAGAGCCAGCAGAAGCCTGTCTTCCACACACCAATATGGTTTTCATTTACACTTTATTTTGCCATCAACTGAAACATCAGTATTTGTTGGTGGAAATGTGTCAGTCATTAGCCCTAATAACCGTAAATAGCACATTAGAGGCTTTCATTTAGTAAATGTGTGTGCTATTAAGCCTAATTGTATGGTAGCTTCTCTGAATAGTTAGATACATAGTTTACATACCCGGGACAAATGGTAACTGTATCAAATAAATAATCAAAATGGAAGTGGAGTGATCTACAATTGCATCTTAGGGCCTTTCCTGGACCAAGGGGAAAAAAATCACAGCCAGGGGAGAGCGGTACAATTCTCAGAAGTGTGTGGGAGAGGTTTTTTTTCCCCCTTCAAGAACACCATCACTTCACTGATGGTGTTCTTGAACAAGCCAGCCTCATCACATCACAGACACCGCCACTTGACATAATTATGGCTGCAAGGGAGCATTTACCAAATTATACCTTGCACGAGATGCAATATGCAAACACTTACGATTTTACCTTAGTACCACAATTTTTTCACAAGCATTAGGATTTTAAAGCAACATACCTGTGAATGTGGTACTGACCAAGAATAAGGCCTTCTGTGTGCTGTTGCAGCTTCTCATGAAAGTTTGTACGTGGCACTTCCTGTTCAAAGGTGTCAGTGGGATGATAAAGTGGAGTCAACCTAGTAAAGAGAAATTAAGTGGGTCTGCTGTTTTTTCCCTAGTTTTTCTCCCACCAATTTGTAACTTTAATATCAGAGAATTTATTATTTCTTTGTTTCTCAAGAATTTACTACTTCTCCTCAGTATGGCAATTTTCTGTTTCTTGGCTCTGATACACCATTGCAAGTTAAAAAATGGACATAAAATATTCAAGGATACCAGAATTGACTTTTTCAGTAATTGCTAACAAGCAAAAAAGAAAACATCCACTGGCTGCTTAGAAATTAAGAATATTGGAAAAATACAACAACAGTGCTTAGATGAGAGGTTGGGGAATACAATTAGGTCCATATGTCTTTGTGGAATGACACAATTTTGTAATTTTGCCTCTAAACAACATCACGGTGGATTTTTTAAAAATACATAAAAGTCAATTTTCAGTTCAGTTTCAAGTATGTAGTGCCAAATCACAACACCAGTCACCTCAAAGCAAAGTGCAGACTTTCAGCTTTAATTCAAGATTTTTAAAGCAAGCATCGAATGTACTGTTTAAGAATTAAAGCCATGTTTATGCACAGTAATTTAGCATTGAGTGATGAGCAGTTTCAGGACCAGGTAAACCCTGTGGCTTCATTATTCCATGACAGATTGGGTGGATAAAAGATCTGAGAAAAGACGTTTTTGGACTTTGGGCCAAAGAGATGTTGATGCAAGTGGAGAAGGCCACCATTAGGCTGAAAAACCAAGACAAACCTATCAAAGAGATAGCAAAAACTTTAGGAGCAACAATCTGGCAGGTTCTCAAAAAGAAGGAATGCACTCGACTCCTCAGCAACATCAAAAGGCCTGAAAAATCACAAAAGACAATTAAATGATTAATGAAGAAAAATACCTTTAACACATCAACAACAACAATAATCTTTATTTATAGAGCACATTTAAAAGCCAAGGGCATGCCAAAGTGCTTTACATAAAAGAATAAAAGAATAAAACAATTAACACTATAATATCAGAGTCATATAAGTGTGGAATTATGTTCACAGGTAAAAACCACTAATAAGAGTAAACTATAGCACATAGCTATAGCAAAGTAAAGCTGTACCATCAAACACAGTGATAGAGAACATAGACAACGCAAGACAACGCAAGACAGACAGAAAAATTAATAGAATAACTCACTGCAAACAAGGCCAGTATTTAACTGGTAGAAAAAGCAAGTTCAAACAGATATGTTTTAAGCCGTGATTTAAAAGATTGAATAGAATCAGACGCCCGGATGCCATCTCACAGAGCCATCAACACTCATGAGGAGGTAGCAATATCATTATCATAACTTCATGAATGGAATCACAGGGGGCTTTAGATCAATATGTACACCCCTGGGTACACTTGAGAACAGGAAGGCTGCACTTGGCTTGGCCAAAAAATTTTAAAAAATATCTACAAAAATCTGGACAATTCTGCAAACAATTCTTTGGACAGATGAAATCAAGATTAACTTCTACCAGAAAGATGGAAAGCTTGCAGAAGGAGAGAAAACTGTTCATAATTAGACCATAGCATACTGCTTCATCTGTCAAAACATTATTTTTCAGTCTAGGCCTCCAACCAGACTTTGTCATAAAGCCAATTTATTGAAAAAAATCTATTGAAAATGTTACTAAGCAGTGAAAATCTTTGCCACTATTGCAACTCATTGTTTTGTGGTAATAGTGGCAACAACCTGATGTAGAATTCAATCCATCTCTCTTCCTGCATCTTTAAAGGCCAATATTAAATATCTTTAATTGCCAATGTAGAGGAATATGAACTGAATTTGTAGGAGGACAAGGCAGGAGACTAACAAATACTTAGCCTTTAAATTTCCTATAGTCACAATGCAGATTCACAGCAGTTTCTCAGCTTTTGAACATGATTAAGGTGGTTAAGATAATAAAGAAATGGAGACCTGAAAAATGAGTTAGGAAACAGTTCACAGTTGAGATATATTGCTGTTGTCAACACATTTATTTCCTCACATTTGAGAAATCCACTGCCAACAGCTTAGAAGGTGGTCATCAGAGCATCGACATTGGATTATGGGGATGAAATACTAGAAGCTGGCTAATAACTTCCATCTGAAAAATGGTCCCTTAAGATCAGAGAAGGCTGCATAGCTTTCCAAAATACAAGTAATTATGCTGTTTTGACATTGATCAGGGCAGCAAAGAGGATCCGTTTTCCTTTTCTGACAACTACACTAACAGTTGGTTGAAAGAACTCCAAGCTGTCACAGACAACCACAGTAAAAACACTCTTCCACCCCTTCAGCAAACCACTCAGACAGACATTTTATGCCTGCTTTGATAAACAACATCAGGGCATCCTGCTACAACTCCTGTACCGCCATGTGGCCTGGGGGAAGTATTTCCAAGTGACACCTGCACAGGTTCACAGGTCTCTGCAGTAGGTTGGTCTCCATAAGATGACATCGTTGAACAGATCCTTGCCTATAATTCTGAAGTCTCAGGCTGAAGCTGTCATTCTACACTACTTTAAATGCTCAGTCATTGCACAGGTTTCTATACAGCTATATGCAAAGTACATGAGAAACAAGCCTTTTTTATGCTCTTATTAGATGAGACACGTTACTGAGCAAGGACCAAAGATAAGTAACATTTGATGGTTGGAAGTCTTGCATATTTATAGCACTGTACACAGTGTTGGGGAGTAACGGAATACATGTACCGCCGTTACGTATTTAAAATACAAAATATGAGTAACTGTATTCCGTTACAGTTACCGTTTAAAAAGGTGGTATTCAGAATACAGTTACTTTGTTGAAATAAATGGATTACACTGCGGTACTTTCCTGTTTCATTTTGTCGCGGGTCAGGACTGTTTGGGTTTTGTTTGACAGCTACGTTCTTTTGTTCCAGGCGGCAGCGTTACGGTTGCCATGGTTACAGGGCGACGCTCTCTCTCTCTCTGCGACTGTGTGTTTCCTGGGTGAGAGAGCGCCTTTTCGTTGTTGTTGTTGTTGTGCTAAGCTAACAGGCAGAATGCTACAAGCATAGCTCTAAAGAATGTAGCATCATGGGCAGTGTAGTCTGTGTTGCAGGGAGAATGGACTGCCATACACGTTATGGGTCTGTGAGCGCGAGGAGGGAGAAAAAGGGGAGTGGAAAGGTACGAGTTGTCATCGAGCAAAAACGGGAGCTGGAAGCATGTAAATATAATAATAACCACTTCAGCCAAGAAGAGTGCCTGACGAGCCCAGTTGTAAGTAAGCTATTAAGACTCGACTGTACACCGTGTTCGTGTTTTCCTCCGAAAACAATAAGTTCCGTTGGAGCCGTCTTTCAATGCCTCTCTCTGTCTCTCGCAAGAAAAGTTGACCCACACAACAAAGTAAAGCTATTTTTCGGCTACAAGCCGACAGGGACCCCGCCGTATTAGTCAGAGGTCCCTTTACTACAATTCGGAGACGCGGACCTTCAGTAATAGTAATAAATCACACAGCAATAGTACATTCACGTTGTTGTAAAAAGCATGATAATATATTAAGTAATCCAAAGTATTCAGAATACGTTACTCTCATTGAGTAACGTAACGGAATACGTTACAGAATACATTTTGGGGCATGTATTCTGTATTGTGTAATGGAATACATTTTAAAAGTAACCTTCCCAACACTGACTGTACATTACTCTATATTAATGATTGTATAGACACCATGTTTGTCATTTCTCCAGTTTTCTTGGCATTTTGGGGCGAAAGCATAGTTTGATCAGAGAAACTGAGATAGATAACACTGATCTCACTGTGGTACGTGTGGCAATTGCTCCTCTGTAGGAGGCCAGGCCAAACTGCAGACTATTTTTCCAGCAGATGAGAATGATCTAAGGTTACACTCCTGGCTGAAGAAGTGATTCACACAGGTCCACACATACTTCCATGACCTCCTCAACTGTTTCTCAGTGATGCATCTGTGTTCTTAAAAGACAACACCAGGAATGTCATGTTCATGAAGATGACACAATATTCATGAATTAATGGTCAGAATTAACAGGACAAAAAATAGATTCCTGTATAATAACACAGCCTCTTTCCCCTTGCTGTAGACAAGACTGATCATGCTTATAAGGCCCATTTTAAGGTAGGAAAACAAAAGATATGGCTAGATCACGAGAGCTCTAAAGAGGGAAATATTAAACTGAAGAAATATGAGCTGATCTCATCTGTCTGGTGACATGTTGTACTGGTGAAAACAAGAGTCCCAGTCTTTTTAGCATAGGTCTTTGGCTATGGAACAGTTGGCGACTTTGGTCCAACACAGTGCTCTTTGCTTTATTAAATGTACCGAGCTATTTGTTACAGCAGACCAGAGATGGGCATTAACGCGTTAAAAGTAATGTGTTACTGTAATCCGATAACTTTTTTCAAGTAACGGGTAAAGTAGGGGATTACTATTGCAAAAAAATAATTAGATTACTGTTACTTTCCCGTAAGCACGCTGTGTTACTGCGTTACTAAACCATGATTTTGTTTGTGAGAATGTCTCATGACAATGATGTACGAGTGTGCGGCGTCCGTGGAAGCAACAGACGTGTGTAGATCAACAATGGATAATATGGAGTGCAGGAGAGAGGATGACCATGAAGTGTTTAAAGCTTGAAAACACTGACATTACTTTGAGTTAGATTATGTTAAAAGTGACAAAAACATTAGCATCCGCAGTTCACTTTGCGTGGGAAGAAAACTTATTTCTACAGCGAAAAATTAAACCTCAAATCACGCACGAGAAAACCCCAGATCCCCCCCACTGACATGAGCGCTGCGGCTACCACATTTGTGTACATTTCAAGTGAGATTTAGCGTGAATGAACCCTTTTGTTGTTCATGGATTGTGACTGGGCACACATGTGCTTGTTTTAGATAGGGAACAGCGAGCTAGATAACTGTATTATGTCTTCAATATTGCTTATTTTTAGATGAAATTGATTATCTTTTCACAACACTTCCCTTTGGTGCCTAAACCACCAAAGCTGTGTTAACACACTGAGTTAAAAGGAAGACTATAATTGAACTCTAGCCTCTTAGTCAATGGTTTTCAGACATTTGCTGCTCAAAATGAACCAAAGGAGAAGTAAAAGAATTAATGTCCACCAATATTCATATCTGTACAAAATAGTGATGTAAGAAGTGAAATCCATAATCCAGCAGAAGCCAGAGGACACTTAAGCACTGCCAGTACTATGTAGTAACAGGTTTTTTTTTTGTCTTTTTAGTTTTGTGGGTCTCTCACACTAATGAGAGTAAATTGTGGTTTTCTCCACAGTAGAAAGTCTTCCCTTTTCCCCCTTATTAACCTCCTCACTGTCAATCAGACGCCATCCGGTGACTGCGCAAACAAACTAGGGATCACTTTGATGTGTGTTTCCAACAGTAAACACAATAAACCAACATGTCACTTATACATTTTTTGTGCAGTTTCATAATGCATTCATAATTCATACTGTTTGGTTGTCACAAAAGCCCATAACACCACGCCACATCTGCTTCTGGTGAAACGTACACTGTGTTTATTTTAGGAATGCTTGCACAGGCTGTTCAGAGAGAAGGATCAAACAGTCCATATGATTGTTCAGGCTGAGTAAACACACACAAATGCACATTATTAGTTCAATTATTTATTTTTTAAGAAGACAGCTAGAAGAACAGACTCACTGAATGGCGTTAATTGTATTTGAGTATTCCAAGGTGAACCTGAGCAGCAGAGGTAACAAAGTGCAATTGCTGTCTTACAGCTAAGTAATCGAATTCAACTTTTATTAGTTTGGTGTTTTGAAAGAAATAGCACAGCTGATAACAACTAAAGATAGAGTCCAAAACAACCTCACAACAGACAGTGATTTTCATCTAGTCTGAGTTCAGACTGAATGACTGATGCAGTCCTGCAGCTCACTGAACACACACACACACACACACACACACACACACACACACACACACACACACACACACACACACACTTATATTGGCTTCAGTCAAACCATCCTACTGGACACAGAGCAACTATGCAGACAGCACCATAAAGTAAACTTACGACGCTACAACCAGTAAAGCAAAATGGCATGCTTTATGAGAGCACTGGCATGACTTATCTAACCTATCAGACAGCTTGTTCAAAACCATCTGTTGCTGAATTTCTTTGTTGTGCTACAGTTCTTCAAAATTAATCTATAAACAGCAATTAAAATGTCTCAAAGCCACAGGGAAGAGTGCCTGGTTCCTACCACATTCAGTCTCTCGTGGCTTTGAGTGAGTATCTGCTGCTGGCAGTTCTTTCGTTTGAAATGCTTGAGAAGGTACTGGTTTGAGTTTGACGTGCCAACAAAGAAGTGCTGTAACGTCAAGCCAAACAGCTGCAATGGTTATAAATAAGTTAAAAATGAAATATTAATCCTGTTTTGGTCTCTAAGCAAGCATAAACCACTTTTCTTTTAGATGTCTCTGTCTGTAAATATGACCCTGGCATGCCATACGAAGACTGAAGAATGCACGCAGTATCATAATGAACTGTATCAACCTTAACACACAAATATAAATATTAAAGAAAGCAAAAGAAAAATCCCCACTGACCCACTGCAGCTTATGCATATGTGCTCAGCTGCTAAATAAATGGACCCATGGAGATGAAAACGCTGCAAAAATCTGCAGTTAGAGCAGTTCCAGCGTGTATTTTAAAAGCTGATTTAAAGTGAATAATAAAGGGCCAAAAGTCTCAGTATACCAGTGAACGGGAGAATGCGAGAGATGTGAGATGCTTTTGAAGGAAAATTCCAACAGTAAAGCTGGCAATGGAAAAAAGACAAGTATCAAAAGATGTGACAACTTTATCATCACCCAGATGTTCGGTCCCACGAAAGAAAAACGTTATACCTGCCCCGTACATATTTAGTATCAACCATCTAAACCTTAAAGCCTTGCTAGATAGCTGTAAAAGTTTATAGTTTATTTCTTTATTCACAACTACATTTCAGAGACTTCAGTGGCTACATGTTCCTTCTCATTGTCCCTCATGAGTATTGTATATGTGTTATTCCTGATGCAATGAATGTTTTATTTAGCTCTTTAACTCTGTATATGAAAAAAAAAAAACATGCAAAATTCAAACTTTTAATGTTTGACCTTTACCACTTTGCAATGATTGCAATTTTGAGAGGCTCCAGCACAACATGCTGCAAAGCAAAGAAACTAAACTACCTACATAGCTGCATTTAATTGGTCTAAAGTTTATACGATGAGGAAACCATCAGCTCTGTGTTAGAACACTGATGTAGCCAAAATGACATCACCAGTTACTGAGGACTGCTAAAGCCTCAAGCTGAGCATTTTTGTTGTTTCCATCTTGGCCTTTTAAAAAACAGACATGACTAAGAATGTGAAGGGTGGGCTAATTAAAGCACACTCTGCTGCATCCTTCTTTTTGACATTAATGGGGTGCATAGTTTACAAAATGAATATCATATTTAATTAACTGAAACCTTAAACTAACAATGTAGGCCTTTAATTGATCAGAAAGTGTTTACTGAGGTCAGAGAGCGAGGGAGCCAAGGGCCGCTTTGCCCCCCCCCGCTGGCCATTACAAACACTTTTGGTCTTACTTCACTTTTCGGAGCTGGAACCTGAATGCATCTTTTATGTGCAGCCTGAATATAAGCAAGAGTCACTTCAAAAATGGAAATAGATTTGAAAAATGTCTAAAATGGCAAAAATAACATGGGAAAACTCATGTACAGTGTAAAAATTTTAGAAAAGATGGCCATGATTTTTGGACTTGGCATGGCATTTTTGGACTAAGAAGCATTGTCTTGGTCTGATGGTTTAATCACTGTGCAGGTTACAGAGTTTTTACTTAAAAACACATTACTCTTTGGCCAAATTGCACTGAAGTGAGGTCCAGGGTAAAGCCATGCTTCTTCTCTTTCTTCATAAATTTACGAGAGTGTAGTATCTTCACAAAGAAAACCCAAAATGAAGTTCATCATCGTTTTGTTTTTTTTTTTTTGATGAAAATGTGAACAATTAAAAAATTGAAAGATTTTAACCTGCATACATGTCATCTAAACTTGAAAAGAACAAGGATTCAAGGTCTAAAAAGCAAGGAGTGGATTATTCTTGTTACTTTTAGTAACTTTTAATGGTTTTAATGGTTTCTCTCTCTCTCTCTCTCTCTCTCTCTCTCTCTCTCTCTCTCTCTCTCTCTCTCTCTCTCAATTTTAATTTAAACGACTAACATAGAAGCAAATGTGTTGTCTATCCACAGGTTTCAGAGAATGGACCAACTATAAACAACATCATTCGCTGTAATCATACATTTTTTCTTCATTAACTACAAGCTTTTGTAATCCTTATTTAATAACGATGCAGTTTGCTACGACAGTTTTGGCGGGCTTCTGTGCTCTCGTGAATAATTCCTCTTCAGAATAAAACTCTGCATGTGGCCTTTAGTAGTTCTTTTAGTTTTCCAGCTTTAACCTCCCCTGTGGATTTTCACTTAAATCCTAACATCTGAGAAAGGAAATATAAACACTTTGGATAGTGGGAGGTCTACTTTAATGTTCTTGCTTGCATGAATGCTAAACTCATTTTATTATTACTTACACAAGTTAGTTTTTGTCTTTATTTGTCTGACAAGACATTTTGACAGAAAGTACAGTTGGAACATTGCCTGACGGTTATATTTCTTTTCTAAGGCAGTCAACAGTGTTTACAGTCTTTTAAAAACTAATACTACTATTTCTAGCTAGACCAGGGATGTCAATCGTAAGACATGAGAGTGAGCAAAGATGCAAACCTGGACGGTTTTAGAGAATGTGAAGGAGGGATAAATTTTGGACTTTTAACTGTTTAAATGGTTTTAACTCTCATTACTTCATTACTTGTTTATTTATTTATTGCAAATCTCAAAGAGTATTGCTGACAACAGTATTGTTGTTTATCATGAAGAAAAAAAAACTGGGATGCACTGTTAAGATTGCATTTCGTTTTCTTATATAACTTATCTCAGGAATTAAATATGTATTGACAGAAAAGTGTTATACTGGTCTGACCCACTTAAGATCAAAGTGGGCTCTACGTGGCCCAGCATGTAAAGTAAGTTTAACATCTAGACATTATAGCTTGTTACAGTAACTGAACTACCTTTGTGAGCACACACACACACACACACACACACACACACACACACACACACACACACACACACACACACACACACACACACACACACACACACACACATGTCAGAGAGAAAGAGAGTCCTAGAGTGGGGTGTGGATTTCCAAAAATATGAAGTCATTTTGCATTTAGGTATTTTTAACATGAAGGATAGTGAGAATAACTCAAATGAAAAGAAACAGTATAGGAATGCTAGGCCATGTTATATTCTGATTTTATTCCCATCACATTTTAACAATAAGACAGAAAGAGCCAACAAGAGAAGTTTAACAGATTTATTAACACAGAGTTTGTTAACAAAAGAGTCAGAAAAAGGAAGCGTGAGGTACATTTCTTAAGGTCAGTAGTGAACAGGTTAAGATTTATTCCTAATTGATTTTATACCAGGCAAGTGAGACATCAAAGGAATTGTCCTTCAGCTGATTGTTCCCCTGAGGAGTGAGCAGGCAGATGTGTAAACTGAACTTCCTAAACTGAGTCAGCTTTTTCTCACAGGGGAGATCACTGACTGATAAAGGTCTGAGGATCCCGGACTTAATCTAGTATTAGTGGGAGAGATGGAGGAGTGATCCAGACAAATTCAAATTCAAATTCAAATTTTATTTGTCACACACACACAACCATACACAGTATGACATGGGGTGAAATGCTTGTAGCTGTACAATGCCCGACCATTAAATGACAGAAGAAAAGTTTTACAATATTTACAATTTACAGTTTACTACAAAAATTTACAAATTAACTTAGGAATTTACAGTAAAGAATGTGCAAATAGCAGAAGAGATTATAAAGATAAGGATTATAAATTATAGGAATTATAGGATTATAGGATTATAGGAAATGTGTGGTGGTGCGTGTGGTGACGTGTGGGAGAGTCCAGTCCTACACCTGGTTCAGGCCCCGAATAGCCTGGGGGAAGAAGCTCCTCCTCATTCTCTCTGTTTTGGCTTTAAGGGAGCGGAAGCGCTTCCCAGACCTCAACAGTGAGAAGAGTCCATTGTTGGGATGGGAGAGGTCCATCATAATCTTCCTAGCTTTGGACTTGCACCGCTTGGTGTAGATGGACAGCAGGTCAGGGAGCTCTGATTGAATGATGCGTTCGGCCGAGCGCACCACTCTTTGCAGATCTCGTCTGTCCTGCTTGGTGCTGTTCCCAAACCAGGTGCAGATGTTTGCCGTCAGGACGCTCTCGATGGTGCAGGAGTAGAAGTTCTTGAGCACCTTCAGTGGCAGATGGAAGTCTCTAAGTCTTCTGAGGAAGAAGAGACGCTGACGGGCTTTCTTAACCAGGGTATTGATGTGACAGGACCATGACAGGTCCTGAGTGATGTGGACACCCAAGTATCGGAAACTGTCCACTCTCTCCACTGGCGTGCCACTGATGATGAGGGGTTTGTAATTCCTCGCCTACTTTGTAGTGAAGTCCACGATCAGCTCCTTAGTCTTGCTGATGTTTAGGAGGAGGTTATTCTCCTGGCACCAGGTCTCCAGGTTCCTAATCTCCTCCAGGTAGGCCGTCTCGATGTTGTCGGAGATCAGGCCCACAACAGCAGTGTCGTCAGCAAACTTGACAATGGAGGTGGTGTCGGATGTGGCTACACAGTCATAAGTGTACAGTGAGTACAGAAGGGGGCTTAAAACACAGCCCTGAGGCGCTCCAGTGCTGAGTGAGATGGAGGGGGAGACTTGTTTTCCCACCCTCACTGATTGGGGTCTGTCTGTGAGGAAGTTGGACAAACACACACGTGGAGATTTCCAATGAGACGGCCGAAACAAGCATGCAATGTTGGCTAGGAAGAACCAGCCCTTTGGTATTGAAGGAGATGTGAAATGATGATACTGGTGCATAGTGAGGTCACAGTTCCAGCTGGTGGCCATGCCTCCAGAATCTTCAGTGAGCACTAACGCATAATGAGACACAGAACCAAAACTGCACAGGAGATGCAGAGATCATGAAAAAATATGCTGCAATTTCAGTACCCATGGAGATTTGAAAACTTTCAGTAAACAGTTTTGAGGGATACGTGTCTAGTCAAAAGAGTAATTTCATAAGGTCTCATGTAGGTTTCTACCTAAATTTTGATACCAGATTAATCTTCTATAGTGTCAAAAAAGATCTAAGATCAGTGTTTACATTTTCTGTATAATAATGTGGACATATCACATTGATCCAACTGTTTTAGTTAATGAAGAGGTTTTTTTTTTTTTTTTTTTTTTTTTAAATATGGTCTTACAGCCTGAGCACACATCAGAGGGTCTCAGTATCAGTGGATGCCCTGTTCACAGTTTGTTGCTTCATTGCCTGTTTAGCTTGTGATTAGTTTATTTTATATCATTTTATTTGATTATTTTATTTATAAGAGGCCATGTCCTTTTTATACACTTTGCAAATTTTGGAGAGGAACTTCCAGCTGCTGTGACATCTGTGTTCAGTGCCGTGTCCTCATCTGAATTTTTTATTATTATTTTTTTTAATTTAGCTGAACTCTATCCCATAACATGCCTGTGGAAGACAATAACTGTTTTTGGCAAGTCAGTTTATAAATTTGTGGCCCCCCAAGTGACCAGAAATCAGCCTGTCTTTCTGAGACTAATTCCGATCAGCGAGCCAGCCATCTTTTAACTAAACTTTAAACCTTTCACTGCGATCTTTGGAGAGTAGCCCAGCAAAACCTGACGTCTCCTCTATGGTAAGACTTTGTGTGGGATCCTTACCAAAAGTTGATAGATATAAATGACATAGAACGGTGTGCATGCAGGTGCATGTACATTTCCTAATATAAATCACACAGTGGGATCACTTTTTTCTATCCTAACACTCCATCAATCGCATTTCCACAACTGGACAATCTGTTAAATATTGATCTGAATGTTGTTCCTGTGGAGAATGTGAAATCTCAGATGGCAGCTGCACGAGGTGTTGGTAGAAAGAAAATTACTTCGTAAAAGATTCGATTCATGGAGTGTCTGTGTCCATCGACCAGGTGGCTAAACTAAGAAGTCAAAGGCATTGAACTGGCTGACTGTCTGAATTCTACCTAAATTATCTTCTGAGTTAATTTTTTTTACTCTTCTGTGAATAAAAAGTGGAATGTTTTTTTTAGACTAATACTAATTTGTAAGTAATTCGGGAATAATCTTTTATCTTATGATTTTAACAATTGCTTTAAACTAGAGATGACTTGGCTTGGGTACTTGAATCAGCTGGTTAGAGCAAGTATCGTCCACCAAGATTAACTAGACATGGTTAGGCTTAGGCATTCAGTTACAGGGAGGTTTAGCAGAATCTTGTGGACCATATTTAATTGCAACTGAGGGTCCGTTGGGATGATTTTAAGTCCACATTGAGAGTAAAATTGAAACACAGGCTATTCACTGTATATTCACTGTTTAGGAATTTAGGTCAGTAGCCAAGGTCGGAGTCAGTGCACACAGACATATAAATGGGTGTTCCATGCATCACATCACTCTTCTTTCACCAAAATATTCTGTGTGAGTGCAGCCTACTCCAATCAGAAATGACGATACAGTTGTGATAGAAAATTATATTTAAAAAAAATTAACAGTACAATGCAACAATTTTGCAAATAAAACGGGAAATTAATGCTGCTGAAAATTGATAATTGATCAATTTAGCACAGAATAACAAATATTTTGATTTGAATTAATTATTTTAACATGACATCTGCACATTATAAAATCTGTCTGCCTCAAAGCCTAATAAATGAAATGTTTTTGCAGATCAAAGTGAAATAACTTTTATTGATTACACAGGTATTCTTGGTGTGTGTTATGTGTGTGTATTATGTAACTTCCAAACATTTACATTGAATATCTATAAAACAATAACCACCACCGTCTACCAAAAAGATCAAGCAAATTCATATCAGGAACTATGTGGTGTATTAGATATTTACAGTCACTATTTGAGATACACATGATAATTAATCCTTCCATTAATGAGGCTGTGATGAACCCACATGAAGATATAAGTGGGAAAAGACATGCACAAACTCCCACCTCATCTATCCTGGCGTTATTCTTGATGTTTGACAAACCCTTACCCCTCACAGTTTGGGAATGTGTTAATGCACCAGCAAAGTGGTTTAATAATTTGTTAAAAATGAGAGACAGATGTGAACTGGTAAGGTTTGATTTGATCTTTATCCTTTAAAAGAAATAATTAGTGTCTTACAAGCACAAAGGGTGGCCCAACACTGCTGGTCTGAGTGAAATTGAATCTGAGGAGATTAAAATCTGGCTTCAGTTCAAGGCGAAACCATCTGTGTTGCAAAGTTTTCGCAATTTCCAAAATGTGGGCATGCAGGGGTCAGGTTTTTTTGTTCTGTTTTTTTTTTAATCTCAACAATGGTATGTGCCATATGTGTCTTTGAAGCCTTGTTGTGTGTGCACACAGCTGCTTTACATGTAGCCTCTCCGTGTGTTTTCCTAATGTCATTTATAGTAACTCATAAGATTTGAGATCAGTGATGTTTACTGATCACTATACCAGTCTTTTCAAGTGGGACAGATACATTTTTGTCGTTTTAATATGGGGTTCTTCATTTGATGGATGAAATTCAGGTAGATTACAAAAATAATAACAAAAACAAAATAAGACAAAAAAAGTGTTATTTTTAAAAAGGAGCCCATTCAGTGCAAATTAATGTTAAGTCAGTAACTTCTATATTCTGTCTTACTGTTCTAATTTTATTTTTATTTTTCATATTATTTTGTGGTCTGAATAGCCTGTATTTAAAAAAAGAATAATAATAATAATAATAATTTTATTTAGGTACTTTATTCTACTTTTTACAGGTTCCACTGGCTATGGTGACTGTCAAAATTAACCTAAAAAAAATTGACTCTTTTGGTTGTTCCTCTGATTCTCCAAAACTTTGGTCCACAAGGAAGTAGAGCCAAGAGCCAAGCAATTCTGTAGATCCATTTAGTGCCCACAAAGTTTGGACCTGAATTCATCTTCCAGCATTAGCAAGTTGAGTGCACGTTGTCACAAGCAGTCATCAGAGTCAGCAGTTTATAAACTATGTTATATGAACTAAGTTATATGTTCTATGACCTGGTTACATCACAAAGTCACAGAGACTTGTGATGTTGACGATGAAGTCAGAAATCCCTCTTTTTCCTAACTAGACAACCTGTGAAGAAGATGCCAGAAATAAAACTAGTCTTAATTGGACACTGCCCTTACTTGGGTCCCAAGCAATAAACCAACTTTAATTGGAGTAAATCAGGTTAAACGTTGTGTAAGAAAAAAAAACATAGACATACAAAGATTTCTTTATAAATTAGCACCATGTTGTGAAAAATTAAGATTTGCTACAGTCATATTTCCCCTTTTTATCTTTAGTGATACTTTACTTTTCATTTATGAAAAACAAGATAAGAAAGAAAACTGACACTTAAACAGTCCTGAATTTAAATTTATTAGCAATTTCTGGCTTTGATTTAGGGGTTTATTGAAATGCTGCATAAATCATGTAATAATTACAGCCCCTTTTAAACATATCCTATGGTTTTCAGATGCTCAAAATTGATCAGAAAATTGATGAAAAATGGAAATTTAATGAAAATCCTTTGCAGTAAATGACTGTCTGATGTCTCGGATTCATCATCAAATACTGTTTTTTCCTCCCTTGAGATGCTCCGCCAGGCCTTTATGCCAGTTTCCTTTAGTTGCTTCTTGTTTATTGATCTTTCTGCCTTCAATTTTAACTGTTTTAATTTTAACTTCATTAACTGAAAAGCATGCTATATTGAGTGAAAGCTGACTTGGCCATTGAAGACTATCCCATTTCTTTGCCTTGACAAACTCTTGGATTGCTTTCCCAGTATACTTTGGATCGTTATCCATTTGCACTGTGGAGCACTATCTGATCAGTTTTGTACCATGATTGCACTGGCACCCATTCATGCTCATGCTGTAACATTGCTTACACCATATTCGAAAAATTTATGTGGTATGCTTCTGATGAGATGTCCCTTTCCATCTCAAAACATTTGTGTTTTTTCCCCCTGAGAACTGGGCAAGCAAAGCTTTTTTTTAAATATATTTTGAGGCAAAATCAGCAATCATTTTAAGCAGCTTTAATCAGACATGACTGGTGTTTCAGTACACACACAGTTTAAATGAAATATTAAAAAGATGGCTGCCAAGTGGTGTCATTTTATTCAATTTTATTAAAAAACATCAGCTCACAGCAACAGTCACAAGCTTTATATTATATAAGGTGACGACTGCAAATATTAAAGAAAGAATCAGGAGGACCAACCTTCTGCCTCACTGGCCGGGGGTGATGAGAGGGAGATGACAGAATTGAGAAAAGGAGTTTGTCACTTTTCCAGCATGAACACACAGCAGAATCAGCACCTGCTTACAGTTAGACTTAATGTGTTGTCTGGATATAGGTTATATTGTATGACCCGATTGGAACGCTAAATGCCAAAAAATTACATCCAGAAGCAAAAGTACACTGGACAGGCTGGGGGATTGCCAGTTTCCTAAATTGGACATCATAGACAGATAAAACAGATGAAAGTTATTTAAGGAAATTTTTCACAAAAGGCCAAACACTGGCTTTTTAAGCATAAGAGGGCTATAATGACAGCGCCTACCATAAGAGCACTTCACTGGAGGGTCTGTTTTACATTTATCTGTCTATTCTCTGCATAATGTGACCTTTCCCATCCCCCAAAGCACTGCAGCACTGGTCCCGCCTCCAGTACAAACCTCCCAGTATGTCTTCATTATCAACAGCAAGGTATTGCTCCTTAAGAACAGATAAAAGAAGAAACAGAGGAGGGCAGGATAAAAAGACGTTTTGGAAAAAAAAGGCAAACTTTTACAGACAGAGCGAAAAAGAGGAAGGCGGACAAGACAGCTAAAGGGGGGGAAGTTAAACAAGGCAAAAAAAAAATAAGGATTCTTAAAAAAAAAGACGAAATCAGAGGTGAAGTGTGGGAAAAGAGAGGGAGGAGAGAAAAGGAGAGTGGTGACTTGCTTAAAAGTAGCAGAGAAATAAAGACGTGAAGCAAGACAGGGAAAAGGGGGGGAAAAGAGGAGCGCAGAGAAACGAGAAACAAGAAAGAACGAGAAACTGAGTGTGACATACTATCAGACAGCTGGCCTGGCAAACACAGGTAAGACAAATAGTTTCTTTCTGTCTTGTTTTGTTTGAAATGTTCCATGAAATTGTTTGAGCGCCGGAAAGACACGGTAACGAAAGTATAACACAGACATCTGAGGCTCAGAGACCTGGATCACTGATGTATGAGAAATTTCAAAATGCTTTTTATGATCGTTTTTCCTCAATCCTGTTTTAAGTCACAAACAAGATTTCGGCCGTAGTCATCCTTTATGAGCTTGTTAAAAAATCCTTCAAATGTTGTCTCCCATGTGCCAATTGTTTTAGCAGGATTTCCCCAGCTGTGGCCTGTAAAATACAACGGGCACAACACAGTTACATAGCTGAAATCAAAATCTTAAACCAATAATGAGAAACAAATTAGTCGTTGTTCAAGCTCAGTTGTCAATGTGTTTGATTTATTTTGTGATGTGACTTAGAGTTTCGGACCACTAATGCTAAATTATTACGAAAATACTGACGCTGATCAAGTCGTCACTGGTAACTGAGGACCGAATTACATCTTCACACGTGTTCATAGTAAGATCTGTAGCGAAGTATAACTGAAACAACAAGAGCAGTTTTCCCGATTGTTTTCCGGTAGAGCGCCAGTGTTCTCAGGGCTCCATCTATCGACTATACCGTATTGTTCCATTATTGGCAGCTGTCAGGTATCATCGTTCCGAGACATTCACTGAAATGAATAATAAGAAAAATAAATAATAATCAATGCTTCTTGTATTTACATTAAAAGTCTTCTTGAAATGTCAGTAGAACCTCCAAAGGAACAGCACATCAGCAGATTGCTGACTGAATATGTAAAACTGCACAGGGGTCTGAGTCTGAGCTGCTGGGATAGCGTAAAGGATCAATTTCTCCAGTTCATTTCCCCTTTTAAATACATTACATTAATAGCCCTATAGAATATGTATGCATAACAGTTCACATGTATAATGAAATATACAGTCTTTTCATTGTATGTATATAAATATTTTTATTATTATTATTATTTATTATATTATGTTTGATTATATGTTAAAAAATTAAATATTATTATTACAAAATATTAAACCGAATTTTTGCAACCTGCAGAGTGTACTAATATTTTAAGAACACATTCTGAAACTGATGATCGTCCTCAGAACATTAAAAGAGTGAATATAAATATGTGTGTCTCAGCGCTTGCATATGTTTTTAACATAATTTCTCCTATCTTTATTTCTATGGTTGTTAAATAGAGAAAAAAAAACACATTATAATTTATTATTTGAGTTAATCATATTAGAAATATTAATTAAGAAATGGCACCTAATAATTAAGATAAGATCAGATAAGATAGAACTTTATTAATCCCTCGGGTGGGTTCCTCTGGGAAATTCGATTTCCAAAAAAGCACAGCACCGACAGAAGTTACAGAGTTATACACACACACATATATATAAATACAGAGACAATATAAATAAAATATACGAAGGGGATAAATAGAATAAATAGGAATAAAAATAAAAATACAAGTGAATTGCACATTTCAAGTATTGAGTCTATTGCACCGTTGACTATTTACAAAAGTATTGCACAAAAGGTATTGCACAGTGAGGTGAAGAGGCACTACAGCTTAGTTGTTAAAAAACTATAAACAATCAATGCAAGTTAAAGCCAGTGCCATCTGGGATCCTGTGTGACAGTACATGATGTTTATTGTGATGGACCGACGTATTGCATGCTTTGTTTCTTTTACTTAAAATAAACACTTTGTAAGAGTTTCAGTTTTGTTTTGGATACAAAGTATTGACTAGTGATTGTTAAGCACTCGCTAGCAACAGTGGACGCTGTCTGGTGCGACATTCCCAATATAGTGAATATTCATACACTTCACAACAGGCAAAGATATCACTTATAGAAACAAAGATGAATTGAAAATATTAAGAAAAAGCTTCTTTTTTTTTCTCTCTCTCATTTTGTGTTGTCCATGTATAATCCCAGGAGAATAGGATTATTTCAAGGTTAGGGATTAAAGATCTCATGCAAAGTCAGTGTTGAAAAACAAATGTTGCCTTTCAATAGGAGAAGATTTCCTAACACAATTACAAGGAATAAAATTTATACTTTGTCTTTATTTAAATGTTTCTATACTATGATCAAATAAAACTGAGAAGAGCGTAATCGCTTATTCGTCTCTGTCATGTCTAGGAACTCTTTTGCAGTTTTGCACAAGTTGGCAGGTTGTTATAAATGTATGACAAATCAAACACACTTTATTTGTGGATCTGCTACCAGAAAGTGCTGTAATCTACCACTTAATATAGTCCTCAATAAATACATTCTTCCTTCCTATTTTAGTGGCGGTCGCTAAAGACAGACTTTTCTTTAAGCTTAGTCTTACTTAAAAAACAGGAGCAACAGTCATTCAGTAATGTTGAGTACATTCTTGTGCTGCCACACATTTGAATAATTAGCCATCTTCAAACAGGTTTATAGCTGCTGATTAGTTTTAATAAGCACACAGAAGCAGTCGTCAGAATTTTCTCATAGACGCTTTCGCTGGATATGGTTTTCTGGTTGGTCTGCTTCCTCTTACTGTGTCTTTACATACCTTGACCTAATAGAGCAGCAGGAGATGGAAAAAAAATACTACCTGTGTCTGTTTTCTGGTTTCTTAGATATCTTCCTGACAATTAAGACAGTATTATTAGCTGGCAATAATGTTGGAAATATTTATTTTCAGTCGGTGTGCTGCAGAACATGAAAACATGTATAAAATGTGCGATGTAACAGCACATCAGTTCAATCTTTACCATCAGGTAACGAGTTTATATTAAAATTTTTAAGTTTTCTGTTTCAAATTTGTGACTTTCTCTCTCTCTCTCTCTCTCGCTCCATAACTATGTCTTCAAGCATGCTGTAACAGAACAGAAATCAAGACATGTTAGGTCTTAATTTAGCAGTCGTGCAGTTACTGTCAATATGCTATGGTGGGAATGTAATAAAGTTGGTATTTACTTTGTAAAATGAAACTCCTGTTGCTTTTTAAACTCACGGGTATGTGATATGTGAAGCGTGAAATATCAGCAGTTTGTAGTACAGTGGCTTGGCTACAGTGCTTTAATATGCTGGATTTCATGATGGGAAAAAAAAAAATAGGATCTTATTATAAAAATCCTTGAAGGTCTGATATATTGTAGTATTTTCATTTTAAGATATTTAAATTCTAAAGGAAGATCAGAAAATGTTGTTCACTTTTCCAAACACTTTGCCATTTAGAATAATTTACATCTACCTGTGGAACAACTAACAGATAAAAGGCACGCAGTGCAAAGTAGCCCCAGATGGTAGATGATAGATGAGACACAGACATTAAAACTACTGTCTGGCTGATTTATCCTCCTGAAGTCATACCCCAAATCTGCCAGAAGCCTCTCGTCTTCTCTTTTAAAGCTGCCTCACACACACTGATGAGAGAGATAAAACGCTCTCAGTTCCCAGATTTCTGGGTCCGAACACAAACAAAAGGTTGAGCCACACTAGTATTATTCAGCAGCTGACCTTTGAACTTTGGCCTTTTTAAGAGTTGTTTCTTGGAACAGGAGAGCCTGAACTTTGTTATGAGGTCTGCTGGGGATTTTTCTTTTACTCTTGTTCTTTTCTATGTTTTATAGAAGTGATATCTAGAAACAAAACTTTTCAGGTATTACAATGTCCACGTGTGGGGGACAGGTAATCAAAATACTGTAACTGTAAAACCTATAAAACTGTGGATTTAAATGAATTTTATTCACTTTTTAAAAAGTAAAGGATTTTGCAGCATTTAGTGATTTTCATTTACATTCAGCTTTTGAAGTTTACAGTAATTTCAGATACAGTCCTTATGATTTTATCTAATCCATATTTGATTATTTGCAGCATTAGTCATGCTGCAAAAATGAAGTAGCTTACTTTTGAATACTCTTTGCATCACATCTTTGAAAATCGAAATAAACTGAACTTCACATTTGGTGCCCCACCTTTATGTGTTGTCAGTATTTGATTCTGATGAAAGGCTGTCAGATTTTAGTACTAACAAATATAACCTTTTCATTTTCAACTGGAAAATCAGCAGAAATGTGAAACGGCATTTAATAGTTCCCCACAGACTTCCCCAGAGGTGTGTCTCACCGAAAACCTCAGGAGCATTCTTATGGACACATTCATTAATACTCCATGTCATTGCTGTTTAAATGGTTTTTTTTTTAAATTATTATTATTGAGTTATTAGAACATTTCTGTGTAATCAGATTTTCATCAGCATGTTTCCAGCTGTATCAGATAACATTGTTCGGCTTTAATGAGCCCACTGTGCTTGTAAAAATGGGAACGCTGTGGAGGTTTGATGCACATATTTTAGTGAACGTGAGAATTTGAA
Source organism: Copadichromis virginalis (assembly GCF_057382275.1). Lineage (NCBI taxonomy): Eukaryota > Metazoa > Chordata > Actinopteri > Cichliformes > Cichlidae > Copadichromis > Copadichromis virginalis. The sequence goes on along the minus strand of NC_140622.1, from coordinate 28,715,997 downwards.
ACAGACTGAACATACGAACCAGCAGTGTGAAAGTGAAGAATGCTGCAGGAAAGGGCTGGAAAGTTTCTCTGAGCATTTGATTCGTTGATTTGATGAAAAACTGGTTTGATGTTGGAATCAATAATTAAAGGTATACTTTCCACCCTTCATAAAGGCACAAGACGCATTCCTCTTTTCATGGTTATAGTTGATGAGCATTAAAAATATTCCACTTAAAAGGATATTTGTTCTCATTATCCCTTCACACTTGAAAATATTATTATGACCTCTGCATAGTCTGTGCCCGCAGTAACAAAAACACACAGATGATTGACCTATTTGACTGCCTACAGAAGCTCTAAAAATAAATAAATAAAAAACATGGAAGCTTGCACTTCTTTTTTTTCCCCTAATTTTTTTTTAAAACATTGGACAACATAATTTTTTCTTCTGAGTAAACGTTAACAAGAGCAGTGACAAAAAAGGTTTTTGGTACAAAAACAAAGAGGAAGTCTATTTCTAATATAAGTTTATCTCAAGGTAACACTATAAAATAAACTCGGTGATGTGCTTCCTAAAGTAAGGGTAATATACAAAAAATAAACAAAAAATAAAAATGACATATGTTATATACTGTGGCATTTGTTTGCAACCTAATAGTTGATGACAGATAATCCATCAGCCAGCAGGCCACAGCCAGGCTCCACCATCAGCCAGCAGGCCTAGCCAGGCGCCATCATCAGAAATTCCGCTTCCGGGTCCCTCGTGGTGGCCGCCTCGTGCTCTCGCTTCAGTATGCCACCCAAGAAAGGCCCAACACCAGAGGAGGTTGAGGACATTAAAACCTCCCTCGGAGCGCTGTGCGGAGACGTGGCCGCAGTCAGGGCACAGCAGGAGCTGCTTCTGGGGCTTCTGGAGGAGGTAAAACAGCTACGCCTCCAAAATGCCGAGAAGGACAGACGGATCATGGATCTCGAGCGGCGGGTGGATGAGCTGGAGCAGTACACCCGTACGAACGACGTGGTCATCAGCGGTATTAAAATCAAGCCGCGCTCGTACGCGCGCGCGGTGGCCGGGAACGTCGGGGAGCCCAGCGACGAGGAGACCCGCTCGGTAGAGCAACAGGTGGCGTCCTTCCTCCAAAGCAAGGGGATAGAGATGGACCTGGAGCACATAGAAGCATGTCACTCACTGCCCAGGAGGAGTGACAGACTGCCGGCCATCATTATGAGATTTGTCAATCGGAAGAACAAGGTCGCACTGCTGAAACAAGGACGCAAACTGAAAGGCACGGACGTTTTCATTAATGAGCATCTGACACGAAAAAACGCAGACATCGCGAGGAAGGCAAGGCAACTGAAGAAGAACGGTAAAATACAACATACATGGGTAACAAACTGTAAGATTTTCATTAAGCTAAACGGGACACCAGAAGAGGCAAAAGTACTGATAGTGAGGAACATGGAGGATCTGGACAAGTATAACTGACACCAATGTATCAATTACACCAGGAAATGACATGGACACGTTGAAATTAGTTCTTCAACAGAAAGTAATTGATCTAGATTGTGAATATAAGGAGCATAATATAATAGATCCAGAAATAGATTCTGAAAGTAACTTTCTCTCTTCTTTTGTTAAAAATTGTAATTATTTCACTCAGGAACAATATGAAAAAGAAATTAACCTAGACGGGAAGCTCTCATTAATTCACTTTAACAGCAGAAGTATGTACTCTAATTTTGATTTCATTAAGGACTATTTGCAACAATTTTCTCGCCCCTTTAGTGTTATAGCCATCACTGAAACTTGGTTCAATGTCGATAAAGGAATAGATTTTTGTTTGAATGGATATGATTTAAAATACATGAATAGATTAAATAAGGCGGGCGGCGGGGTTGCTATATATGTTCATAACTCTATAAAATATAATGTTGTAACAACTATGTCTATGGCTATTGATGGAATTTTGGAATGTTTGACTATTGAGATTATGAATGAAAAAAAGAGAAATGTTATAATAAGTTGTATATATCGGACACCCAGTTCAAGTATTGACACTTTTAATGAATGGATAGAAAAAACGTTTGCTTCGGTGAACCAAAAATTACTATTTATCTGTGGTGATTTTAACATTGATTTGCTAAATCCAACAAGGTTAAAAGCCATTGATGACTTTACTGACACAATGTACAGCTTATCACTATATCCAACAATAACAAAGCCAAGCAGAATAACTTCACATAGCGCCACTATTATTGACAACATTTTTACTAATGTCATGGATTTCCAAATTAATAGTGGTCTGCTTGTCTGTGATATAACTGACCACTTACCAGTTTTTACTTTGTGTGACTGTGATTTAAAAAAAATAGATACCAAGATCATGATAGCAAAGCGAACAATAAATGAAGAAGCAATAATTCATGCCTTCAATTTCGATTTAGCACAACAAGATTGGAGTTCGGTGTATGAAGAGTCAGATGTGGACAAGGCTTATGATAATTTTCTAGATATTTTTACTATGTGGTACAATAAACATTGTCCTGTAAACGAACACATGACAAAGAAAAAAAAGATAAAAAGTCCTTGGCTCACAAAAGGAATTATTAATGCTTGCAAAAAGAAAAACAATCTGTATAAACAGTTCATCAAAGTAAAAACAAAAGAAGTGGAACAAAGATATAAAGCATATAGAAATAAATTGACTGATATTATAAGAACGAGCAAACAACTTTATTATAGAAGAAGATTATATGAAAATAAAAACAATATAAAAGGAACTTGGGATGTGTTAAACAACTTAATTAAACAAGGATCTTCTGGAACATCATATCCTGAATATTTTACTGATGCAAATGGTGAAAATCACAACATGAGTAATATTGTCGATGGGTTCAATAAATTCTTCATAAATGTTGGCCCTGAACTAGCAGCGGACATCCCGTGTCATAAAAATGAAAATATCAGTAATATAAAATCAAATCCCTTTTCACTGTTCCTCTCAGCTACAAATGAGCAAGAAGTAATAAATATCACATTAAAATGTAAAAGTAAGTCTTCAATGGATTATCATGACATAAATATGTCTGTAGTTAAACAGGTTATTCTGAATATTGCTAGTCCCTTAACATATATCTGTAATTTATCATTTCAGTCCGGTTGTTTTCCAAAAAAAATGAAAATTGCGAAAGTAATACCACTATATAAAAGTAATGACAAACACAGTTTTACCAATTATAGGCCTATTTCTCTACTGCCTCAATTCTCAAAAATTCTAGAAAAACTTTTTAATTCAAGATTAGAAAAATTCCTTGAAAAACATCAAATAATAAATGTTGGTCAGTATGGTTTCAGAACGCAAAGAACCACTTCAATGGCGATAATTGAGGCAGTAGAAGAAATTACTGATACACTGGATAAAAATAAATATGCAGTTGGTATTTTTGTTGACCTCAAAAAGGCCTTCGACACAATCAATCACTCAATTTTACTGGATAAATTGGAAAGATATGGTATTCGAGGGAAAGCTGGTAACTGGTTAAAAAGTTACCTAACAGGTCGGGAACAATATGTTAGCATAGGGCATTACCATTCAGAGAAACTTGGTATTACATGTGGTGTTCCCCAAGGGTCAGTGTTGGGACCAAAACTTTTCAATGTATACATAAATGATATTTTTGATGTTTCTCAAGTACTTAAACTCATACTGTTCGCAGATGACACCAACATATTTTTCAGTAGCGATGATTATACTGATCTTGTAATGACTGTAAACAGGGAGCTAAAATTAATAAAAAAATGGATGGACATAAATAAATTATCATTAAATATAAATAAAACTAAAGCAATGTTTTTTGGTAATTTAAAATATAATATAGAATTACCAATTATCATTGAAGGTGTACCAATTGATAATGTGAGTGAAAACAAATTTTTGGGAGTTATAATTGATAACAAAATTTCATGGAAACCCCACGTCAGACACATAAAAACCAAAATTTCCAGAAGCCTCGCAGTTTTGAACAAAGTGAAACAATTCCTTGATAAAGATGCACTTCGTACTCTGTACTGTACCCTGGTTCTTCCATATCTTACATATTGTGTGGAAGTGTGGGGAAACACATATAAAAATACAACTAATCCATTAGTCACAGTACAGAAACGAGCACTGCGTATTATTCACAAGGCTGGTTATCTAGATCATACTCACAAATTCTTTCTTCAGGCAAAGTTACTTAAATTCCAGGATCTGGTTAATTACAATACATCCATAATTTTGTATAAAGCTTTTACTAAACTTTTACCGGCAAATTTACAAACTAGATTTGAAATTCGAGAAAAGGTTTATAATGTGAGAGGCTTTGGAGAATTCAAATTACCCAGAACTCGAACAACCCGTAAAGGCTTTTGTGTGTCTGTATGTGGTGTGAAAATCTGGAACAGTCTGAGTTTACAATTGAAACAATGCAAAAATATTCATAGATTTAAATTTCTCTACAAACAGTTGGTCTGGTCACAGCATACTCAATGATGGGTTTTAGTGTGCTCTGTAATGTCTGTCCTCTTACCATTGCTGGTATGGATTCCAAAATAAAAAATAAAAAATAAAGTGTGCGTATGTATGTACATATATGTACTTGTGTGTGTAGATATATATGTATGTATATGTATGTGTGTCTGTTACTTGTAGTTATTACTGCCTGTTACCTGTGGTAATGCAATTTATAATTTATATATTCTGTATTCAGTTATGAAGGCTCTAATTGTTGGTTGCGAGCTGCCGCTTAGATGCTTGTATCTGCCCGGGGCTGTTGATGGGTCTGTATGCAATGATGGGCGTAGCTGCGGGAAGTTTATTGGTTTTTTTTGTTGATGAGTGAGTATAGGGGTGGGATTTAATAAGTTTTCTTCGTCCCACTCCTTTTTCAGGCAAGTTTTGTTTTTTGTTTTGTGTATTTTATGTTCAATATAGGTATTTGTTGTGCCTGAAAATGAATAAATAAATGAATGAAATGAATGAATGAAAGACAAATATTTTATATTCCAGTAACGTTCAGATTTTGAAACCTGAAAAACATATTTAGAAGCTGGAGCTCCTAGAAAATGTAAAAATAGAAAAGAAAAACAAAACAAAATAGTAAAACAGTTGCAGTTCAGGGCAACTTAGACAAGCGCAGAAACCATTTTAATCTAAAATTATCTCTCTTTTGGATTCTGGCACTTGGACAGTCAGAGCAAATCCATCTGGTAAAAAATCAAACTCAAGGATAAGGATTATGAAAAGTATGAGAAACACGTCACAGAACACACACACAAAACGCTGCTGGCCTTAAAGAGTTGTTTTTGAAGGCACTGACCTTCCTTTATCCCTAAAACATGATAAACGTTTGTCTGTGTTTAAGACTGAGGCTAAAAGTTTGATTTTTATTGGCACATTGAAAGGACATTTTTTAGGGTTATTTGAAGCTAATATTTCATTTTAAAACTGAATGGGTGAACTTTCTCTCTACGTGTTGTAATGGATAAGAAAAATATTGGGTGGATTTTCTTTTCTCTTTAAAGCAAAAGAAAACATTCAAATGATTTTGTCCATTTAGCCGTTGATGGTATTGACACTTGTTTAATTAAAAAATACAAATAAATGGATATTTGTTTTCTGAAAAAGTCAGCTTTATTTCTTTGAATAGGAAAAAAAACAAACTCTGTTTATGCTTCCCTGCTGTTTGGTTCCTTTTGTTTGAAAAAAAAAAAAAGTTATTTAAAAAAAAAAAGAAAAAGGAAAAAGGCACAAAGGGCTGTGTGCGAAAAACAGAGCCAACAGCCTCTGCAACAGAGCAGATCAATTTAAAAGGGAACCCCGTGAGTTTATTGCTGACTTCCATGGTGATGGAAATTACTGAAAATTATTTCAAAATGAGAACCAGGCCACTGGGACACTGTGCTGTTATTCTTCCCTCAGCTTCACCACAATTTCCTAACCATGTGTCTTCAAAAAATATGAGTGAGTGAGTCTGTGTGGGTGTGAGTGTGTGTGTTTGAACAGACAACTCTCAGAGAAGGATCCTTGAACTGATTTCTCTGAGGTGAAGGTCAGATGTTTTGGTGTGGGCAGAAAAAAAACATCTCACCATCTTTGATGTGAGAACTGTTCGTGAGCTGATGGTCTGGTTAAATTAAGTTGATTTTCAGTTTTTTTTACAGGCAAAAGTGCCACCACATGCGGATCTTATAGAGAATATTATCACTAATAGATCCAACTTCTTACAATTCAGATTCTACGTGGTTACATTTCATTTTCTTTCATTTGTAACGACGATTATTACACCTGCATGAAATAACCAGTTATTTAAGGGCACATTAGCTGAACAAGATACCACCTGGTTTGCCTACTTTCTTTATATCCATCCATCCATCTATTATTTTCTGCTTATCCAATTCAGGCTCCCACGGGGGAGATTCAGCTGTGGTAGGGCGAAAACGTTCTTTATGTCACGCATTACATGTGTACCTAGTGCAGCTGAACCACAGAAAATGTGATTATCAGAGGAGAACAGAAAGAAGAACACATTTATTTTCATCTAAAAAACACATAGTTACTGTAGTGTTATAATGACATAATTTGAGCTCGTTATCCAAAACCTCAAATTATTGGATTAGCTTGGAGAGTCCAGTTTTATTCAAAGTGTAGCTGAACCTTGCCTTATTTTTATCCTCATATTTTCTTTATCTCAATTAACTTAATGCACAGTTTTTCTAGTTTTAGATTCCCTTTTTTCTTTGGCTATTTATAATAATATGTTGGTATTATTGTAAAAGAAACCTCTTCTTTTGTGTATTTGAGAGAACATGAAGGGTGTACGACTGATAAGATAAGCCATTCCTGTGTGCCTCTCTTAGTGTGCATTTTTTTCTACGCAGCTAAGCCTTTCAGTCTTAACATGCACTTACAAACACACATCTAATCGTGTAGAGGGAACGTGATGGCAGAAGAAATGTGTTTCTTGTCAAGGTGCATAATCTTGTGTTCAAGGGTCACCTTAGGGGTACGTAAATTACATAATTCGTTCAGTATGTGACACAGCAGCGAGGTCAAGAGGGTTTTTCTGAGCAACTATAATGCTGTAATTTCTCCAACTATGACACAAAAAAGAAAAAAAACTTACTCCAGGTATGAATGTGTGCATCTCATGGTGTGTGAATTTGGGATCTTTTTTTGAAAAATGTTCATCATGAAGTGGTATTGGTGCATATGTGGTCAAAAGATGAACCAAAATCTTTGCTTTCTTAATTATAAAAGACCATCTAAGGCAGAAAATTGAGTTTAGGCATCAACAAAAAACAAAAACTTTTTTTTCTAGCCACATTAAGGTATGACAGTAATATAACAGTAATTGTTAGTTGACTGATGTGCAAGTCAAAAGTGAACTGACATAGTTAGGACTACTTTACTGTAATATAATCAGTCAAATACCATTGAAACGTTAGTTATATGTTACTCTACCTTAAGCTACAAATCATCTGGGATGATGTAACATTTCTAGCAACAGAATACTGTGCTGATATGATTCTTTCTTCGTCCTGCACACAAGGCATCAATTATGAGGTGCACGTGTGTTTAAGAGGCAAAAGGAGAGCGAAAACAGTGGGCATCAGCCTGTTGAGGTGGGGGTAATCTTTGTAGATCTCTGAGTAAGCAAATTAGTTTATGGCTAGGTAGGAAACCCTGGATTCTCTGAGTGTCTAGTATGACAGTTTTGACAGCTATGACATCTGTGTCTTTTAACACAGATGTTATGTCCCTGAAATAGACATGTGCCACAAAATTTGAAGATAAATAGAAGTGTGCAAAGCCAAATGGAAAACCATCTCACAGCTGAATGAAAACTCACTCAAACACAGGTCCGTTTAGGAGGTGGGAAGTAACAAAGTACAAATATTCATTACTGTGTTTAGGTAGAATTTTCAGGTATCTGTAGTTTACTCCATGTACATGTCTTCACAAGATTTGAACCTAAGTGGAGGAACCAATAACAGAAGCTAACAGCTACAAAAGAGGAAAATGAAGCAGTATTTTTTTAAAGGTTTTTTTTGTTTTATAAATGGCAGGAAATTTCAAATGCAGCAGCTCATTTCAGCTCAACAAATATGAGCAAACACACAGACTGTTTCTGTGTTGTTTGGACTGTAATCCTTCTGGTAGTGAGATAACATCATTCAGAGAGGACAAAAAAATGAGAGGACTGCTCAGTAACATTTGATGGTCGGAATTAAATGACATCAAGAGCAATGCATATCAAATCAAATTTAAGGTGATTTACTTACTGAATTCCACCTTCATAACAGCTTTGTAGTGCCTAAAGGTGGGAAATCAGTCATCATGTAATGCCTGCTTATAATTTGATAAATTCAGTTGTATTAAAATCCACCAGGAAACATGGGAGTAGCAGCAGGACATGTCAGCTGCTCAAAGTGTGTATACAAAGAAAATCTACTGGCGCTTTCAATAGGAATTATTCTTATTTATTCATGAGTTTATCTAAATTCTTTTCCCAATGCTCAAGAGCAACATCTTATCCTAGAGTACCCCCCACCTGCCAAATATCAATTTAATGCATGACTCTGATTATTTTTCTGTTTAGAAATAGAGCCAAAGGTTAAAATGTAGAGAAAAGCAAATAGAGCAGCTTTTCTCTGCTGTTCTACAAAACAGATGTTCAAGCTGAGAAATTTCTTTAAAATTAGAATTTAGGTTGTAAAGCTGCCATTCCCGTGCACCAGTTGACTGGTTGATCCAGAACTCTCAAAAATAATAATTATTATTTTTTATATGTTTTTATTAAAAACATCTTAGGAATAGAATCCACAATCTAAACTACATAAACAGCAGTAATAAAGATTTGGCATTCTGCAACATGATATTGCAACATGAAAGGTACATTTTAAAGGAGCTTTCCATTCAGCACCACATGACAAATATATCAGATGACCAGAATTATAGGCCATTAATTTGTTTGTTTATCTGTTCATTCATTAATTCATTCACTGATTTGTATTTATGCATTTTTCAAGAAAATTTTTTTTCGTGTCCTATGGATATATCATAATTGCCTTTTTTAAATTGGTGGAGCTTGTCATAAGAGAGAGTTAGACTGTGTTTAGGTGAACTACTTTCACAAAGCTCTCTTAAAGATAATTTTAGTTGATTTGTGGTGTTTCCACTGCATGCTGAATTTGGCTGTAAACATACCTCCTTTTTTTTTCTATTTTTAATACACATGACTTTTGAATGACTTATTTCAGGAGTTCTCTCTAGAGGTGTTTCATCAAGTAATCCTTGTAGTTCATGGAGTTGAAAATGTTGATGTATTCTGTTGGTATATTTATGGAATTCGAGGCTTTTTGTCTTGACTTGGATCATGAATAATCATTGGATTATTACGTAGCTTTCACCTCACATTTAACCTTACAAGATCAGGGGTGTAACTTTTAGCTTTTCTATTTTCTAACTCTTCATATGTTGAGCAAGAGAGTGAGTGAAAGAGAAATACAACATTAGACATGGATTTTCTCTGTATGTATTATTGTAGGGCCTGCCTTACAATATAAGCTCCTTGAGGCGATTGTTGTTTTGATTTGGCATGTGTATAAATAAAATTGAATTTAGTTTAATTGGATGAGCTGAGTCGGGAAAAGAAAAAAAATCTCTTTCCACATAAATGATTACCTTTGCAATAAACAATTATTTGATGATTTGATGATAACAAAAATATATAAACAAAATGTCTTAAGAAGTCATTAGACCTACTTCATACTGAAATATGCTCCTAAAGTTTTATGAAATTTGTATCACCCTTGTCTTAGCCTACAAATCACCTTTTAGGATTTTTTTCTAAGAACAAAATACTGCCGTGAGAGAAAAAAGACTTTGCACTTCATATTTTGCCTGCACATCTGTACATATTTTTTGTTGATTGTTAACCTTCCCTCTGCATTTACTGTCATCATTTCACCTCTTTAAATCATTCCGCTTTGAAATGTCTCAATGCAGTATAATGTGGTTTCCAAAACCTCATGAGAAGCAGCATCCATGATCCTCAGCTGACGTGCTAAAGTCTATCCAGATGCAGGAAAGGAGCCATATTAAGGTGGTTTTAGGTGCTTTTTGACTTAGTGTATGTGTTTGGCATTCCTTTTATGTTTGCCCTGCTTTCAAAGGAAATGCTTAGCTCTTAACACTGTACTCAATTTAAAATTAATTTCTATCAGATCTGTGGGAGAAGGTGCTAAAATGTGTTTTTATTATATCACGGTGATTATGATCACCTTTGAATTCACGCCAAGTCCACTTGGCATGAGTTGCGAACGACTCAGATCTTCTTTGTCAAAAATTCTTGTGTATATCTTATTGTTTTAGTTGATTTAGTTGTTTGTTTATTCCACATATTTTGGCTAGTTACAAAATGAGTATTCAGGAATTTGAGTTGGCAAGGGTCGTGATTTTCAACCCTTAATAAGTGACAATTTTTTACATTTTTTTTGTGTTTTAAAAACATGTCTACCGAGTCTTGAATTTGACGCCAGCAGCATTTAATTGCAATTAAAAGTGGGGAAGTTGTGCAATGCAGAGAACATCTGGTGGAACATCTGCCAACTAATCTGGCAAATCAGTAACATGAGTATTAAACTCTGTATAGTTTATATATTTTATTATTATTATTATTATTATTATTATTTTATTTTATTTTTTTACTATTTAATTTGTAAAAATGTGTATACACACACACACACACACACACACACACACACACACACACACACGTAGGAAAATATTTAGTATACACATCCAGAAATGCATACACTATTATATATTGTACATATATTTATTAGTTTCAGGTTGGCCATTCTTGTATTTTGCTCGTTTGTGTTGTTGTGTTTGCACATCTCTGTTGCTTGTGGGGCTCGCACACAAGAATTTCACTCGCATGTGCTGTGCCAGTGTGCCTGCACATGTGATGTGACAATAAAAAGTGATTTGATTTGATTTGATTTAAACATGGGTATTAAAAGAGCATCTCAGAGAGTGTTTCAGAAGTAAAGATGGGGTGCGGTTTGCCACTCTGTGAAAGACTGTGTGGTCAAATAGTTCAATAATGTAAGAATAACATTTCTCAGCATAAAATTGCCAAGAATTTAGGGGGCCTCACGAAGCACAGCATTAAAAACAGACACCATTCTGTAGTGAAAACCATTGTCAGTGAACACATTTTGTCACCACATCCACATATGTCAGTTAAACCTTTACCATGCAAAAAAAAAAAAGTTATAAGCTGGGCCTGGACTATTTTAAGCTGGACTGACGCAAGGTGGAAAACCATCCTGTGATAGTTAATTACAATCAATTTTGTAATTATATTTGGAAATTGTATTGGAAATAGGAAATATGCCCCAACTTGTTTAATTTATATTAAATAATAATAAAAATGATGATGCTTTTCAAAACAGGTTTTTAAATCAGGTTAACCACCATGTGATGGAGAATTAAATTGAAATAAACTACTAGCAGTCAGTACAAAAACAACCTGATATTAAAGGCAAGTCCCCTATAAAAAAAACTGCTATAAAACTGTGTTTTTAAAACTATTTTGGTTTGGTCTCTGAACATATGGGATTTATACAGCCTAGGCTATTTAAGTCAAGGCAGAATCAGCTGGAAGAGTTCTTGAGTCTGTGATGAATAAAACTATTAGCTGAGCTTAGCGTTTCAGCTTCTACAAAAGTTTATTTTTCACTGGTTGGCTCAGCTTTGATACTACAGGAGGATGTGGTTTTGAGGATGCTGGATACAATAATACTATCCAGAGTCTTGAACAATATTTCAAGCATATGTTATAGGAGCCATGTCTTTTAAAGCACAGAGGTGAACTTCAGTGGTGAGGGTATGGGAATTTCTTGTTCAGTTGCCAAAGGAAGGAGTAACTGGGATGGTGCACAGAATTTGGTTGGTGTTTTCCATTTATGATATGGATTTCATTTGCAGAAAAAAATAGAAAGGCAATCTCAAATTAAGAACAACATGCATAAAATAAAAATTCATGAGACTGTTTAGGATTTTGGATTTTTTGAGGATAGATTTCACAATTTAGATTTGTTTTGGTTGTGTGACACTGATATGATTAGAAATAATAATAATAATAATAATAATAATAATAATAATAATAATGTCATATTGCACCACTGGTCATTCTTACATTTCTAGTCATCCTAAATTAAAAGCCAGAAAAAGGTGTAACATACAACTATGATGTACAAAAACTTTAAAAATAAGTATGAACAAAACAACAAAATTCAGTCTAGGTTTATTTTATGTATACTTTTAAAGCACTGTGTAAAAGTACTGTTAACATTCATAATTTCCTTGTTTCTTCCTTTTTCCTCATCAAATATTTGCATGCAAGTTATTTTTACAGCCTTTCCCTGAAAACAAAATAGACACTGCTCACACCAAACCTTTAGAAATGAACAAACTGTGATATTTAAGTCCAGATAATGATCACAATGAAAAGTAAAAGGAAAACATAGAGCCCGACTAAACCTTCTCACTGACCTCAAAGTAGTAATCCTTCCCAACAGTTCAAATTACACTCCCCACCAGAGCTGTTGCTTTCTGTGCAGAGTGTATCTATGATGTTATTTATATTAATTAGTATTTGATCAGTATGAAAAATACAGCAAAACCTTTTGTACAGACAGAAAAACATTGTTTTGGAACGTAAAATGTGTATTTGTTGCTAATCTGAAACACACTGAAATACAATAACAGAGTAAAAACCTCCGACTCAGCTGAAGCCTTTCTGTGTGGAGCCTTTTTTTTTTTTTTTTGCTGAGCCTGTGTAGCTTTCCCTAAGGTTATCTGGTTACTTCCCATAGTCCAAAGACATGCTTCTGAAGCTAACTGCTGATTCGAAATTCACCTGTCTAGTGTTGGACAGACAGCTTGACCAAAAATTCAGTTGTTGCTGGAATAGCTGAAATCCCCCCGATCCTAAATAAGAAAATTGATTACTGGTTCTCTGTAGATTATCCTGACTGCACTCAGCTGAAATGTCAAAAGTGACCAGGTGGAGTGCAACTCAGTGCTCAGTAACAACAGGATGGAGAAAATACTAAAAGCAGTCACCAAAACTGAAGCACAGTCTACCCGAGAGTCAAAGAGACTATTCACTTTTTTACGCACGTTTTAAGCTTTAATAAAATTTAGATGGATAACTTATTTTTTTTAAAAAACCACTGAAGCATTGTCACAATTGTTTATTTTCTAAAAAATGGAAGGAGAAAAAAACCCATTGACTGTGCTTGAAATATTTGCATTTCATTGTAGGAGCTTATACAGATTGCCTTGTGTTTCAAAGAACAGCATCATTTTTGAGCTACTTTCATTTCATTTTTCTTTGCTGTCTGTTTTTACTTTGTGTGCAGACAAACTGATAAAGCAGAGAATAAAGTAAACAGATTTATCACAGTAAAACATGTATTAAATATAATATCTTAAATATAAATATCTTTCATTAACAGATATGATGAGAAAGCTTATTTGAAGTTAAAACACTTCTCATCAGGCCAATTTACTGTTTTTCTAGTGATGTTTTTAAAATGTAGTTATTGTTTTCAAATTACAGATAAACAGATGTGCTGTTTATCTTTTTTTTTTTTTTTTTTTTTTGCCTGTCCGGATTTGGCCCTTTTGCCATTAGAATTATTGTCTGAAGGCGAAGAAAGATGCATGTAATGATCTGCTAGAGGGTGTGGTGGGCCACAGCCCCGTCCTCCAGGGCATGAAGCAGGTATGGGGGAGATCAAGACTCCAGACATCCAGAGGCCCCCAGAACACAAGAGACCAAGGAAGACCAACAGAGGGGCAGCCGCGCCACTATCCCAGAAGGAGCTGAGGAGAGTCCCAGATGAGGGCTCACTCAGCAGCCGCGGAGCAGAAGCCAGGGGGGGTTGCAGTGACGTGCCCGTGAGCTCCGCCTGACCGAGCCCCAGGCCGAGAGGCTGAGGGCACCCCACCCCCGAAGTGGCCCGAGCGAGCCCCAGGCTCCAGGCCCCGACAAGCAGCCACCAAGGAGTGAGCCGGTGTGTACCCGGACGCCCATCCCCAGACACAAAAAAACACCAATGCACCGATGTCTGAGGGAGTCTGCCACTGGCAGGGGAAGTGGTGGGGGGAGATAGGCCTCCATACCTTGGAGGACCTGAGATGTCCCTAGAGAGATGGCGTCTGATACCCAACCTGACATATAGAAACAGACATACAGGCACACACAGATACAAACATCCATTCCCACCCTCATGCTCTCATATGCACTTACTCCACACTCAACCAACGTGGAGACAGACATAAAGAGACGCTGTACACACGATCACACTCCCCAAGCGTACTCTAAGCCCCAGGTCTAGGTACCCTTACCCCTGGAGGGGGAAACTGCACCCAAACCCAGGTAGTGTTACCCTTTTCCCTGGGGTGGGGAGAAGCAGACTGCCCCGGCTTGGCTCCGCAGCAGCAGGGAGGCCCCACACACCAGACCCCAATCGGACGGCCAACTCCTCCTCTTAGCCCCCCGCTCCAGCAGGCCGCAGAGAATGGGGGTGAGAGAAGACTCCAAACCTCCCTCTGCCCGCTCATATGTAGTGTTGATGCATGTGTGTTCTAAGGTGCATTTAAAACCCAGGAGGGCATGGAGCTACCTGCCAGAGAGCAGCAGGTAAGCGCATAGCCCCTCCTGATAGCCCTCAGTGTCTTCATGTATTTAAAATTGAGAGGTGGGCAACGATGCCAGGGGTGAGGTTGTACACCCTGATGGTCTTTTGGATACCGTGTAGCGTGCCCACCCTCAAGATCCTATATGTATGTGTTATGAGAGTGTGAGTAATGTGAATGTCTAAGTTGTGGGATAAAATTGAGGCACAGGCAGCCAGAACGGGACAGAGGGGGGGGGATGCCTCCTCTGCACCCTGGTGACACATCTTTACCCCAAGGCCCTGCATGTGTGGGTGATTGTGGTGGAGCGGGAAGAGGGATACTCTGCAACCCGCCAGGGAAAGGGGGGGGCCAGGCCCCATTGGACTGGGGCCTAGTTTGGCAGCGCCACCTTGCCCCGCAGAGCCCAGGACAGTCCACCCGACCCCACCACAGATAAAACTGCACCCACCTCGTCATCCACTCATCTTCCAGACTACACAAGAAAATAGACGCCCAGGCTGAGATTTTACTCCACCTCTCCTATATCTCCCCCTCCTGCAGAGTGAGTTCCTGATGTGCTGTTTATCTAACAGACATCCATTACTCGTTTTTGTTTTCACAGAAAGATGCACATCTCACTGCTGCTAAGTTGCTTTCTTCTGGCTGCGACAGACTACTTCCTCGGCTGTGCCCACATGATCCCAGATGAGAGACTCTCCACCAGCAGAGTTTCTGCATCTAATGCTTTGTCTCAAAATCTAGAAATAGACTCACCCCCTGTGGTTATTGTAGGTAAGTTTGAAAGGATCATCATGTATCATCTATGCTGATGACACTTTTCTTTTCTAACACATTTTCTAATAATTGCAATTCTTAATTTTCTCTTCCAGAGTTACCAAAATCTGCAAAGAAGAGCAAGAAACCAAAGAAACAGAAAAAGGTTGTTTCAAAAAATTATTATTATTATTATTATTATTATTATTATTATTATTATTAATAATAATAATAATAATAATAATAATAATAATAATAATAATAATAATAATAATAATACCATGGTATTGATATAATACTGGGTTCCATTACCTTTTATCATATAGCATCATTATATTATAGTTTTTCATTTAATATACTAGTTTTTAAAGTGAAGTAATGAAAATGAAAACTGTCTACCCTACACAAGTGAACTTGCTATGGAAACTATGTTTAATTATGTAATTTAGTTGATCAAATCAATTTTGAATACAGTTAAAACAACCAAATTAAAATTAAAGAATTCAATAATTAAAAGAAAGATTTATAACAACATATTACATATGAAACGTTTTATAATATACCATGATTTGATTACTATCATTAACTGAACAAGCTGGACTGAATGTTGCAACCAGTGATCAGTGTGTCAGTGATCAAACCATACAACCAATCAAGGCATGTCAGTATTTAGAGTGACCTTTTAAATTGATCATATGAAAGAACAGTGAGAACTGCCCGCATCCAGAGAATCAAAGGTGGACAAGAGCAAGGGAACTCTTATCACACCCTCTTGCTCGTGGAAAAGGAGAAAGGAAAAAACTTACTGGCAAAGATGCTTTTCCTCTCATGCATTCTTCTGTGCACTCAAGGGGCAGAAATGTACCCTGTGTGGTTTTCTGTTGGCAGTCAGGATGCCGTTCTTTTCTCTTGCCTCAGGTCCTTGTGCCTGGCTTTTATAAACACACTTAATAAATGCCACAATTCTCAGTCAAAACACTCAGTAACATAACATCATTAATAGTGCTTGTTGTTGTTTTTTTTTGTAATAGAATAGAATAGAATGCCTTTTATTGTCACTATGCACATGTGCAATGAGACTCAGAGCAACTCCTACTCTGTGCAGGCATGTAGAAAAAAGGGGGTAAGCTGCACAGTTCAGCAACTCCATAAACATATTGTTTCTAATTTTTTACAGCAACCTGTTTTAAAAATATGATTTTCTATGTTATAACTTCTTCTTCTTCTCTCTCTCTCCTTTTCTTTCAGAACAAATATGGTGTGAAGAAGCGGCCTCCTCCTCCTGCCAACTGTATTTCCCTGTGGGGAAGCTGTAAATCTCAAGGCACCGTGTGCTGTGATTATTGTGCTTTCTGCCAGTGTCGACTGTTCAGAACTGTTTGTTACTGCCGAATGGGTAACCCTCGCTGCTGAATAGCCACCGGCAGCCTAACCCAGTTCCAGGCTAAGAGAACAAATGTTTATGCTCCAGCAAACCACTTGCAATGAACACCATGAGAGGTTAATCACTCCTCCCCCTTGGTTTATAATTTTCCCTAAAATTCACTGCATGAAAGCACTTTATCACAGAGGATTGCACCACCGGGAACTTTCCTAAACTCTTACAGGGTGTGATGCTTACAGCACTGCTAGGAAACTCTCAAATAAAAGTTATAAAGCAAGTTTTTATTGTACTTTGAGCTTTCAGCATGCATAAAAACAATTTACATTCTCCATAAATAATCAATTTATTTTTCACATGAATGCATGACTGCAACAGTATACTTAAAAATGGTTGTATTTTTTACTAAGCTTTCTACGGATTAAATGTTTGTAATGTTAAAGCAATTATTTGGAAAAAAAAAAGTATTGTTTCTGTTCTATTTAGCGCACAGTCTACAAAATCATGCCTGTTTTCTAAAATGAAGGTGTATGAATTTGCATTTACAAGTAAATTAATAAAAAAGTGACTAAATCCTAAATCTGATTTATTTGAGTTCATGTCTTTGGGGTGTATAGACATACATTGTTTCTACTTAAACAGAAATGTCTACATTTTTTCTTACTGACTCAAAAGGGCTCAAAAGTCTATTTGCAAACAGGACAATATTGGTTGTTGGACACGTTTTATTATCAAATTTTTTAAAAATGTACTATACTGAGCTGTGTGTACAATGATCTCAACCTACTGTTCACTTCAATTCAATTCAGTTTTATTTATATATAAATAAATCACAAAAGTCACCTCAAAGCGTTGTATATGGTAAAAACCCTACAATCTTTTTTTAATAAAATTGTGTGATGAATTGAAAAATATATATATATATATATATTTAGTTCAATTAAATCTTATTTAAAACAAAGCCCAGGTTTCTCCAGAAGCATTTTCTCTTCACCAGCATATCATTATGCTAAACTGATTGTTTAATCAGTGTTTTATTATCATCTGTGCTTTGTTACTGAGGGAAATAAATTCAGTGGTGGAGTCCTTCCCCAGTTTTAAATTACCGCCTGTTGAGCAAGAATTAAAGATATTTCCAGGGACCTTTATGTTGTGATTTCCAAGTAATTGCTACATTATGATAAACACATGACTTTTCACATTCCCTTTGGAGATGACTAATAAGGAATATTGAGATGTTAGTAATAACTACTGTCATGTGATGATTGATTACAAGGGAGTGTCAGCCTGGATGATCATATATTTCCACTGGAAGGAAAATCTGGCCCAAAGAAGTAAACGGGAACAAAAAGCATCTCCTCCCTGAACCTCCAATGAATCAAAAGTGACCACAGCTGCTCCTGGCCATCACCTTGTATGGTACAAAGTTTTTTGTTTTTTTGTTTTTCATTTTTTCAGAAGAGGTATTTTTCTTTATCTTTTCTAATTCTTGATGTTTTCTGCCCTGGTCTCCTGTTTTCAACTCTCCTATTTTGGTCATTCAAAGGACGCAATCAGCATAAATCAGCCAAATTTGAACCAAACCAGTTTTTGATAGGTTTATTTTAAACATTGAGTTAACTGGTTAGTATACAGAAATCAATATTTGAAATTATAGTATCCCATAGGATCCGGCCATTGATATTCATTGCTCCATATTGGCCAATGCTATTGGATGCCAATAACAGACTAATATTGATATGCATTCTTCAGTCTTTCAAAAAAAAAAACAAAAAAAAACCCTTTTCTATGATCTCTCAGTCTGATAATATCTATCTTCATTGCCTCATTCCTTCATCTGTTGTGCTCTTGCAGCTCCTTCTCTATCTTGTCTTCTCTCTGTGGAATAATGTTTCACTTGCCAAATCAGTTACAGAGTTGCATATGCTTCATACATATGCTTAAGGGGAAACTCATTCTAACTTACTTGAAGTGAATTGTCAATTGAATTCTTCAAAGGCACAGTAATATCACTTTCTTTATAGACTCTGCTCATGTTCCACATTAATATTAGATTAATATTAGGCTAGTTAGATAAAGAGCCAGATACATAAAACTATGCAGATTCATAACTAAAACTGTGTGCACAAAAAAGACATAAATGTGCACACACATTACGCTCCCTTATTATATTATTATTACAAGCACAACCACTCTTTAATGTGACCTCTGTGATGTAAATTAAAGCTTATAGAAAAGCAATTCTTTATCTGGCGCTATTCATAAAGCACATGGAGCTGTAATCCAGAAAAGTCCAGTCTAACCGTAGCTATGGGTTTTAGGATTTTTTTTTTTCTTTAAAACATCATTTGATGAAAAAATTGTCCCAGTCATGTACACCTCTACACTGAAAAAAATGCAATAGGGTGGTTGTTGAATCTGCATAGAATTACTTCATATATCCAGCATGACTAATTTAAATTTCACATCTAAACATATTTTTGTCTTTTAATTTTCACATATTCTTTAAGAATATTCATTCTTTTGGAACAAATCATGTTGAAAAGAAACAAGTTAGTCGTGTTTTATCCTCAAGCTCCGCCCCCTGGAAAGGAAAAATC
Source organism: Copadichromis virginalis (assembly GCF_057382275.1). Taxonomy (NCBI): domain Eukaryota; kingdom Metazoa; phylum Chordata; class Actinopteri; order Cichliformes; family Cichlidae; genus Copadichromis; species Copadichromis virginalis. Next base: position 28,696,520 of record NC_140622.1, on the reverse strand, counting down.
GGCTGCACTGTCCGCCATTTTTGTCTCTCGCTTTGGAAAATCTACTACCATCTGGAGTTTTACACTTGAAGGTAAATAGGATTTTAAAGCTAACACACCAGTGAGAAAGAGTGTAGACCCTTTATATATGTGGACTTTTACTGGGGTGTTGTTATTTTACAGGTATGTGGGCTGTTTATCGAAAACCATGAAAGGCCAATGTTAGGCTCCAGTTAGCTAATGGTAACCGAAATTATGCGATAAGCAAATTAGTAATTAACATATATAATGTGATTTAATATTGTTTGTATATTCTTTCAGTCTAAATTAACAGACTATTACAAACTTGCATCAGTGTCTGTAGTAAGTGGTGGTACCTGCAGTGTCTTAACCATTAAACAAGCTAATGTAGGGCCGGGATATGACTAGTTTGTTGAAACATGTCTGCTGCCAATGTGACTGCTCACACACGGTAACATTACCAGCACATAACCACAGCCGCTATAAACATGCTGAAAGGTCAATCTAGCTTCTGTAGTCAGCAGCTGGAAGACTCAACACAGACCCAAGATTCAGTGTAACGGTTATCTAAATGTTGTGTGTCCTGTTTGTAAGCCCAGAAAAAGAAATTAAATAAAATGACGACCTTGAGCTTCAAGCTAATGTAAGCGTAATGCTATAGCATAAAGCGACTAATGCAATGATGACGTTGTTAAATTAGTAAAAATACAGTAAATATATCCAACATGAATCAGTTATATTTTTGGTCTAAACATAATTAAGTCTCACGCCTTTCACTTGTTTTAGAAGGATGTTCAGTCTTTTAAAACCAGTCATATCAAAATAACAGAAAATAGTTGTGTTTTCTGTTGAAACTCCACCCCCCCAGGGCGTGTTCTGCGAGGGAAAATTCACTGTGGCGGTCCGCCATTTTTTGTCGTTGCTTCGTTTACGTTTGGTGCTGAGCTTTACTTTGTCGAGGTAAACTGAAAACTACATGTTTGAGAGGAAACGAAGAGAACATCCATTATATGGGGAAGTTTTTCTCATGAATTCCTGTTGAGCAACATAATGGAAAAAACAAGTCATTCCTTAAGTTAACTAACGATAATGTTAGCTTAAGCTGCAGGACAATATTATGTGCATTAGCTTTTTTTCAGTGTGTGCCCAGTCACATTCGCTTGTTTTTTCTCAGTGAATACAGACTAACAAACTCGTGTCCATTTAGTTAACTGGTTGTACCTAAAATGTTTTAGTTAAACAGTTAAATAAGCTAGTTTGCCATGGGGTGGGCTCTGTTGGGGGGGGGGGGGGGTGAAGATTTGCATATGTTATCTCACATTCTGTAAGGTAAATTTTCTGGAAAGGTCAAATTAACTAATTTAACTAAGTATTAATGAAAGACCTTGATGTGTATATGACAATAATAGATGTAGTTTCTGGGTCATTTGGCAGAACTGCAAAATGGCCAGAAGGAGGCAACTGCTGTGATTGCAAACAGGCTTTGGGTGGTATGGAAGTAAGGGCAACTATGGAACTGCTCAGCAACATGGGACCCATAGCTAATAAATAGTAACATGACAAAAAATAACAACTTTGTGTGGATGTAACCTTGTGAGATTTGAGATTTTGACAGCATTTTTATGTGACAACTTGTCTTTTTAGATAAATGCAGAGTTTAAGCGCATTACCACCATGCCACTGCAGTCCAGATTACTCTCGCAGATAGATGTGCTATCTGACAAACTCATAAAGGTCTTCAAAAGGCGAGGAGGACAAATAGGAAGAAGACTGCAGAACATTCTGGAGCCCACGGCCCAGGTAAGAAAAAAATAATTTGTGTATACACTTTAGGGAAAATAATAATCTTAACAAAATGCTGCTTGTCACTCTATGCCAGGAGTATGTTGAAAATCACCTGGGATTTTCACAATTTACCATGGGTGCGTTTTTTGTTTTTGTTTTTTCTTTTACCTGCATCAGAACGATGTGTGGAGTTCATAGTTGAACACCTCTCTATGCTCTGACAGTATTCTGCTTCTTTGCATGGAGATTTCACTTCATGCATTACCTTTTTAAGCATTCTGAGGACTCAAATCACATGCTGTAATGAATCCATTTTTGTTCACCTAATGTGTTAATGTTAACATTTTTTGGAATAGTGACACAGATTAAAATAAGATTTGGTATAATGTTCTTTGACCAGTGTTCTGTTTAATTAAATTTTGGAATTCTGCATTTTCTAGGCCACAGATGAAGCCATTATCCAACGATCTAATAAGGAAACAACCATGGGAATTTACATCATAAAGTCAAGAGATGCCAATGGCAGCCCTGAGGACATCGGGATAGTCCTTGAAGGCCAGAGAGTCTGGCAGGATTTGGATAACTATACCCTAGCAGCTGCAATGCTGTTTGGACTAATGTACACTTTGAACCTCACCTACCCACTGGAAAAGTATACCTTCGAGGTATTATAGAAACTGGTTATGGAGCTCAAAAGGAACAGCCTTTCAAAGAAGGCCCAGGTTTTCAGGACCAGACTGTACGATTGAACAGTTTTCCAGTTATGATGTGGGAACAACATGTTTACCTCTTCGAATATGTACCATCCTTTCTTTTAAGCCAGCACTGGTAAAGTTGCAGTACATAGTGAAACTTATTTTTCTGGCACTTTTCAACTTGGGGCCTTTATTACTGCAGTTTTCACTTTTCAAGCCATGGTTTTGTTTTGTTTTTAAATTCAAACTTTGAATGTCCATTTTTCTCAATGGAAATGGCGCCTTGCACCAATTTCACCAATTTGCAATTTTTTTCCCAAGGTGCACCACTACAAACAGATTGCATCGTGTAGTATTAGTGATTGTGATGTTTAGTGATAGAAGCAAGTAGGGCTGAACGATTATGGAAAATAATCTAATTGCGATTTTTTGCCCCAATATTGCGATTGCGATGCGATATGCGATTATTTTTTAAGGTATTTGTCTTCTGTATTATTAAACAAAGACAAGCAATACATCATATAGTATGGCCAATACTATATTACATTAATTTTAAACTGTTCTTTCCTGGAAGACAGACCTCTGTTATGATGACATGAGGTGATGCATGAATTGATGACTGACATTTTTATTTAACTTCTTCAATCACAATTTGAACATACACAATAGTTTATTTTTAGCTTACAAACATCTGAGCATAAAGTGCTGACAAGGAACCCTGGTGTAAACATTAAAATGAAAGTCAGTACAATGTGCAGATTGCAGAAATATACATAAAAAAAATCAGTGGCTTTACCACACTCAGTTTTTCGACATCTGTGAACTACTAGACAGTCATTCAATTAAAAAATAATATTAAATAAATAAAACTAATAAATAAAAAATACACACATCTTACTGATCTCTGCAGTCAGTAACATTACACATAAAGTGCAAACATAATAGCAATTGTATAAACACACACACAAACACGCCTTTAAAGTTTAAAGGCGTGAAATTGGACGGTCTAGTTCTGATTAGCGTCACCGCTGTCTCGGTGGAGTTTAATAAACTCGGCCGTCTGCTTCTTGCTATCTAAAATATAACCAGACACTGGTGTAAATTCTCGACTGTCTCATACTTCTGTTTAATAAGTTTTCTGTTTGACGTTTAGTCAGCTGTGTGAAAACCAAGGAGGAACCCACCCGGGGGATTAATAAAGTTTTATTTTATCTAATCTAATAACTTTAATCTCAGCCAAACCGATTTACTCACGAACAAACAAAACACTGAAAAAAGCCCAACAATAACATTTTTAGGTTGTCTAAGTGACTTATATATTACGTTTAACCCAAGCAGCGAAACTCCGTGGTGATCTGAAAATGATGTGCCGGGAGTTGTGCCGTTCTCGGCCGCATCAGTAACCCTCGAGCTCCCGGCTAGCTGTCGAGCTGGTGGGTAGCAGATGCCTCTGAAAACGTCGAAGCACTTTTGCAAATATGGGATATCTTGATAAACCGAGCAGATATTTGATGTTTACACAACTACTTTCTCGCCTGAAAATATGTTAAAAGTTTATTTTGTGACCCAGAAAGATTAGTATGAGTAATTTTAAAACTTAGTAGCGGCCGCCATTGCTGGAAACTGGAGTTTGGCTGGGCCGCGCTATGAATTCTGGGATATGGTAGTAATTTGGACAGCCTTCGGCGCGTCGCTGTGACGTAATCGGTCTACAAATGCGGCCTCAGGAGGATGCAGCCCATGAATTGTATAATATAATCGCAGTATAATCGCAGCCTTTGCGGTTAGAAAATTGCACTTGATCATGTCGCGATATTATCACAAATGCGATATATCGTTCAGCCCTAGAAGCAAGCCAATACTAATCAGTTTAGGTCTCTTGGTTGTGTGCCTGTGGGTTATAATGTTATTTTAAGTCTCTTCTTTGTGTCATTTTAATAATTACACCCCTGTTGCCATATTACCTTACCTTATGGTTCTTACATTTAAAAAACTATTTTTTACATAAGTGCGATGTCACAAGGCCCCACAATGTTGAATTCAGGTTCCAGCAGATAACTTTGAGGAATGTTGTGGAATGTTTTTCAAGAGATGCATTGTACAAATATGACTCATGTATATTTTGGAAGCCTGAATTGAAAGTCCATTTTTACAACTGTGTAGTATTTTCAAAAATACAGGTCATTGTTCAAAAATGTTTTGCTTATTTCTTTGATTGAGAGAAAGTGTACAGCAGTAAGATCAGCCTTAATTTAGTTTTATTTATTGAACACTCAATTATATATTAGATTATATATTATATATTAGAAATTTGTTATAAAATAAAATAAGCTTACCATAAAATAATCTTGTCAATATAACACATAGTAGTCCAATACAATTAACACAAAAAGTTCATGTCTGATAAACAAGTGGTTTCTATAAATATTTGACCGGAATGAAAAACATAACAACAACATAAAAAAGTCATGTTCGTGTTACCAGAAAAATGTGTGCAGGTATAACATAAAAAACTAAGGTTAACCAAACAACTTAATTTCGTGCAACCGCTTACAATAATTTTTTTATGTTTATCCCACTGATTATTTTTTTCAGTGTATGGTTAAATGTCATGACTCTTTTTAAACCACTTTTTAAAAGTGCCTTTGAAAAAAAACCCATATAAACTGCGCCATAGTTGCAAGTCATTAACTTTTGTCTCTACTTTCATTTTGTTTGTTTTTGGCCTGTTTGCTGTTCGTTGTCTCTCTGTGCTCTTCTCTGTCCCCTCAGCCGAGTTGGTCAGGGCCCTTTCCTGAACCTGATTCAGGCAGCGGTTTCTTCCAGTTAAAAGGACGTTTTTCCTCCTCACCATCACTCAGTGCCTCATCACTGTCTCTTGCTCTCGCTCATATTGTAGGATCTTTACTTTACAATAAACACGCAAATAAGCGCCTTGAGACAGCTGTTGTTGAAACAGCTGTGAAAAATAAATTGAATGAAATTAATTAAATTGGACACAGCTAAAAAGCTACTTTAGATACTTCCAGATACTTCAGAGGGTAAAAGTAAATTATATTGTACTTTTAGCATGATTGTGATTTGTGCCATATGTGTAAAGCAATATTTTGTAAGCTTGAACATTTTATCAGGTTAAGCAAGTAGCTTTCTTTCTTTTCTTTTTTTAGTAGTTAAGCTGTGAAAATCTAAAAAAGCTAAAAGCAATTTACAGTGAGGAAAAATACATTCAAATAAATAATCCCATGTTGTGAGTATTGACAGGATTGCTCAGACATATTTGTCCAACATCTGTACCACTGAATTCAAACAAGTAAGTTTGCTATAAATAATAATAATAAAATTCACATGAGGAGAAAAAACTTTGAGGAAGGAATAAATTCTGATCTCCTACAAATATAAACATGTACATTATTTATTTATGGATACTTTAATTTCTAGTTGTCAAAATTACTATTAAGGAGAATTTCCCCCATCATTACTTGACTAAGACTGACTTTATTGGGTCAGAATATTTTTGCAGCATTCCACTAGTCTAAAGTGTGTGTTAAGGCATCTGGTTTGGAAAAAAAAGTTGGATAGAGCAGGAAGGATTATCACAGACAGCTGGAAGGCAGTTCTGAGTTCTGAAGGGACAGGCGAAAGATACTGAAATACTGACAGAGAGCAGATCACACTAAATTCCTCTTAGTTTGCTATTTTATGGATCCTTTTATTCAAAGCTGTTAGCAGAAGTCCACTAAATGTGACATCAGGACTTTGCGTGTCGAATGTGTTTCTTGTTGCCTCTTGTGACCTTTAGTAAAAAAAAAAGAAGAAAGAATATTTAGGCATGAAGAAGTTAGTATGTCAAAAAGTATTTAATTTGCTGCTTGGCCAGTTATATTAAATAGCATGAGGCTAATTTCAGAAAACACATATTAAATCAAAGACATACTATACCAATAAATACATACTCCTGCTTCTGTTATTCCCTATATAGACATTTTTATACATGAGCACAGGGCAATGTCAAAGGAATCTTGTCCACACTGAATAGTGGGCCAAACTGATCTGTGACCTGTGACAAGAGGAGCTACAGAGAGAGAAAGAAAACACAAGCAATGGATTTTTAGAAAATGTGTAAATGTGTTAAATACAATGTCATTTTGAAATACTTTCATTCTTCCACTTTACAACATGTTGATGCATAGCACCCTGCTTACTGAACATGTGTTAAAAAATAGTCAGAGGAGTCTGAGGTAACAAGTTCTGTGAAATACAACCGGTGCAGGGGGTTGCTTCACCAGCAACTCGCAACCTAGCCATAGGAATAAAAATTTGATTTATGAGAGGAGAAGTGCTTAATGTTTAGATTGTTTGCTGAAGTAAAGATATATGATATATTTAACTGATATGTAAGGAAAATATTGTGACAGAAATTAGCTCTTCATGATTCAAGACCTTTTGATTTCTTGTTGCCAGTAAAGAGACACTGCAATAATATCTAGCTAAATATGACCCAAATGCTGTGGCACTCTATAAAATATGTACTTGTAATTTTACATGAAATGATGATTACGATTAGTGATTTTCGGGTTTACAAGGATGTTTTGAGCAGCAGAGAGATGCTTTAAAAAATAAAAAAAACTTGGTCTGTGTAGGAAAGCCTCCGTAAAGAGGCTGACAAAGCATCGTAAAGCAAACTGACTGGGAACGTTATTAGGTACACCTGTGAAATTTAACATAAACCCATTTAACAGCTGTGCCATAAATTTTACTGTTATGAACATTATGTTCACGCCAAAGAAAAGTGATATTTCCATTTTATATTCATTTTTAAGGTCATAGTAAGTGATGGTGATCGCCCTAAAATGCATTATAATGAAAAGATTTGGCCCCTTTCATGTGTTTTAGATTTGGTAAAGCACATTGAGCACAAGTGTTTGCTCTGGACTGTTAACCGTTGGACTTGTGCTCATGGCAATGCTAACTAGACTGAAAAAATTTAAGGATGATTGTGATAATCAATTAGGTCTTAATTTTGTTGTAAGTGACCATATGGAAAACTTTAATATGACATGAAGGTATCCAGATTTTTTATGACATCCATGTTTTTCACATTCATTTGCACTATTGTTTGTGAATAGCTACAAATACTTTGAATGCTGCCTCTATATAAAATACAAGCCACTGAACAACTTTACAGTCTATTACACTTTCTTTGTTTAACTTTGTCAGTGGCAAAGGGTCATAAAAATATCAAAGTTTAAGTTCAAATCAATAATTTACAAGAGCTTGTCAAGGTTCTTGGTATAAGCATGACTCAAATGCAGTCTCTAGGTCAAAGTTTAGTGCATTTAATTACAGTGAATAAAAAAACAATCAACAGTAATGACGGTCCCAGTCTCCCTTCAGGCTTTCCTCAGAGTCTAAAAAATCTCCAATCCAAATGTTCACTCCAAACAATAACTGCATGTCGCTCCTTATCCACAGGTCTACCAGACAAAACCTGAGCATAAGTTAAAGAAGATAAGAAACATTTTTGTAGATAAAGGAAAACATATGCTGAGGCAAGGAGCCGGGAAACATTAACTATTGCGAACAATCTAGCAAAAAATGATGTTTAGCTAACGTCCTTAAAAAGCAGCTTCAATAAAATCACGTGATTACATAAAAATGGCGTGTGAAAACCGAAAGGCGGAAATCTGGGGTGTGTCCTGCTAATGCACAAACACCAACACAGCTGCACACACAAACACAGTGGAGGAATGGAAGGATGCAACAGTTTGATGAACAGTAGTTTGATCAAAATGAACATGATCAATCTACAGAGGGCAGAATTTGAAGAGAATCAAAGTGAAAACTGATGCACCAAGCTACTGCACCAACTCACAATGATCAGTAGTTTGTATGATCCAGGCTTTCCTGACAACATCAGCGCTAAATGAGACAACAAATGGTGTTCTGGGGGAATCTCCTCTCTGGGCACCGAGTTCCTGCACAATCTGAGTTGCATCAGATGAATCAAAACATAATTTCCCAGATGTTTTTTTTTTGGTCAGTGTCATCAATTACTTCAGACTCCAGGAAATGCCTCATACTCTCACCACATGAGGCTCTGTGTAGCTGACGACAAGCAGGACCCCATGACCCGCTGCACCAGTGTAGGGTCTGACAAAAACCTTGAGATGATTGATGTAATTTGGCACTATATAGTAAATAAAGCTGAGCTTAATTCAATTGACAGTGGGTCAAAGGATTTAGCACTGACACCTAATGGCAGTCAGGTTGCGATTGCTGAGTCTGTTGAAGTCTTGGTGTCCATCCATCAATATGCCTCATTCTCCGTGGCTTCTCCAGACCCTTTCACATCTGTGACATGTGCTTAGAGTGAACCTACACTCATCTGTGAAAAGCACAAGGTGCCAGTGGTGGACTTGGTATACTATAGCAAATTTTAATCACACTCAAAAAAATGAAATTGGGTGGTTGATACACGCATAAGATCCAAACTTGTAATTTGAACTAAATAATTCCATGTGGCTGGATCCAGGCAACTAACCGCTCTTACTAGATTGTATGATGTCATCTCAACAAGAACAAATTAAGTTGCTGAATTTCATGCAGATGCTACATGATTTAATTACGTTCACCATAGAAACATGGAATTATTTAGTTCAAATTACAAGTTTGGATCTTATGCATGTAACAACCACCCAATTTCATTTTGGGGGTCGACTCACGAAATTCACAAGATCACATTAGATGTCAAACCACAGGAAAATCAGTGGGGTTACAAGAGGAAGACAACCACACCACGTGTATGCTGTTACTATTTCTTATGGTTTAACTTGTCAAGAACAACAACATAAAGCATCATCAAGCATAGCTTTCCTACTTTTGTTAAGTCTGCATTGACAGATTAATGCCATGGTGGTTCGTGCTGTTGCCTCAGAGCAAGAAGATCCTGGGTTCAAATCCACAATGTGGCGAAGTTTGCAGTGGGTTCTCTCTGCGTACTCTAGTTTCCTCCACAGTTAAAAGTCATGCAGTTGTAAGAGTAACTGGTTATTCTAAATTGCCCAAAGGTGTTAAAGTGCAAATGATTGTTTGTCTCTGTATGATTGACTGGCGACCTGTCCAGGATACCCCTGTCCCTCTTGCCCTATCACTTCCGCAGCCCAGATAAGGCTAAGAAGATGGGTGGATTGGAAGTTGCTGTAAATCCATTGATTTTTTTTTGGTTGAACATTACTTAATATGAATACAACATGTACTACAGATATAAGTTACATTTTATTCATTCAACAAGATTATCATTGGTGTAACAAACAAATATTTTACTAGTTCATGTAACAAGACTGATTTTTGATGTGCCAAAGCGTTTAAACAATATAAGATGGATTTAAATAAATTTAATTAGACTAACGTGGTGCAAACATGTTGATTGAACAAAAGTCAAATTAATTGAATGTTAATGTTAATATTATGTTAAACCTACACACATATATCGTGTTGACACAACACAATCAAGATGGATTAATATAACATGATTTGTTTAGATGGAATATAAGTGGCAAGATAAAATTACGTTCATCCAATGAATTATTTTTTTGAGTGCAGGCTCCAGGATGAGCACAGGGCCCACTAGAGCAGCGGTGCCGGGCGGCGAGAGTTGAGGCTCAGGTGTGAAATGTATGGTTTTCAGGGTTTTTATCGGTTTTCGGCATTATTTTGTCATCGTTTTTATCGTTAACTCGGTTTTCCTGGGTCTTTTCACGTGTGTTATGAATAAATCTTCTTTTTTTCGGTACTGGTAGTTTTATTTTGTTGTATTTATCCGCGACACCTTAAAGGCCGTTCTGTGAAAATATTGTCGCGCATAAACCGGTCCGTGGCGCAAAAAAGGTTGGGGACCGCTGCACTAGAGGACTTTTGGCCCTAAGACCATCCTCATGAAGTCTGTTTTTGATGTTTGGTCAGAGATACTCAAACCAGTGGCGCGGCTGCCCCTCTGTTGGTCTTCCTTGGTCTCTTGTGGGTGGCTGTAGCTCAGGTGGCAGAGCAGGTCAGCCACTAATCAGAAGGTCGGTGGTTCGATCCCAGGCTGCATCCTGGCTGCATGCCAAATATCCTTGGGCAAGATACTAACCCCGTGTTTGCCTACTGGTGGTGGACAGAGGGCCCGGTGGCACCTGTGTCCGGCAGCCTCTCCTCTGTCAGCGCGCCCCAGGGCAGCTGTGGCTACAATGTAGCTTGCTATCGCCAGTGTGTGTGTGAATGGGTGAATGACTGAATGTAGTGTAAAGCGCTTTGGGGTCCTATGGACTAGAAAAGCGCTATACAAATGCAGGCCATTTTACCATTTGTGTTCTGGGGGCCTCTGGATGTCTGGAGTTTTGATCTCCTCCATACCTGCTTCATGCCCTGGAGGACGGGGCTGTGGCCCCCCCACACCCTCTAGCAGATCATTACATGAAGGAACCTTTAAAAAAAAACAAAAAAAACAAGCGCGTCCATGCTCACAGGTGTACACACGGGTGATCACACCCACAAACTACACCCTTTTTGGCTCCTACCTCAAAGCACACTGTGTTCTGTTGATCTTATGTGCTGCACAATAATGTTTAACATTTAGTATTTACTGTCATATTCCCATATATCATTGTGATGTTGTTTATTCTATTACTCTTGTTCTCTTCTGCTTGTTTTCTTTTTTCTTTCTCAGCAGGTGACCCAGGTGATTGATATATGCATTTTTTTTTCTTTTTTTCTTCTTTTTTTTCTTTTTCTGCTCATTCTGTTGGTTTTTGCTTTTTGCCCTTCTCCCCCGTCCCTCTTCTCAGCTGTTTCTCTTTCCCTCTTTCTTTCTCCCCTTCTTTCCCCCAGTCAAGTCTGTCCCATGTTCAGTAAGTGAAAATAAAATAAACAATAAAAGGTGAATCAAATGGACCATTATGGCAAGGCTGGGATGGTCAATTTGGTAAAGTAAATCCGTTGGGCATCTTTGTTTGCCTTTAGACAACAATTCTGATGGCAAAAGAGCCAAACGGGACAGGCCAAAAAAAAAAAAAAAAAAAAAAGAGATACTCAAACCAGCCCTTTAAGTATACAGGACCTTTTTTACAGAGTATATTTAAAACATAACTGAGCAATTAAAACATGATTACAGCAACAGGAGGAACAACCTTCTTTCATACTGTTGACTGCCCCGATTTAATGGTAAATGGTCTACATTTTAACATTTTAACCATGGTGGTTCTGCAAAAGGATTTCCAATGTGTTTTTCATTTGCATTTTCTCTCTCTCTCTCTCTCCCCCCCCCACCCTCTCTCTCACACACACACACACACACACACACACACACACACACACACACACACACACAAAATACCAGCGGAACCAGAGCATAAAATTAAAATCATGAAGATTACGTGATTGCCAATTTGAAAGATAATGTCAAAAGGGAAGACAATAACAGATGTACTACTTTCTTAAACTAGCATATTGATGATGGACTGAAAATAAACTAGCTCTCAAATACTTTGTGGGCTTTTGTCAGGATTTAGGTGTAATGTCAGGTAGTCAATTTTGAACAATTTGCCAAGTTAGAAATGCATTAAAGGTCAGACATAACAACCAGTATGTTGGTCTAGAGCTCTTGTCAGAGCCTTGAATATATGACTGTACTAACAATAAATCAACATGAAAACCGATCCAAAAACGACTGCTTTCTTTTTCCTTGCGCAGTCAAACCAAAACATCCTGTTAAAATCCTGCAGCACTGCCTATTCACCCTGATGCTAACCTTTTGTGATTGTGTACATTGAAAACATGGGCCCTGATTATCACCAAGCTGAAAACATAATTTGACAATGCAACTAAATACAAATACAATTTGCCAGATTCAGCAAAGCATGGAGATCAAATTATTCCCACTGGGCTTTAATTAGAAAATGTGTAAAAATTCAGAATCTAATACACGAGGAGCTTACAGAGAAAACTCTTTCCAGATCAACCATCACGTGTCAGGTCGTCACAGATATATCCCTCCTGATCGGCTGCACAAAGTTGTTTCTGGTCCATGAAACGCAACCTGAACTACAACACAGCTTGCAATAGTCAGGCCATGACTGTGACATCTTTGTCATAGTTTAGATTATCTGACGAGTGGTGTCATGGGAGATGGAATGAGTCACACTCTTGCTGTGAGAAGCAGCAGGTGCAAAGAGTTAAGCAGATGAACAAGCAACAGATGTTCTCAAGTTTACAGTTTTTCTCAAATGCTAAAACACATTTCACAAACGTTACCACCAGGTCCCCCAATGTCCAAACACAACACCCTTCTCTAAAGCTACATAAACACAACCACACCTTCCCACTGCAAAACTCAAACTCCCACACCAAGAGAGCAGCTCGAAGCTGTCAAAACTGTAAACACTATACACAGCATTACACACTACAGCAAAACAATTGAAAACACAATGCTCAATTTGTGAGAAGGTTCTTTGTTTCATAACTGCCAATGCATATTTTAGAAGCTATACAGTAACAGATCGTTGTAGATCTCTGCAGAGGATTAGGCATTTAGATTTGTGAGTTTCATATGAGTAGTATAAATCTATAGAAAATCCTGCATGTACGTACACTACTGTAACACAACTCAATGCAAAAACAGAATCTATTGCACACAACAGTAATCTTGAAAACATGAACAGGGTGTGAAGTTTTTTTATTTACGTTATTCACACCACACACACACCACAATCACTGTGCGGCATCATGTCGCTGAGCTGTTGCTCGCATCTCGTCCGTAATGATGGTGCGAGGTTGTCTTGCTCTCCCTCCTGGACCTTCTCCTCTCCCATGTTGGCCTTCTCCTCTTCCTCGTTGGTCGCTCCTCTTCCTCCTCTCATTTGAACTCCTCTTCCTCATTGGCCTGCTCCTCTTCTTCCAGGGCCAGCTCTTCTCCCTCCTCTGCATCAAATTCCTCTTCCCCTGACTCTGCCTTCATCCATTGTGTTTGTTTGGAACCTTCAGCATACTGTGCACTCTGAACTTGCTTTTACATGTGGGTACAGCATTAGCAACAAGTGTCTTCAATTTTGAGTCATTGTGTGTAGTGAATGACGCCAGGTGTGTTCCCTGTGTTCAAAGATTGGTGACTGTGGCAAGCATTTTGCATCACATGGGCTTTCATTTGAGGATATGAGCAGAGTTGTTTTGCAACATGTGTTTTAGCAAGGAAAAATGTGTTTAGATTTATGAGTACAGAGGGTTGTGTTTTGTGAATTGTGTCTTCATGTGACATGTGTTTATGGTACTGGAATATGGTGGCTACATTTAGTAAATGTGTTTAGACTACTGGTCATTTGGGTTACAGGATTGGCTTTTGTGTTTTAACATTTGAGAAAAACTGTAAAAAATATTACTGTGGGTCGAAACAAATATTAGAAATGACAATAAAAGTTTAACAATAATAAGTATGATAGGGTACAGCCAATTTTCCAAGGAAAACACACACACACACACACCTCAGAGCAAGAAGGTCCTGGGTTTGAATCCAGTTTGTGAGTTTAAATTGTCTGAAAGATATCATTGGTAGAAAAATGCTGATTATATTGATTGTCTCTCTGTTTCCTTGTTATAGACTAGCAGGTTGTTCAGGATGTACCCTACTGCTCACCATATGACAACTGGGATAGACTCCAACCCCTGGATCAGACCCAGAAGACTGCATTCTGCAGATACATTTTGAGACAGCTGTCATAAATTTCTGAAACTGTCATTATCCCAGGGTATCTTTGGTTTCAAGATCATTACAAAGCCAAACTCTTTCACAGTACAATAAGAGAACCGCCAGTTTGCAGGCACAACCAATATAATTTATTTGCACTGGTCACAAGGTGTTTCGTATGGGAAACTGCAAACTACGAACTATATAAATAGTATCAGGTCCAACATTGTACATTCATGAATGAACAATAAGTTGTATAACTGGATAGTATTTCAAAAAGGAGAGATCCTCAGAAGAAACCGAACATGATTTATTGATGTGCAGAATTCAGTTTAGGGTATTTAGCGTTTAGACTCTGATGGCCCATCAAAGCAGAACGGAATCCCAGTGGTCATAAGGATTAGGGCAGGACCCCCCTGGAGTCTAGATGCTAGTGGTGGAGGTGAAGGTGGAAGCTTGAATGGAGCCTGAATGACGAGCGAGAGGCTGTGGTGGGGAGGATGTGAGTCTCACAAAGGTGAGGGAGAATTACAGAAGAATTAAAGTATGTGGTGTGACGGCTGATTGGCCTGAAGAAGGCCAGCATTGACGTGACAATCAGCTTGACAGCGTGGGAAAGTGGAAGTGATGTAAAGCTTAGATTAGCCACAAATACTTGGGAAGCAGAGATGTTTCGATACAGATCTTCCTTACTGAACTTATGCATGAATTCCTTTATGGTAATAATAAGTAAGGGCAGCAACATTTAACCATCGTGTAGAATTTTTGCTTGAAAGTTGAAAGTTGTGAACATTTTTTTTACTGCTGTAAATGTTGGGGCATGGGATACATTTTCATACCCATGACTCCAGAGTAGACAGTCGACTCCTTGCACAAACCTGAGAATAGAGTCAGTTATCAGCCATTGTTTTGTGTTTTTTCAGGACTTCTACCTTGCACTTCAGCTTCCTTTGGTTTGTTTTTATTTTTCAGTATCAAGTAGCAGTTTATATGTACTCTCCATGACACAAGAAATACAAAATTCTTTGGAATTTTTTCTCTCTCAAGGGATCTATCTCTGGTCTGCTACTGTGTAACAAAAGTTGGTGCTTTTGCTGTGGTGGATGAAGTGTCACTCTGATATAGAGACGCAAAATATTACATCGTTGAATGTTTTTGTTTAATGAGTAAGCTGGCAGCCAGAGCGACAAGGGATAACAGAGACTAGGCTTAAGCCGTTAATCCCCAGGGCTTTGTTGTTAAGTAATGAGATCAAGTTATGAAATTAACATTTTTCAGTTTCAGGTAAAGACAGCATGCAGATTAAAGTGAAACTCTCTAAGTGGGTCAAAAGGCCAAAACACCTAGAAAATCAGACATGGTGAGGGTTGTGACTTCAAAGCCTGCCTCCAATTTGAACTGTTTTCCAAAAGCCAATTAAAACCTTCACTCACTATACTCTAACAAGTACAGTATGTCAAATTGTTAAAATGGCATCATTAAAACCTGAATTATTTAAGTGCTGCACAGTCTCAAAAACTGCCAGCAAATCATTTATTTTAAAAGCATGAGAAGGTAATTTAGAAACATAGAAAGGTTTCACACGTGCAAAGGTTGTACATGACTTACAATCTCACCTTGGGGGAAACACAGACAGCCGCAGACAAACCACACACACACACACACACACACACACACACACACACACACACACACACACACACATATATATATATATATATATATATATAGACAACACTAGAGGCCAACTCCAAGCCCATAGCACAAGTCACCATCAAGTGCGGGATCTACCAAGGAGATGCTCTGTCCCCACTGCTGTTCTGCATAGGCCTGAACCCCCTCAGTGAGATCATTAACAAGACTGGCTACGGATACAGACTACGGAACGGAGCAGTTGTCAGCCACCTCCTGTACATGGATGACATCAAGCTGTATGCCAAGAGTGAACTGATCCACACTACCAGGCTATACAGCAATGACATTGGAATGTCGTTCGGGCTGGAGAAGTGTAGTCGGATGGTAACAAAGAGAGGGAAGGTAGTCAGAATTGAGGGGATTGAACTACCAGAAGGCAACATTGCAGACATAGAGGACAGTTACAAGTACCTGGGGATCCCGCAGGCGAATGGGAACCATGAAGAGGCCGCTAGAAAAGCTGCAACCACCAAGTACCTGCAGAGGGTCAGGCAAGTCCTGAGGAGTCAGCTGAATGGTAAGAACAAGATCTGGGCCATCAACACGTACGCCCTGCCCGTGATCAGGTACCCTGCTGGGGTAATAGGCTGGCCAAAGGAGGAGATAGAAGCCACTGACATAAAGACAAGAAAGCTCCTTACCATGCATGGAGGGTTTCACCCCAAGTCCAGCACCCTGAGGCTGTATGCTAAGCGGAAGGAAGGGGGCCGGGGACTGGTGAGTGTCAGCACCACAGTCCAGGATGAGACAACGAACATCCAAGAATACATTGTGAAGATGGCCCCAACTGACCGAGTGCTCAGTGAATACCTCAGGCAGCAGAAACCCAAGAAAGAGGAGGGAGACGAGGAACCATCATGGAAGGACAGGCCCCTGCACAGTATGTACCACCAGCAGATAGAGGAGGTGGCTGATATCCAGAAATCCTACCAGTGGCTGGACAAAGCTGGACTGAAAGACAGCACAGAGGCACTAATCGTGGCAGCACAAGAACAAGCTCTGAGCACAAGATCCATAGAGGCTGGGGTCTATCACACCAGGCAAGACCCCAGGTGCAGGCTGTGTAAAGATGCCCCAGAGACAATCCAGCACATAACAGCAGGGTGCAAGATGCTAGCAGGCAAGGCATACATGGAACGCCATAACCAAGTGGCCGGCATAGTGTACAGGAACATCTGTGCCGAGTATAACCTGGAAGTCCCGAGGTCAAAATGGGAGATGCCCCCAAGGGTGGTGGAGAATGACCGAGCTAAGATCCTGTGGGACTTCCAGATACAGACGGACAAAATGGTGGTGGCTAACCAACCGGACATAGTGGTGGTAGACAAACAGAAGAAGACGGCCGTAGTGATCGATGTAGCGGTTCCGAATGACAGCAATATCAGGAAGAAGGAACACGAGAAGCTGGAGAAATACCAAGGGCTCAGAGAAGAGCTCGAGAGGATGTGGAGGGTGAAGGTAACGGTGGTCCCCGTGGTAATCGGAGCACTAGGTGCGGTGACTCCCAAGCTAGGCGAGTGGCTCCAGCAGATCCCGGGAACAACATCGGAGATCTCTGTCCAGAAGAGCGCAGTCCTGGGAACAGCTAAGATACTGCGCAGGACCCTCAAGCTCCCAGGCCTCTGGTAGAGGACCCGAGCTTGAAGGATAAACCGCCCACAGGGGCGTGCTGGGTGTTTTTATATATATATATATATATATTAGGGGTGCAATGATACTCATATCGATATTGATCCGTTCGATACAGTGCTTTCGGTTCAGTACGCATATGTATCGAACAATACAAAATTTTTAATTTATTTTATCAACTTTTCTTCTGACGATGCTGTCTGTGTTGAGCGCTCAGTGGATCTGCGTTCGCCTACTCCGCCTAGGCTGCACTGTCGAGCGCAGATCCACTGAGCGCAGCGCAAGCTAGCAAGACAGAAGCTAAGCTCGTTGCAACATGGCAAATTGAACCTCCCCCACCCTCATTCAGATCTGGCCTTTGGAACTATTTTGGTCTTCATGTGAAGTATGACCCTGAAGGTAAGTGCGTCATGGACTAAAGTAAAACAGTATGTCGGATGTGCCACGCAATGCAAAATTACATTGGTGGGAACTACTGTGTTAGCGCAGTTTGCTCGTAAACGTGTTGACGCTGTCCAGCCCCACGCACGGGGCGATCCGCGGTAGCTCGTTAACGGAGATTTGCCGTGTTGTGGCGTTAACGTCATTTCAGATTAACGCTGACAGCACTAGTGGGAACACAATGAATATGACTTCAGATTTACTCCGACAGCATCCTAGTGCAAAGACAAGTGGAAGCAGACAAAAACAACAAGCACGCATGCTACAAACTTTACCTGAGTCATTTAGACAGCCGTTAGCACATGATTCTCCTTATGGGGACCTGATATGTTTAATATGCTGCTGAGAATATAGCCCAGAAGAAGCGTATAGTATAGCTTTTATTTTGGAAAGAGCCATTTCTCTGTAATAAACTCTCTTTTCCAAAGATGAGTGATTTCTCGATCAGACAGATTTATTTTTTTATTACTTTGTTGTTTCAGCAACATTAAATTTAAAAACTGTACTTTTGAGTTAAAATATATATTTATAATTTTAATAAATGACAAATTAAAAAAGCATGAACATTTTTTTGTATCGAAAAAATATCGAACCGTGACACCAAAGTATCAAGCCGAACTGAACTGTGAATTTTGTGTATCGTTGCACCCCTAATATATATATGTATATATGTACACACACACACACACACACACATATATATATATATATATATATATATATATATATATATATATATACACATATATAACCCTACTGCATTGATTGTGGCTTTGGAAATCAATAATTCCATCAAGAAGCAATCTATTACTGTAACTTTTTGAGTGCCCATTCATGCTTTTAAAATTAATGAATTATTTGCTTTAGCTTTATTCTCGCCTAAAAAGCAGTGTGGGCCCACTGGCTAACATTTTCCCAACAAAAATCTGTTTCAGATGTGAACAATGAGTATTTGTTTTTAATAACTTTGATGGATAAGTACGGTGTGAAATATTATGTTTAAGGGAGTCTGGTCAAATAAAATTTTGATTGGTATACATTCAGTTTATAACACAGCACATTTTCCTTTATGATTAATTATTTGAATTATATATATACAGAAGAGGATTAGGACCATGGGAAAAAAGTGGGGACATCTTTTTTTCAGAATTGTGAGATTAAACTCTGAATTATTTATTTAATTGTTTTTTTTTTCAAATGTACAATCGACATTTTCTCTAAATGCATCACATGCATGCAATGATTTCCGAAATTGGTTGTCAAGTTATGTGAAGAACAGATGCAAAGTGTGAGAGAGAATGGAGAGAATAGCACTGAGGAAAAAAAGCACTGCTTAAGCAATGTTAAGAATGTTAACTTCAGTTTATAAGACTCTGATCCCAAAAGTCCTCAGACAACAATCACAAGTTCCAACCCTTTTATTTACATGTGTTGTAAAGGCCTCCAGCACCCTCAGTGCTGACGGAGTATTCAGTATCATACACAAGTCATTAAAAATAACAGTAAAGCCAACATCAGCATGTAAAAAGCAGACTGGGATGGACTTGACTTTAGGGGCAGGTAGGGGTGGGGAAAATGGGGGAGAAGAGAAGAGAGCCTGAAACAAGAGCCATATACAATTTAAAACACTTTCAATTCATATTCAGTTTTCATTCTAGGATGAGAAGTAAAGACAGAGATCATTGTATAGTCAAACATTTTACATGACGTGATGGGTAAAAATCTGCAGTAAGGCCTGATTATTCAAGGGTGTTTAATAACCATAAAAACCTTACACAACCTTACACCTTAACAATCAATACGGATCAAACATTAACTGGCTTCCTAATTTACACAATGAAGGGGATATAAATAATATTGTTACTTAAAATAAATACTGTCTCTTCATACATGACATTTAAAGAACATGGTGGTGATTCAGAATGGAAAAAGAAAAAAAAAATAGTAGAATGTCCAACAAGAAAAGAGGGGAAAAGTAACAAATTAAATTAAAAGTAACAGATAAATATTTACAATAGATTTGGAAATCTGAAAGTAAGTAATAAAAAAGAATTGAACAGAAGATAAAAAAGATTAAAAAAGCCATCATAAAGGTTCAGAAAGTGAAAGTACAGTGATGAGGCAGTACAGTCATTCAGAGACAAATTTACACCACCAATAAAGAGTGAAAAAAAATCAATATTCCACCTTTTTATGACCTCTTTCCCTATTTTTCCCTTTACTATAGACACAGACAAAACATCCCAAATACTTTAAACTTTCAAGATTTCTTTGCTACCAGGCAACAGTAATACACTTCCACAATGGAGCTTCTCAAAGCAAAAATGACCAAGTTCTTGAACAGTTACAGCAATGCATGACTGCGTCCCCACATCATTTTAGTTAGGGTTATTCCTGAAACTGGTCCAAAATGAATGACTTACCATAAACACACAAAAAAACAGGTTTTTCAGTAATTGTGTAAATGAATGTTGCTTCTTTTAAACAAAACACAGAGCAGCAAAAATATTCTCAGTGCACTCAAATACATGTTATAAAAACAATGAATCCTTTAATAAAACTATGTAATCAAACTTTTTTTTTCTTGTTTCTGGGTAATAAATGATGTTTTTCCTGACTGTTTCCCGTTGGTAGAGACAATGTGCACTGTACTTTCCAACCTTGGCATTTTTCACCAAAAATCATTTTATGTAATTACTATTTTATGACCAATTAATTACTAGTTAATAGACAGGATCAAAAACAATCTTATAGTGTATATAGTATAATAGACAATAACGTTTAAGATTATATCAACTGTTGTCTGAGACCAGTTTATTGCTGCAGTGTCCGGTTGTTAAGGACTCATTCTGGGCCTCCAACCTCTTGGTTTAAATGACGTCACCATCCAACTTCTACAGTGGGATTATTACTTTATTTGTTGTATAAATTCACTCAGTATTAATAACAAATTTATATCAACTGAGCAATGTGATTAAAATAGTTGTTTTATTCCATAAATGTCAAGTTTTAATATTGTACACTATGTCATTACTCAGTATGAATAAATATGTATTCACTTTAAATAGAAGGGTTTATGGTGGCCTAATGCATAAGAGAGGAATGTACATGTTGTCAGTTTTCTAATGATTTTTTCTGACATTCCATTTATTCAATTAGATTTTTATGACCATTAACCTGGGAATACGCTAGATGAAGCTCTGTTTCATTACAGCTTTAAGACAACATCCCAGGACCCACCACAGCGCATTTCAGAAGCATCCAAGAAGCTGGCGAGGAGGGCATAACGTCAGACACAGGGATGGCATAGAAAATCTGGTCAGTTTTAAAAATATAAAAGACCACCTTGTGACTAAACTGTCGACTTCAAAAGGCATCCAGTGTTACTTAAAGCCTTCGTTGCCCAGCTTCAGACTACATCAGTAGCCTTTTAGAAGCAAAGTGTACTCTGCATGTATTTTTGTTTAATTGACTGGATTCTCCATGCTGTTTCTGTGCCCAGCCTCCTGGCCTCCTTATCAGCTTTGTGCAGCTTGATGTGGCCTCTGTAAAAACTAGAGCCGGCACAATTTTAAGTGATGTAGAGCTGCAAGTCTGTTCTGGGATGCTTTGGGATTCACTGGTGTATGTCTTGTGGAATTGCAAGCAATGTCTTGGATGGTTTAATCAACTCAGGTGGCTGCATAGGAGCTGGAATGTGACACAGATAAGTCCAGTGTATTTCAGGGGTTTGTCTTTCTGTAAGCATACTTCCCATAATCCTCTGAGCAAATTTCTTTGTAAAATCATACATGTTGATTAAAACCAATTTGTTTCAAAGACTTTTATATTAGTTGGAGGCTAAAAACCTGAAGTTTGAAAGGGTTTTTCCTAATAGCTAGTATTTTCAGGGCATCAGCCTCAGTTTGTAATGGGACATTGAATTCATTATTTATTTTTTTATTCATTTTAAAATAGAAGCTGAATTTGAAGTGTTAGTCTTTGCTGTAATACTTCCATTTACAGTAAAAATTATAATCTACTGAAAAATGATTGACTGTAGATGTTTTCCAATTTTTCATGTCCCCCTGAGCTACTGTTTACTGATTAAAAGACTCTGGCTTGTGTTATTTTAAATAAGTCACTGTAATTGTATCAATGATGCTACTTAATGATGTCATATTTGTGTAAAATGTGCCAAAAATTGCCAAATAATGATTTCACATGGACAGATATTCACTCCCACTTTAAGTTCTTTTGCATCCCCACTCTGTCACATTACTCGGTTGTACATTACACAGTACTTATCGTACTTATCTTATTATTATGAAACCAAACAAAACCGGGACTGAAAGAATGAAAGTATGCATTTTGATAGTATAATTATTTTTTAATTACATTAAAAATTAGACTTGAAGTAATCCAGTGAGTTGTCTCCACATCCTTTGGGACACAGCAAAAACGTAGAGCTGACTTCAATTTCATCAACAGGTAAAGAAACAGGATGTGAACCGACATTCTTGTTGGTGTCTTGTTGCGATAAATAAAATGTGGCTATTACAGTCTTTCAATCATGGAGGCATGTATGTATGCATGTTCACACATGTGTGAGCATGAATCGCCAAGCATATATACGCCCTTCAGCACTCCATCCATCAGAAACTGTCAAGTAAAATGTTGCTGCTTTGTGTACTTGTCTGGTTAATTTTACATGTTGGTTTATTTGTGTAGAGCCTATACTACCAAGCGACAGTGAATACATGCACATGTGAAATATTTGCTCATCAGCATCTTTTTATGTTGTTTTTTAGTTCATTGCATGATGTTCGGCATTTACCATCCTATTTCCCTTGTAATTTTAGCCCGGCCTGGCAGAACACTGTCACTTGATATTTGGGATTTTATGAGGCTGTAATTGTAACAGAACGATTAGAAAAGTCCTGGTGTGCATGCTTAGATTTGCAAAATGTGACAGATAATCTACGCGTGCTGGGATTTGATTACAAATGTCATTACAAACATACACAGATTGAATACATGACTGATGTAGACATGAACAAATCTCAGTACATATTTGAAGATTTTTTTTACATGTTTACAAATCTGATTACTCGCACACTGATTGAGGTATGCAACTCTCTGCTCAACTCTTGCAAATAATTCTGCAACAATAATAGCCCCCGGGATTTTTTTTACCTTGATATTAAAGAATCTATACTAAAAATAACAATCTCTATATGTTGTCCATTCAGTCATATTTTATGGCCTATAAAGCAGCAGACGGTCTGACAAGCTCCAGCTTTCCCAAAGAGAGCTCTTCTGTGAGTGAATGAACCTGTCAGTTTAAGATGTGTTTTGACAACAGCCTGCTGTCTTTACTATCCCCCTGTTGCTCTGACACAGTGAATCTGGCTCCATCACTAAGTTTTTTTGGGGTTTTTTTTGTCTTCTTTATATCAATGTGTGTGTTTGTGTGCTAGTGTGTGTAATTCATTTTATGCACTCAGGCAGTAACCTGCTGTTTTATTATCTTCCCGTGGCTTGGACAAAGTGTCAAGTATATCTCTTTGCTGTGTTTTTACAGTTTTGTCTGTGTTAGTGAGTGAGCTTGTGAGTCTCATGATCCCTGCTGTTTGATGGTCTTCCTTTTCTGTTCTCTAGTTCTGTCTGTCCAGAGCGCTTTTCTCTCTCTCCCTCTGTCTCTCCTTCCACAGTTCCTAATACCTAAGACAAAGAGGGAAGAATAGTTCACAAAAGTGGTACAAAACAAGCATCGCAAACATCATTATCTCAGAAAAAGTGCATGCAAATTCATCAAAACATTCAGAAACTAAGCAGGGAGTAATGCTATTGCCCCTTGGGGATAAATAAAGTATTTCTGATTCTGATTTATAGTCAGTGGATGTTGCATTAATGTCCAGTATAAGCTTGGTTGACGAAAGTAAAAAATAATGCATCTTCATAATTACTGCTATTAGTAATTTCCACTGAAAAGATGTCCCAAATTATAGAAACAAAATCATATCAGTGTCACAAATAAAACTAATTAATAACCAAACTCTGTCACAACAATGACTGTGTTGTGTCCATGCGTGTTTTTGAGGTTGTCAAGGTGATAGACAACTTCCCTTTTTCAAATATTTTATGACTCTCAGCTTATTATTCTCACTTCTTGACATTCTGAGAAACTGTGGCTCTAATGATGTAATACATCAGGCACAGTCAGTTCAGCTTCTTTTCCCACCTGTTCATGTTTAACAGGATGCAATATGCGTCTTTGAAAAAGAGGCAGGGAGTTATTCTGTTGAAGCTGTTGAGCAACTCTATTTTTCCCAATAATAGATCAACAGAGAGGGAAGAGCAATAGTAGAAGAGTCTGGGAAACTTAGAAACAGAGCTGAAATAGTATCAAAAATTCAGGGAATCCATGTCAGAAGTATAATTTTCCCGTGGACATGATTGATGGTGGAAAGATCAGGTGTGTAAATCAGACTTGCTGGATATAAAATATTTTAATCTATTTGTGACAGGCTTACTAGCTTTCAGTTATTTATTCTCCTCTATTTACAAAGGAGAAATAGTAGTTAATATGGTGTTATTCTAAATATAGGACAAAGACAAATTACAACACCACATACTAACGACAGTGCCACAGAACACTATAACATGGCTTAAGTCTTATAGGGGACAAATTTGATGATTATTATTACTGATTATTTTTATATTATCTTGAACATATCTCCTGTTCTGGTCAATATCTAAAGGTTTGCTTCTAAAACAGTGATACCTAAAAAAATATATAAATAAATAGTAAAATAGTTGTCTGTCATGCTGAAATTTCAGTTGTGTTTTGTTTTTTTCATTACACAGTTGCTTATTTTCATGCTGATGCGTACATTGGAGCCCATATGTGAACAGCATGATGGACACGATGCATAAAATATGACGTGAAGTGAAGTGCTACATCTGCGCAGGGTGCGAGGTACCCTGTGTGTACAAAGGCTTTGATGTGGGAGTGTGGAGAAATTGAAGAAGCTGAACAATGTAAGGCTAATGCAGAAAAGTACTGAAGGTCATCAGCGCTGCTTACATGCACATAAAACTATTAGTGATTTGTGAACTGCTGTCTTGTCTGCTGATAACAAGGCAGTTGTCTTTCTTGTGTGGTGCACAAGGAAGTGTAACCTTTTGCTAGTGACAATGTACATTAATCAGCACGACTGCAGTGAAATTGCTGTTGTTAAATAAGACACTAAAACACTGATACGATATGAAAGTACATTTAAAACTATTAAAGGAGAGAATGAGAAGAAAAGGTTAAAAAAAAAACATAAAAGAATGTAAAAAAAATGTAATGTGAATGCCTCAATATACTAACTAAACATCTGTATCATAAGTTGTTTGCATTTTGGAAAAGAAAATGCTGATTTGACTAAAGGTAAAATAATCCATCTGTCTTTTAATGTTTTTTTTCCCCAAAGTTAGCAAATCTATGATGGACTGCTCTGTCATGTGAACTTTAATTGTCAAATAAATTAATAAACAAAACAAAAAATGTTGTAACATAACGAAATCAATGGTGTTCCGTTTAATATTATAAAATAAAAAATATTATAACTCCTCCCTGATTATATAGAACAATGCTGAACATAGAATAATTTCACTTCATGAATTTATATAAAATCAGCATGTCACATCTGTGTTAGAGTTTGATTTGCTTGCTTTACCTTGTCTATCAGTGACCTACTTTGTTTAGACCAGGGGTCGGCAACTCTAGGCACGCGTGCCACAGTTGGCACGCGAAGGGTTAACTGATGGCGCAACCATAGCGTGACTGGCCATCGGGCATTTGCTCGGTGGGCCGATGATTTTTTTTTTTTTTTGTAACAATATAAACAATGAAAGGTGGTGGATTGGCCAGATGCTGGCCATGTGTAAAAATAACTCAGTTGTTTGATGGTGGCTATGGCGGAGCTTCCACAGGTTCAGTAAAATTAACAAGTGGTGGAGGCCAGCAGGTGGATGAGGGAGAGGGGAGGCAGGAGGAGGAGAGACCCAAGGCAGCCGCTGGTCCGAGTGTCAGGTGAACTGAACTTCAGGTAAGAAGTTATGACCTGCAATCTATCTGGGTCAGATATAAACCAAGTTTAGTTTATTTTCGTTGTGCTGCCTTTTTACAGTCAGTTACAATAACTCATACTGCGTACTAGCTAGCATGACAGAGTTTCTATACAGCTGGGTGGGTGCTATGATGTTACTGATAGTGAACTTTATTTTATTCATAAGGTTAGTTAGTGGAGTTGCCAACCGTCCCGTAAAAAGACGGAATCGTCCCGCATTCAGAGAAATTATTGCGCGTTTCGTGTTGAACTGAGAAGGGACGCAGTTTGTCTAGGATAGAAAAAGACACAAAGGTGGATTTATTGTGTCGTTACGCAGCACAGCTGCCTCTTCTTCTCTCATTATCTCCCTCTCCTGTTGCTACTTTGATCATGAAACTGATCAATGATCAGCTGATCGGCTTTTCTCTCTTGTTTGTTTATCGCCCACTTTGCGCCAGAAAGAGGAAACCGCTGGTTGTCGCGCTAAACAGCAGCACATTTAAGCTTGATGAGCTGTTGCTAGAATGTATTTAATATTAATTTCTAGTATCAGCTGATGTTTGCTGGAGCCACAGCTGTAAAAGCTGCTGGTCATGATGTCGGTTTGTATATCTGGTGAGAGGGAAACATGAAGATGAAACCAGGAGATGTCCTTACTGAATCATCAGAGCTGAACAGGTGATGGAGAAACAGGTTTACCTTTTTAGGTGACATGAGTGAGTTGAAGGGAAGTTATGAACTGTTTCTGAGAGACAAATAACACCAGGATCCTTTTCTAAGTACCTGACAGCTGGTAACTGTGCAGGGGCGGGTGTAGCAAAGTGTTGCCAGGGGGGCCAGGTGGGGCATTAACAAGGAAAGGGGGGCACAAAGAAATATTTTCTTATTTTCATTTAAAATGTCGGGCTGTTATTAAATAATTATCTGAATCTTACAACCAAATTTTTTATCTGACATAAAATGTATAGAAATTATACATATACCAACAAGACTGTACATCACTGTCACAACAGCGTTTGTTTTCATTCAAAGGCTTAATGGCTTTAATACCTGGTGGGCCGATCTCTAGTCAAAATGCCTGTTTTTTTTTTGTCCCAGTCCAGCCCTGGGCACGACACGCAGTGAATTAATCTGAGAAGGTGCATCAAAAAACAAATGGCCGCGCCAGCGGTGCACATCGCAAATCAGCTCGCATAGACACATTAGTTGTGCCGCTTCTTAATGACGGTATCTTAGCTAATAACCCCAACTACCAGATTCAACTTGTAATTGGCTAAAAATAACTTAGCCTACTGGTAAGAGGGATGTTGTTAGCTTTCCACACTCCGACACTTCAAAAGCTTCAGGAGCTGTTCGCTCAGCACAGCATCAGCACGCGGAAATACATGGATACATCCGTAGACTCGAGACACAATGCATTTTTGGGACATTCAGGTGTATGGACCAATGTTTTATTTTCTGAACAAACCAGAAATCTTTAATGAGCAGCTAGATTTGTCTCGCATTAACTGGCTGAGTTAATGCTAGTTAACCCTTTAAGACCTACCATAGAACCAAGTTCGCCAGAGCTTATATTATATTTTTACATGCTGTGGAGCCATTTTTGGGAGCATTTCAAGTTGCTATACATCAATACAACCATTATAGCCCAAACTTTAATAATATGTCTGCATTAGGTGCATAGTAATTACATAAATTGCAAAAAAGTGCAATAAACTACAAAAAAATTGAAAATCGTTTTTGTTTTTTTAACATATATTTCTAGTTAGAGAAATTTAAGAGGCTTATCCCTCAAAACTGTAAATACAAAAAAGTTACACAAACTAGTTTCCCACCACAGGAAATTTATTTTGAGTGTCTTCATAGTTTTATTTTTGAAATACACCAATTTTTATATACTGCAGGAAAAACGAAAATAAATATTATAGTGCAAATTTGCAAAATAACAGCATATGCATCAAAATAAACTATTTCCAGCAGTGCAATATGAGTCTTAAGCATCCCAGAAACGACACAGAAAGTCATAAAGTCAAACATAACTTTTTAAAACACATAACAAGTAAAACACAAGCTCATAAGGCCCCGATCGTAAAAAACTACATTTCCGCAAAATGACGTCACTTCCGGTTTCGGGCAGGTCATGCGGTCATGTGATAGTTCGCGCTGATGGACGTAGGAAGTGTTACAAACAGCTGATGGATCGGCGAAGCGTGTTTCTGGAATATCATGTTTTTGTTGCTGCAAGTGATTTTTATGCAGTTTTTGCAAAGCTATATGTGGAAGGAAACTGTGACCTAGGACAAGCTGATGGCATAAGATGTAAGTACAACTCCTCCAGTTTCATATGCAAAAAAAATTATTGCGCTAGCTTACTTGGTTGCAGTGCTACCGGGATTTAAAAATAGTTACGCAAAACAGAGCGTGCCCGCTCCGATCGGCTGTAAAGGCAGGGCTCTAGAGTGCGACCAATTTGGTCGCAAATGCGACCAAATTTTTCAGTGGTGCGACTAAAAATAAATATTTGGTCGCACAGGTGCGACCAACTGTTCCGGTAACAAAAAAAAATCTCTGTAACTCTCCGTGTGGTCAACAACAGACACACATTATGCCCCTATCGTGGACTAAACCAATCAGAGATAGTCAGGGGCGGGACCTTTCTGATTGGCCGTGGTCCAGTTGAAAGTGCAGGTGGAAGAGAGAGCTTATAGCTTGAATAAAGCGATATCAATTCATTAACGGATTCCACACAAAGACCTAAACACGGAGCGGACCCAACACATCAGAATCAGCTTCGGCTTTCTCACCCGACGGCCCGAACACGGACACGCTGTCGGAGCTTAGCGATTCTTCGGGTCCGCGCTGTGTTTACGTCTTTTTGCGCTGATTCTGAGCTGCAGGTTTTGCCTCTCTCCAACCAAAATTCACCGAGCCTGCAGCAAAAGAAGCAGCAAACTGCGCTTCACATTTGATCAATGTCGTCATGAATTCCCTCTGACTTTTGCTGTTTTGCTTCCACCACGATAAAAATCACACTTCCTGCACAGCTCTCTCTCTCTCTCTGTACTTCAGGAACAGTTTCCCGTCTCAAATCTGTTTTCTGCATTATTCATTCGCTTATTACCCACCAGTCTAGCGTTGTTTACAGCGCTTTTTCTTTTTTCACTTAAATGACCTCGGACAAGAAAGCCTAATTTCTGCTGTTCAATACTGAAGAAATTTTAATTTCTTAAAATTATGCAAAATTGCAGAATATTTTTAAGGTTATCTGCTATAAAAAGCCAGACCAGGAAAATCTCCTTCATGTTTTCCTGTGTTTTATTCTCAGTTACTTTCACACAAAGGCATCTGCTGTGATTTTCACAATTCTGATGAAGTCTCATGTGTATCAGTACTGATAAATGATCAGAATTATAATATTTCTGACTGTCTGAGGCTAAATTGAATCAAATCAGGACTTTGAGAACCGGAATTGAATGGATTATAGAAATCAGTGATGATACTCAGCCCTAGTGAGCAGCCTAGGCCTGAGAGAAGTGGATGTACTGTAGCTGTGGGTAATAAGAAAAGATGAAAAGAACTATTGATAACTTTTTTGTTAAGTTAAGGCCTGATCTGTCTGAAATTCATAGCCAGTGCTCTGACACGGTGCCATCAATATTTGAATGCTGAAAAAGCACATTATATGCTGCAGTAAATGCACTGCCCAAGTGTCCCCTCTCCCCACGGCCTTTCAGCAGCAGACAGCAGCAAACAGGTCGGAGGAGGAGGCCAAGATGATGATTACGTTTTTAACATTTTCTACAATATTGACAAAGCACTTTAAGCACAAGTTTGTTAGTTAATAATTTAGAAATTAATATTGTCTGTATGGACTTCCCCCCCCAAAGAAAGTGCACATGTAAAACTGCGGTGTTAAGCGATGCGGTTGAAAAATTTGAGTGCGCCTAACTTTTGTGCCGGTACGCCTAAATTTTTAAAGTTAGGCGTACCGGTGCGCCCATGTCAAAAAGTTAGTCTAGAGCCCTGAAAGGGTTAATACAACATCGAAGCAGCTGAAATCCACAGCTGTGCGTGTTCATGGAGCTTGCATTTTCACCTGCTGGACATCACTACCTGACAAGTTTAACTGTCTTCAGAACATTGCACAGGCCTTATTGACAGTATTTGGCTCTACATGTCTGTGTGAGCAGATTTTCTCTCACATGAGTGTCCTCAGGTAGCCGTCTGAATGCTGGACACTCTGAGACCTGTGTCTCTGAGTGGGAGACCAGAGATCACATAACATGTGTGTTAATGTGTATTAACAGACATGCCATATTGGCTTAGTTTATTTTTCTTATCATTGTTGTGAGGAGACCCCAAATAGCATTTGTATTTTCTGTTGTACAGTTCATTTGCTGTTATGGAATTCTTGTTATGGATAAAAAGTGTCTTTTTTTGTTTCAAAATAGCTGATAACTATTCACTGATAGCTGCCAACATCTGCGAACAAATATAATTCTATAAAGTGGTTCTATATATTGTGTAACTGTTCATATAGAGCGTTATTAAATTTATTGCTAATGCAATCATATGGCACACTGACTTCTGAGGAAATTTTAAATGGCACTCGCCATCAGAAAGGTTGCCTATCCCTGGTTTAGACAGTCAGATTTGCTCAAGTAAGATTCTGTAAGCTCTCTTTTTACTGAGATCTGTAGAACTAATCAAGTATAAGCTGAAAGAGACAGTTAAAAATATATACATATGTGCTCATGTTTCATATATTATGCAAAGGCATGTATCAGGATTTATTTAGTAGTGTC
This sequence comes from Copadichromis virginalis, assembly GCF_057382275.1. Classification (NCBI taxonomy): domain Eukaryota; kingdom Metazoa; phylum Chordata; class Actinopteri; order Cichliformes; family Cichlidae; genus Copadichromis; species Copadichromis virginalis. The sequence goes on along the minus strand of NC_140622.1, from coordinate 28,665,673 downwards.
TCCAAACAATTTCAGGGAATTCAAATCAAATCAAATCAAATCAAATCCATCCATCCATCCATCCATCCATCTTCATCCGCTTTGTCCGGGGCCGGGTCGCGGGGGCAGCAGCCTAAGCAAAGAGGCCCAGACCTCCCTCTCCCCAGCCACCTCCTCCAGCTTATCCGGGGGAACACCAAGGCGTTCCCAGGCCAGCCGAGAGATATAATCTCTCCAGCGTGTCCTGGGTCTGCCCCGGGGCCTCCTCCCGGTGGGACATGCCTGGAACACCTCACCCAGGAGGCGCCCAGGGGGCATCCTTGTCAGATGCCCGAACCACCTCAGCTGGCTCCTTTCGATGTGGAGCAGCAGCTGCTCTACTCTGAGCCCCTCCCGGATGGCCGAACTTCTCACCCTATCTCTAAGGGAGAGGCCAGCCACCCTTCGGAGGAAGCTCATTTCTGCCGCTTGTATCCGCGATCTCGTTCTTTCGGTCACTACCCACAGCTCGTGGCCATAGGTGAGGGTAGGGACGTAGATCGACCGGTAAATTGAGAGCTTCGCTTTTACACTCAGCTCCCTCTTCACCACGACGGACCGGTGCAGCGTCCGCATTACTGCAGCTGCAGCCCCAATCCGTCTGTCGATCTCCGGCTCCCTTCTCCCATCACTCGCGAACAAGACCCCGAGATACTTGAACTCCTCCACTTGGGGCAGGAACTCATCCCCAACCCGGAGTGGGCACTCCACCCTTTTCCGGCTGAGAACCATGGCCTCAGATTTGGAGGTGCTGATGCTCATTCCCGCTGCTTCACACTCGGCTGTGAACCGTTCCAGTGCGAGCTGGAGGCCCTCACCCGATGAAGCCAACAGAACCACATCATCTGCAAAAATCAGAGATGAGATTCTGAGGCCACCAAAGCGAAAGCCCTCCGCCACTTGGCTGCGCCTAGAAATCCTGTCCATAAAAATTATGAACAGAACTGGAGACAAAGGGCAGCCCTGGCGGAGCCCATCACGCACCAGGAACGAGTCCGACTTATTGCCGGCAATGCGAACCAAGCTCTTGCAACGGTTGTATAGGGATCGAATGGCCCGTAGCAATGGGCCAGACACCCCATATTCCCGCAACACCTCCCACAGGACACCCCGAGGGACACGGTCGAATGCCTTCTCCAAGTCCACAAAACACATGTAGACTGGTTGGGCAAACTCCCATGCACCCTCAAGTATCCTGGAGAGGATAAAGAGCTGGTCCAGTGTTCCGCGACCAGGACGAAAACCGCATTGTTCCTCCTGTATCCGAGGTTCGACTAACGGACGAACTCTCCTTTCCAGCACCCTGGCATAGACTTTCCCAGGGAGGCTGAGGAGTGTGATCCCCCTGTAGTTGGAACACACCCTCCGGTCCCCTTTCTTAAAGATGGGGACCACCACCCCGGTCTGCCAGTCCACAGGTACTGCCCCTGATCTCCACGCAACATTGCAGAGGCGTGTCAACCAGGACAGCCCTACAACGTCCAGAGCCTTCAGGAACTCGGGGCGGACCTCATCAACACAAACTCATCAAATCAAATCAAATCACTTTTATTGTCACATCACATGTGCAGGTACATTGGTACAGTACATGTGAGTCAAATTCTTGTGTGCGAGCTTCACAAGCAACAGAGTTGTGCAAAATACAATAATGTAAACAAGCAAAATACAAGAATGGCTACATCTGAAACTAATAAATATATGTACAATATATAATAGTATATGCATTTCTGGATGTGTATACTAAATATTTTTCTACGTGTGTGTGTGTGTGTGTGTGTGTGTGTACACATATTTTACAAATTAAATAGAGAAAACAATAAATAAAAAATATAAAATATACAGAGTTGAGACATGTGCAAAACAGTGGCATTACTGTACAGTATGGAGTGCATAATGTTAAAGTTCCAGTAGTGAAGCTGAGGTGTCTATGACGTGTTCAGCAGTCTGATGGCCTGGTGGAAGAAGCTGTCTCTCAGTCTGCTGGTACGGGACCGGATGCTGCAGAACCTCCTTCCTGATGGAAGCAGTCTGAACAGTTTATGGCTGGGGTGACTGGAGTCCTTGATGATCCTCCCCGCTTTCCTCAGGCACCGCTTCCTGTAGATGTCTTGGAGGGAGGGAAGCTCACCTCCAATTATCCGTTCAGAGCACCGCACTACTTGCTGGAGAGCTTTGCAGTTGTAGGCGGTGCTGTTGCCATACCAGGTGGTGATGCATCCAGTGAGGATGCTCTCAATGGCACAGTGATAGAAGGTCCTGAGGATGCGAGGGCTCATGCCGAATCTTTTCAGTCTCCTGAGAAAGAAGAGGCGCTGCTGCGCCTTCTTCACTGTTTTGTTTGTGTGTACTGACCACGTAAGATCCTCAGCCAGATGTACACCAAGGAACCGGAAGCTGCTCACTCTCTCCACAGCAGCGCCGTTGATGGTGATGGGGGTGTGTACTTCTCTGCACCTCCGGAAGTCCACTATCAACTCCTTTGTCTTTGCGACGTTGAGGGTGAGATGGTTGTCTTGACACCAGTGGGTCAGGGCGCTGACCTCCTGCCTGTAAGCCGTCTCATCACCGTTGGTGATAAGACCCACCACTGTAGTGTCGTCCGCAAACTTCACAATGATGTTGGAGTTGTTAGTGGCTGTGCAGTCGTAGGTGTAGAGTGAGTATAGGAGAGGGCTCAGTACACACCCCTGTGGAGCACCAGTGTTCAGTGTGATGGGGGATGAGGTGATGCTGCCCAGTCTGACCACTTGGCGTCTGTCAGACAGGAAGCTAAGGATCCAGCTGCAGAGGGAGCTGCTCAGTCCTAGATCCTGCAGTTTCCTGTCCAGCTTCGAGGGAACGATGGTATTGAATGCTGAGCTGTAATCTACAAACAGCATTCTCACATAGGTGTCTCTCTTCTCCAGGTGTGACAGGGCAGTATGTAGTGTCAGGGCTATGGCATCATCAGTGGACCTGTTGTGGCGGTATGCGAACTGTAGAGGGTCCAGTGAGTCGGGTAGTGCAGAGCAGATGAAGTCCCTGACCAGCTTCTCGAAGCATTTGCTTACGATGGGGGTTAGGGCTACAGGTCGCCAGTCGTTTAATGAGGAGATGGTGGAGGATTTGGGTACAGGGACGATGGTGGCCATTTTGAAGCAGGCTGGGACTACAGACAGAGAGAGGGAAAGGTTGAAGATGTGCGTGAACACTCCAGCCAGCTGACTTGAGGACGCGGCTGGGAATCTCGTCCGGACCAGTAGCTTTGTGTGCGTTCACCTTCCTGAAGCACTTCCGCACATCCTCCTCAGACACAGTGTGCGCACTGACGTCATCCGCGGTGCGCACACTGTCCGGTCTCATGGTGTTCGCTGTGTCGAATCTAGCGTAGAATACATTTAGATCCTCACACAGAGAGGCCGTGGTCTGCGGTGTGCTGGTTTTCCCTCTAAAGTCTGTGATCGTGTTTAGTCCCTGCCACATACTCCGAGGGTTGTCAAACTGTTGCTCCACCCTGTCCCTGTACTCACGTTTGGCTGCTTTGATCGTCTTCCGGAGTTGGTAATGTGCGTGTTTGTAGTCCGATGTGTTCGCGGAGGCAAAGGCGGTGCTCTGTGCCGCGCGAACATCTCCGTTGATCCAGGGTTTTTGATTTGGGAAGGATTTAACTGTTCTGGATGGGACGACATCTTCCACGCATTTCCTGATAAATCCGCAGACTGAGTCTGTGTACTCATCAATGTCCCTAGCAGCCACGTGAAACATTTCCCAGTCCGCGTGATCAAAACAGTCCCGCAGCGCAAACTCCGATTGGTCCGTCCAACAGTGCACCGCCCTCCAGGTTGGAGCTTCCTGTTTCAGCTTCTGCCTGTAGGCGGGCAGGAGCAGGATGGAGTGGTGATCTGATTGGCCGAATGGGGCGCGGGGGAGGGCTTTGCATGCTGTGTCAACACTCGGATCCAGATGTAAGAATTTCTAAGATGACAAAAACGCTACTCTCGCAGGAATACAAGTATGAGGATCACTACACGGTGTAAACACTGTTCTCATATTTATTATGTTGAATATTGTTATAAGGTGGAGTGGTGGTTAGCCCTCCTGCCCCACAGCAAAAAGATCCTGGGTTCAATCTGGCTGCAGCCTTTCTGTGTGGATTTTGAATGTTCTTGCTGTGTCTGCATGGGTTCGCTCTGTGTACTGCAGCTTCCCACAGCCCAAAAACATGCATAGTGTTAGGTCAGTTGGAGAGTCCAAATTGCCCGTAGATGTGAATGTGTACAGTGAATGCCTCTCGATGTGTTACCCCTGTGACAGATTGGTGACCTGTCCATGGTTGTACCCGTTTGGCTGTTGAGATAGGTAACCCTTAATTGGGTAAGTGTAAGAAAATGCCTGGAATAATGTTATACAGATATACTGTACACTGTGTTCTCACCAAAGCAGTACTCATGTAGAGGAACATGTCTGTATACTGGCTCCAAAACCACACATGAATCTAAATATACAGTTACAGCTGGTCATATATGTTATGATGTGGTAGATAATGTGCAGGTAAATCAAAAGAAAGACAGAAAAATAAATAGCATAGAGTGCCACACTGTTTCCCTCATATACAACAATATACAGTAATGTCTGTGTAACTACACATAGTCAGTGCAGGCTGCAGAAATTGGGGATTAAACTATGTAACATTATAAGGACCTGGGCTTATTCAAATCCACAGCTTTAAATTTATGTTGTTAACCATGGATGTTTTCAGTCACTCGTATATTTACGAAGGCATGCAAGAGACTGTGCTGTGTGTATGAGTGTGTGTGTACATTTGAACAGTGCTATGTGTTATTTTCATAACTTCTTGCCCTAAGCCTGCACAAATTGCAAATTTCCTCCGCTCTTATGAGAAAACAGTTTCACATTGTTCAGATTTTCCATCTTTTTAATATTATTTCTGACTCCTTTTATATACTTTGACCACTGTCACATTTAAGGTGCTTTTAAAATGCCATCGGCCCTTTAACTTAATATCAGCTGAATAAACTCATTTGTTTCAGAAGACTTACTTGTAAAACTCCACTAAAGAAGTTAATTCAGCAGAAAACAAGTCATAAATAAAGTTTTGGTGTGGGATGTTAAAATACCCGGATTGGTACTACAAGACTGCGATGGATTAAAGTAAGAAAATGGCCTACCGTAGATCATTCATTTACTGGACTGGACTGGCGAGTTCAAAAGCAACACTTGTTGAGGTGGGTGAGTTTACTCAGCGGAGCTCCCAGTGAATCTGATCAAACTATTTCTGAATCAAAAGCCTAGTTCTCAGTGACATTTATGGAATTTTACATGACTAGTGCAAAGCTTTTGTTTGGTAATTTCTAGTAAGTTCATCTGGTTGAACTAGATGAAGTCCAGACTGACTATGACTTGCCTCTTCAAAGCATTTCAGACATTTTGCCTCCGAGTCTTAAAACACTCAATCTTTAGAACTGAAAATCTGGTAGTGACTTGAATTGTTTGTTCCAAACATGATTAGCTACCCCCAGGTTATTTCAAAGTTGTTTGATAAATGGGAACTGAATGTGTCTGCCATGTTTTGCACGAATCCTCATTGTACACAATTGAGAATCACAATAATGCAACACAAATCTACAAAAATACTGAACTTTAAATTTTTTTCTTTAAACAAATCTTTGTGGCTTAGCAATTTGTTTATCCAATAGAATAGAATAGAATGCCTTTATTGTCACTATACAGTTGTACAATGAGATACAGAGCATCTCCTACTCAGTGTAAACATGCTGGGGGGGAGGGGGGGGGGTACAGTTCTGCAGCGCTATGTACATATGGACAGTATTAACATAGGGAAAAACATATATATATATATAAAATGTACAATATACAAGCCGCAAGTAATATGTAATAAATAGTGTTATGTATATACAGTTGAGTTATTGCACATGGAATTGGTATAAATAGTGTTATGTATATACAGTTCAGTTGTTGCACATAGAATTGGTATTGCACAGTGATGGTCCATAGAGGAAGTGGGAAGTGGGGGGCTGTGTTATCTGTGCATGTGTGAGTTCAGGGTGGTTATCGCTTTGGGGGAAGAAACTGTTTTTGAGTCTGTGGGTTTTTGTGTTGATGCACCTGTAGCGCTTCCCTGAGGGAAGCAGGCTGAACATGTTGAAGCCAGGGTGGGAGCTGTCCTTGATAATGTTTGCTGCTCTGGTGAGGCAGCGGGAGGAATAGATGTCCATCAGGGAGGGGAGAGGGCAGCTGATGATCTTCTGTGCTGTCTTGACCACACTCTGAAGCCTCACTCTATCCGCCTTGGTGCAGCTGCCGTACCATACCGTGATGCAGTAGGTTAGCAGGCTCTCAATGGAGGAGCGGTAGAAGGTCAGCAGCAGGTTGGAGTTCAGCTTGTACTTCCTGAGGACTCTCAGGAAGTGCAGCCGCTGTTGGGCCTTCTTGATGACCGCTGAGATGTTGTCTGTCCAGGAGATGTCAGCAGAGATGAGGACACCAAGGAACCGGAAAGTGTGGACCCTCTCCACACACTCCCCGTTGATGTAGAGGGGGGCCAAGTCGGTGCTGTGTCTCCTGAAGTCAACAATGAGCTCTTTAGTTTTCTTAGTGTTCAGTGCCAGGTTGTTTTCTGAACACCATGCTGCCAGCTTCAGGACTTCCTCTCTGTACTCTGCCTCGTCTCCCTTCGAGATGAGTCCGACTACCGTGGTGTCATCAGCAAACTTGATGACGAGAGTGTTGTTGTGGGTCGAACTGCAGTCGTGGGTGTAGAGAGAATACAAGAGGGGGCTCAGCACACAGCCCTGTGGGGAGCCGATGCTCAGTGCTCAATAATAAACTAAACTCTTACGTTGTCATGGTCCTGAGTCTGCCGACTCTGTGTTTTGTGTTTCTTTATGCTTTTGTTTATTCTGAGTATGTATTCTGTTATGATTTGCCATTTGTTAGGTTTCTGTTTTGTGCCTGCCCTGGTCCCTGTGTTCTGTCTGTCTATGCTGTCACACTGTCTGTTTGTGAATCTGTCTGTTTCGTTCAGTGTCTTGTCTGGTTCTCTGTGTCTGAGTTTCCTGTTTTATTCTGAAGGTCCCCGTGTCATGTGAGTGTGTTCAAATTATGTTTCCCCTGTCCCGTCAGCTCTGATTTCTCCCAGGTGTGTTGCCCTCCTGTCTCTCATCCCCTGATTACTGCTGTGTGTATTTAAGCCCTGTGTGTTCTCCTGCCTGTTGCTTGTTCGTCTGTGTTCCACGGTGTCCTGTTCCTTGTGTGCGGCGCTCTGCCTCTCACCCCGTTTAGTATCAGCTTACACAAAACATAACTGTACAAGCAGAACCCCGAACAGCCCTGACCCGCTACAATATTATCATGCTTTTTACAACAACGTGAATGTACTATTGCTGTGTGATTTATTACTATTACTGAAGGTCCGCGACTCCGAACTGTAGTAAAGGGACCTCTGACTAATGCTGGGCTCACACTGTGCGATTTTTGGCCCATTTTGAGCCGATTTTTGAGTCGTGCGATCGTTTTGGCGATCGGCCCGATTTTGGCCTTCATCGTGCGTCGTGCATCGTGTAGTATACGTGGGGTAACGAGAAGCGATTGACACCTCACGACCAGCTCCCGATCATCAATCGCTTGGTCGTGAGGGTGTCACCGCAGTTTGCCACACTGCGCACGCGCAAACACAAATGTCAGCGAAAAAGACGGCGTAGCACGGCAGTGCAGCGTGTGATCTGGACACAAGCGATGGAGGCACAACCTGTAGAACCATCCGAGCCCTTTCGATGTGGCCTCACAAAATTATCACGACCACAACAACCGTGAAAATAGTTGGATCGACACTGCTGCTCAATCACAGCTGCCTGACCAATGTTTTTCATTAGCAATTTAGCAAAGTTGATGGTGGTGGTGTGTCTGTGTGAGTGAAAGACGGAGAGGGAGAGCGAGCGACAGAATTTCTGTTATAACCTTCATTTTTATGGACGCACAGTGTGAGCACTCAGGTCGCATCAGAGCATCGGGCCGTATAGTGTGAGACCCTGCATCGTGACCTATGAACTTCTAACCCCTGCGAGTCAATCGTACAGTTTGAGCAGGAGCTGAATCGCACGACTGAAAAAATCGCACAGTGTAAGCCCAGCATAATACGGCGGGGTCCCTGTCGGCTGGTAGCCGAAAAATAGCTTTACTTTGTTGTGTGGGTCAACTTTTCTTGCGACAGACAGAGAGAGGCGTTGAAAGGCTGCTCCAACGGAACTTGTTGTTTTCGGAGGAAAACACGAACACAGTGTACAGTTGAGTCTTAATAGCTTACTTACAACTGGGCTCGTCAGGCACTCTTCTTGGCTGCAGTGGTTATTATTATATTTACATGCTTCCAGCTCCCGTTTTTGCTCGATGACTGCTCGTACCTTTCCACTCCCCTTTTTCTCCCTCCTCGCGCTCACAGACACATAACGTGTATGGCAGTCCATTCTCCCAGCAGCACGGACTACACTGAACATGATGCTACATTCTTTAGAGCTATGCTTGTAGCATTCTGCCTGTTAGCTTAGCACAACAACAACAACAACGAAAAGGCGCTCTCTCACCCAGGAAACACACAGTCGCAGAGAGAGAGAGCGTCGCCCTGTAACCATGGCAACCGTAACGCTGCCGCCTGGAACAAAAGAACGTAGCTGTCAAACAAAACCCAAACAGTCCTGACCCGCGACAAAATGAAACAGGAAAGTACCGCAGTGTATTCCATTTATTTCAACAAAGTAACTGTATTCTGAATACCACCTTTTTAAACGGTAACTGTAACGGAATACAGTTACTCATATTTTGTATTCTAAATACGTAACGGCGGTACATGTATTCCGTTACTCCCCAACACTGGAGATAGGTAACCCTTAATTGGGTAAGTGTAAGAAAATGCCTGGAATAATGTTATACAGATATACTGTACACTGTGTTCTCACCAAAGCAGTACTCATGTAGAGGAACATGTCTGTATACTGGCTCCAAAACCACACATGAATCTAAATATACAGTTACAGCTGGTCATATATGTTATGATGTGGTAGATAATGTGCAGGTAAATCAAAAGAAAGACAGAAAAATAAATAGCATAGAGTGCCACACTGTTTCCCTCATATACAACAATATACAGTAATGTCTGTGTAACTACACATAGTCAGTGCAGGCTGCAGAAATTGGGGATTAAACCATGTAACATTATAAGGACCTGGGCTTATTCAAATCCACAGCTTTAAATTTATGTTGTTAACCATGGATGTTTTCAGTCACTCGTATATTTACGAAGGCACGCAAGAGACTGTGCTGTGTGTATGAGTGTGTGTGTACATTTGAACAGTGCTATGTGTTATTTTCATAACTTCTTGCCCTAAGCCTGCACAAATTGCAAATTTCCTCCGCTCTTATGAGAAAACAGTTTCACATTGTTCAGATTTTCCATCTTTTTAATATTATTTCTGACTCCTTTTATATACTTTGACCACTGTCACATTTAAGGTGCTTTTAAAATGCCATCGGCCCTTTAACTTAATATCATCATTCATTTACTGGACTGGACTGGACTGGCGAGTTCAAAAGCAACACTTGTTGAGGTGGGTGAGTTTACTCAGCGGAGCTCCCAGTGAATCTGATCAAACTATTTCTGAATCAAAAGCCTAGTTCTCAGTGACATTTATGGAATTTTACATGACTAGTGCAAAGCTTTTGTTTGGTAATTTCTAGTAAGTTCATCTGGTTGAACTAGATGAAGTCCAGACTGACTATGACTTGCCTCTTCAAAGCATTTCAGACATTTTGCCTCCGAGTCTTAAAACACTCAATCTTTAGAACTGAAAATCTGGTAGTGACTTGAATTGTTTGTTCCAAACATGATTAGCTACCCCCAGGTTATTTCAAAGTTGTTTGATAAATGGGAACTGAATGTGTCTGCCATGTTTTGCACGAATCCTCATTGTACACAATTGAGAATCACAATAATGCAACACAAATCTACAAAAATACTGAACTTTAAATTTTTTTCTTTAAACAAATCTTTGTGGCTTAGCAATTTGTTTATCCAATAGAATAGAATAGAATAGAATGCCTTTATTGTCACTATACAGTTGTACAATGAGATACAGAGCATCTCCTACTCAGTGTAAACATGCTGGGGGGGAGGGGGGGGGGTACAGTTCTGCAGCGCTATGTACATATGGACAGTATTAACATAGGGAAAAACATATATATATATATAAAATGTACAATATACAAGCCGCAAGTATTATGTAATAAATAGTGTTATGTATATACAGTTGAGTTACTGCACATGGAATTGGTATAAATAGTGTTATGTATATACAGTTGAGTTATTGCACATGGAATTGGTATAAATAGTGTTATGTATATACAGTTCAGTTGTTGCACATAGAATTGGTATTGCACAGTGATGGTCCATAGAGGAAGTGGGAAGTGGGGGGCTGTGTTATCTGTGCATGTGTGAGTTCAGGGTGGTTATCGCTTTGGGGGAAGAAACTGTTTTTGAGTCTGTGGGTTTTTGTGTTGATGCACCTGTAGCGCTTCCCTGAGGGAAGCAGGCTGAACATGTTGAAGCCAGGGTGGGAGCTGTCCTTGATAATGTTTGCTGCTCTGGTGAGGCAGCGGGAGGAATAGATGTCCATCAGGGAGGGGAGAGGGCAGCCGATGATCTTCTGTGCTGTCTTGACCACACTCTGAAGCCTCACTCTATCCGCCTTGGTGCAGCTGCCGTACCATACCGTGATGCAGTAGGTTAGCAGGCTCTCAATGGAGGAGCGGTAGAAGGTCAGCAGCAGGTTGGAGTTCAGCTTGTACTTCCTGAGGACTCTCAGGAAGTGCAGCCGCTGTTGGGCCTTCTTGATGACCGCTGAGATGTTGTCTGTCCAGGAGATGTCAGCAGAGATGAGGACACCAAGGAACCGGAAAGTGTGGACCCTCTCCACACACTCCCCGTTGATGTAGAGGGGGGCCAAGTCGGTGCTGTGTCTCCTGAAGTCAACAATGAGCTCTTTAGTTTTCTTAGTGTTCAGTGCCAGGTTGTTTTCTGAACACCATGCTGCCAGCTTCAGGACTTCCTCTCTGTACTCTGCCTCGTCTCCCTTCGAGATGAGTCCGACTACCGTGGTGTCATCAGCAAACTTGATGACGAGAGTGTTGTTGTGGGTCGAACTGCAGTCGTGGGTGTAGAGAGAATACAAGAGGGGGCTCAGCACACAGCCCTGTGGGGAGCCGATGCTCAGTGCTCAATAATAAACTAAACTCTTACGTTGTCATGGTCCTGAGTCTGCCGACTCTGTGTTTTGTGTTTCTTTATGCTTTTGTTTATTCTGAGTATGTATTCTGTTATGATTTGCCATTTGTTAGGTTTCTGTTTTGTGCCTGCCCTGGTCCCTGTGTTCTGTCTGTCTATGCTGTCACACTGTCTGTTTGTGAATCTGTCTGTTTCGTTCAGTGTCTTGTCTGGTTCTCTGTGTCTGAGTTTCCTGTTTTATTCTGAAGGTCCCCGTGTCATGTGAGTGTGTTCAAATTATGTTTCCCCTGTCCCGTCAGCTCTGATTTCTCCCAGGTGTGTTGCCCTCCTGTCTCTCATCCCCTGATTACTGCTGTGTGTATTTAAGCCCTGTGTGTTCTCCTGCCTGTTGCTTGTTCGTCTGTGTTCCACGGTGTCCTGTTCCTTGTGTGCGGTGCTCTGCCTCTCACCCCGTTTAGTATCAGCTTACACAAAACATAACTGTACAAGCAGAACCCCGAACAGCCCTGACCCGCTACAATATTATCATGCTTTTTACAACAACGTGAATGTACTATTGCTGTGTGATTTATTACTATTACTGAAGGTCCGCGACTCCGAACTGTAGTAAAGGGACCTCTGACTAATGCTGGGCTCACACTGTGCGATTTTTGGCCCATTTTGAGCCGATTTTTGAGTCGTGCGATCGTTTTGGCGATCGGCCCGATTTTGGCCTTCATCGTGCGTCGTGCATCGTGTAGTATACGTGGGGTAACGAGAAGCGATTGACACCTCACGACCAGCTCCCGATCATCAATCGCTTGGTCGTGAGGGTGTCACCGCAGTTTGCCACACTGCGCACGCGCAAACACAAATGTCAGCGAAAAAGACAGCGTAGCACGGCAGTGCAGCGTGTGATCTGGACACAAGCGATGGAGGCACAACCTGTAGAACCATCCGAGCCCTTTCGATGTGGCCTCACAAAATTATCACGACCACAACAACCGTGAAAATAGTTGGATCGACACTGCTGCTCAATCACAGCTGCCTGACCAATGTTTTTCATTAGCAATTTAGCAAAGTTGATGGTGGTGGTGTGTCTGTGTGAGTGAAAGACGGAGAGGGAGAGCGAGCGACAGAATTTCTGTTATAACCTTCATTTTTATGGACGCACAGTGTGAGCACTCAGGTCGCATCAGAGCATCGGGCCGTATAGTGTGAGACCCTGCATCGTGACCTATGAACTTCTAACCCCTGCGAGTCAATCGTACAGTTTGAGCAGGAGCTGAATCGCGCGACTGAAAAAATCGCACAGTGTAAGCCCAGCATAATACGGCGGGGTCCCTGTCGGCTGGTAGCCGAAAATAGCTCTACTTTGTTGTGTGGGTCAACTTTTCTTGCGACAGACAGAGAGAGGCGTTGAAAGGCTGCTCCAACGGAACTTGTTGTTTTCGGAGGAAAACACGAACACAGTGTACAGTTGAGTCTTAATAGCTTACTTACAACTGGGCTCGTCAGGCACTCTTCTTGGCTGCAGTGGTTATTATTATATTTACATGCTTCCAGCTCCCGTTTTTGCTCGATGACTGCTCGTACCTTTCCACTCCCCTTTTTCTCCCTCCTAGCGCTCACAGAAACATAACGTGTATGGCAGTCCATTCTCCCAGCAGCACGGACTACACTGAACATGATGCTACATTCTTTAGAGCTATGCTTGTAGCATTCTGCCTGTTAGCTTAGCACAACAACAACAACAACAAAGAAAAGGCGCTCTCTCACCCAGGAAACACACAGTCGCAGAGAGAGAGAGCGTCGCCCTGTAACCATGGCAACCGTAACGCTGCCGCCTGGAACAACAGATCGTAGCTGTCAAACAAAACCCAAACAGTCCTGACCCGCGACAAAATGAAACAGGAAAGTACCGCAGTGTATTCCATTTATTTCAACAAAGTAACTGTATTCTGAATAGCACCTTTTTAAACGGTAACTGTAACGGAATACAGTTACTCATATTTTGTATTCTAAATACGTAACGGCGGTACATGTATTCCGTTACTCCCCAACACTGGAGATAGGTAACCCTTAATTGGGTAAGTGTAAGAAAATGCCTGGAATAATGTTATACAGATATACTGTACACTGTGTTCTCACCAAAGCAGTACTCATGTAGAGGAACGTGTCTGTATACTGGCTCCAAAACCACACATGAATCTAAATATACAGTTACAGCTGGTCATATATGTTATGATGTGGTAGATAATGTGCAGGTAAATCAAAAGAAAGACAGAAAAATAAATAGCATAGAGTGCCACACTGTTTCCCTCATATACAACAATATACAGTAATGTCTGTGTAACTACACATAGTCAGTGCAGGCTGCAGAAATTGGGGATTAAACCATGTAACATTATAAGGACCTGGGCTTATTCAAATCCACAGCTTTAAATTTATGTTGTTAACCATGGATGTTTTCAGTCACTCGTATATTTACGAAGGCACGCAAGAGACTGTGCTGTGTGTATGAGTGTGTGTGTACATTTGAACAGTGCTATGTGTTATTTTCATAACTTCTTGCCCTAAGCCTGCACAAATTGCAAATTTCCTCCGCTCTTATGAGAAAACAGTTTCACATTGTTCAGATTTTCCATCTTTTTAATATTATTTCTGACTCCTTTTATATACTTTGACCACTGTCACATTTAAGATGCTTTTAAAATGCCATCGGCCCTTTAACTTAATATCAGCTGAATAAACTCATTTGTTTCAGAAGACTTACTTGTAAAACTCCACTAAAGAAGTTAATTCAGCAGAAAACAAGTCATAAATAAAGTTTTGGTGTGGGATGTTAAAATACCCGGATTGGTACTACAAGACTGCGATGGATTAAAGTAAGAAAATGGCCTACCGTAGATCATTCATTTACTGGACTGGACTGGCGAGTTCAAAAGCAACACTTGTTGAGGTGGGTGAGTTTACTCAGCGGAGCTCCCAGTGAATCTGATCAAACTATTTCTGAATCAAAAGCCTAGTTCTCAGTGACATTTATGGAATTTTACATGACTAGTGCAAAGCTTTTGTTTGGTAATTTCTAGTAAGTTCATCTGGTTGAACTAGATGAAGTCCAGACTGACTATGACTTGCCTCTTCAAAGCATTTCAGACATTTTGCCTCCGAGTCTTAAAACACTCAATCTTTAGAACTGAAAATCTGGTAGTGACTGGAATTGTTTGTTCCAAACATGATTAGCTACCCCCAGGTTATTTCAAAGTTGTTTGATAAATGGGAACTGAATGTGTCTGCCATGTTTTGCACGAATCCTCATTGTACACAATTGAGAATCACAATAAAGCAACACAAATCTACAAAAATACTGAACTTTAAATTTTTTTCTTTAAACAAATCTTTGTGGCTTAGCAATTTGCTCATCCAATAATGAACTAAACTCTTAAGTATGACTTTGCTGGTACATTTTTATCGTTTTTTTTTTTTTTTTTACTGAATGGAACACAAACGTAATACATTAAAGAAAGAACAGAATATCAACCAAGAGTCAAAACACACACAATACTGATTACATGTGTTCAAGTTTTTGTTATTATGGAAAATTTTAGGACAAAATAAGGAACTGAAAACGTGAATATAATTAGCATTTCACATGATAGATTTTTCTTATTCTTTATTACAAATTGTGTCATCTGTAGCTAAATTATGTTTGGGAAATTACTAGCATTTAAGCTCCACAGCTTAAAAGGCATTACATTTTGGAATAAGTATAGTATATCAGATACATTTTGGTCCAGTTGTCACATACTGATGCATAATAGGGATCCCACTGAATTACTTAACGAGTATGTTGCGGGTATAACATTTTTCAGCATATCTCACAGAGTGCAGCAGAAACCCCTCTACATCCTAAATCAACACAGTGAGACCTTGGACACATTTCTTCCACTCACGATGCCACTGTTCTAGCACTTTTAAAGTTAAAAAAAAAAACAATGTAGGAGAAGTCTGTTGCATGTGAAAAACGTTTGCCTTCTGACACAGTAAAAGTTCAGAAAGGGTATATTTTAACTCAAAGAATGACCTTTTCCTAAGCCTTTCTCAGTTTTTGTACCTTAACATAACTACAAGAGTAGACTACGAAAAGTAAAATCAAAACAAAACTAGATAATTAAAAACAAAGTTTTAGACACAAGGATGCCTTCTGGGTTTGGATTTTATACCACAAACTCCACTGAGTTCCTCGTTTGGACATTTGTTCATTTTTATACTACTTCTTTTGACAAGATTTTACTGTGCATAATGAGAAATTACACTAACGTGTCCTTAACAAGCAGCATAAGCGATGTGTATGGGCTGAGAGAGTATTGGATTGCAGCTTGCTCTGTCAGCTGCCTGTTACATACAGTAGCTTGCAAAAGTATTTGGCCCCCTTGAACTTTTACACATTTTGTCACATTACAGCCACAAACATGAATCAATTTTATTGGAATTCCACGTGAAAGACCAATACAAAGTGGTGTACACGTGAGAAGTGGAACGTAAATCATACATGATTCCAAACATTTTTTACAAATAAATACCGTATTTTCACGACCAGAAGACGCACTGTACTAAAAGGCGCAGTCTCAGTTATGTGTGCCATTACTGTATTTAACACACACATAAGGCGCACTGGATTATAGGGCGCATACAAGTACCGTATGCGTATTTAAAAATAAAGCGGGAGCAAACCTGAGTTCGGTACCTTACTCACATTTTTATTACCAGTAATCGTCATCATCAACAACACACAAGCATACAAGTGTGCGTATTTAAAAATAAAGCAGGAGCAAAACGAAGTTTGGTACTCACATTTTTATCATCAAACCCATGGAAGTCCTCATCCTCTGTGTCTGAATTGAACAGCTGCGCTAAATCTCCATCAAACATGCCAGGTTCACTTTCTTCACTGTCAGAGTCACTTTCCGTGCCGTGCAGCTCCTCGGAAATGATGCCGGCTTTTGCGAAAGCTCGAACAACAGTGCCAGCAGACATGTTAGCCCAAGCATCTACAATCCATTGGCAAATTGTGGCGTAACTCGCCCGGCGCTGCCTTCCACTCTTGGTGAAACTGTGGTCCCCATCGGTCATCCATCGCTCCCAGGCCACTCGCAGCCTTACTTTGAACGGGCGGTTCACACCGATGTCCAGCGGTTGGAGTTCCTTTGTCAGGCCTCCCGGAATGACAGCAAGCTCACAGTTCATTTGTTTCACTAGTTTTTTCACATCGGCTGTGAGATGGGCATGCATAGAGTCACAGATTAAGAGCGATGGTGATGCGTGGAAAAAAACCCACCTGGTCTCCTTACATACACCTCCCTCAGCCACTCTTTCATCATTTCCTCATCCATCCAGCCCTTTTCATTTGCCTTAATGATGATTCCTGCTGGAAACTTCTCTTTAGGCAAAGTCTTTCGCTTAAAAATCACCATAGGCGGCAGTTTCTGTCCATTAGCATGGCAGCCAAACACAACAGTGAAAGAAGATTTTTCGTGCCCCGTTGTGCGTATCGCTACCGTGCTGGTCCCCTTCTTCTCCACAGTGTGACTCACCGGGATGTCAAAAGTGAGCGGGACCTCGTCCATGTTTGTGATGTGGCTGGGCTGGATGTGTTTGTCGCCGATGTGTTTGCTGCAGTAGGAGCGGAAGATGGCCAGCTTTTCCTTATAATCCGCTGGAAGTTGCTGCGCTACCGTAGTCCTGGTCCGGATGGAAAAATGGCACAGTTTCATAAAAAGTGAAAGTGAAACTGCTTTTAGCCGAATGGTGACCGTCGAAACGCTTCTCCCGCTCGTTCTTTGCTCGATGATCCACCGCTCGAGTCTTTCCTCCAACTCGGGCCACCTCGCCTTATGTCCGCGGAAACTCAGCTGCGTTTTCTTGACCTGCCGGAGCTTGTTTTCTAGCTTCCTCCATTTGCGAACCATCGATTCGTTAATCTTAAATTCTCTCGCCGCTGCTTGATTTCCATGTTCCGCCGCGTAGCTGATGGCCTTCAGTTTAAACTGTGCTTCGTAAGCGTGTCTCTTTGCCATTTTCAGGGTTGCGCCCACACTTCACCCTTTAGCGTTCTCATGGTGTTCTCTACTACGTCCTCCTTACAACACACAGGGCGCACTGCGCTATAGGGCGCGCCGTACTTTTTGAAGAAAATCTAAGACTTTTAAGTGCGCCTTATGGTCGTGAAAATACGGTAACTGCAAAGTGGGGTGTGCGTAATTATTCAGCCCCCTTTGATCTGAGTGCAGTCAGTTGCCTATAGGCATTCCCTGATGAGTGCTAATGACTAAATAGAGTGCACCTGTGTGTAATCTAATGTCAGTACAAATACAGCAGCTCTGTGACGGCCTCAGAGGTTGTCTAAGAGAATATTGGGAGCAACAACACCATGAAGTCCCAGACAGGTCAGGGATAAAGTTATTGAGAAATTTAAAGGAGGCTTAGGCTACAAAAAGATTTCCCAAGCCTTGAACATCCCACGGAGCACTGTTCAAGCAATCATTCAGAAATGGAAGGAGTATGGCACAACTGTAAACCTACCAAGACAAGGCCGTCCACCTAAACTCACAGGCCAAACAAGGAGAGTGCTGATCAGAAATGCAGCCAAGAGGCCCATGGTGACTGTGGACGAGCTGCAGAGATCTACAGCTCAGGTGGGGGAATCTGACCATAGGACAACTATTAGTCGTGCACTGCACAAAGTTGGCCTTTATGGAAGAGTGGCAAGAAGAAAGCCATTGTTAACAGAAAACCATAAGAAGTTTGCAGTTTGCCACAAGCCATGTGGGGGACACAGCAAACATGTGGAAGAAGGTGCTCTGGTCAGATGAGACCAGAGCACATAGGAGTTGAGACCAAAATGCAAAACGCTATGTGTGGTGGAAAACTAACACTGCACATCACTCTGAACACACCATCCCCACTGTCAAATATGGTGGTGGCAGCGTCATGCTCTGGGGGTGCTTCTCTTCAGCAGGGACAGGGAAGCTGGTCAGAGTTGATGGGAAGATGGATGGAGCCAAATACAGGGCAATCTTGGAAGAAAACCTCTTGGAGTCTGCAAAAGACTTGAGACTGGGGCGGAGGTTCACCTTCCAGCAGGACAACGACCCTAAACATAAAGCCAGGGCAACAATGGAATGGTTTAAAACAAAACATATCCATGTGTTAGAATGGCCCAGTCAAAGTCCAATCGAGAATCTGTAGCAAGATCTGAAAACTGCTGTTCACAAGCGCTGTCCATCTAATCTGACTGAGCTGGAGCTGTTTTGCAAAGAAGAATGGGCAAGGATTTCAGTCTCTAGATGCGCAAAGCTGGTAGAGACAGACACCAAAAGACTGGCAGCTGTAATTGCAGCAAAAGGTGGTTCTACAAAGTATTGAATAATTACGCACACCCCACTTTGCAGTTATTTATTTGTAAAAAATGTTTGGAATCATGTATGATTTTCGTTCCACTTCTCACGTGTACACCACTTTGTGTTGGTCTTTCACGTGGAATTCCAATAAAATTGATTCATGTTTGTGGCTGTAATGTGACAAAATGTGTAAAAGTTCAAGGGGGCCGAATACTTTTGCAAGCCACTGTATGCCTGACTATGAGATAATAAGACAGAAGGAAAGGGTCAGTGCTTCCTTTTCTCCTTGAACAACTCCTATGAATCCAAACCACCCATGACTCTCTCTCTCTCTCTCTATATATATATACATATATATAGTGGGATGGACTGTAATTTTGTTCTATTTATTATTTTTTTGTCATTCAGTTTAAATGTGTTTAAAATCCTGCAGTTCCAACAGAAGCTCTAAATGTATGTAGTATCAGTGTAAAATAATAAGATGCATGTAATGCAGGGAAAATGATAGAAGATACTCTGATGATTGCAGTTCTGTCTGTAATATTGTAGGATATTTACCTATATATAAGGCATCTTGTAATGACTGTTATTATAAACTGATACTGTTTAAATATAACTGAATTATGTTGATGAAAATGAACTAATTAGGGCTCAAATGGTTGAATCCTGCACTAAAATCATCTTTGTGTGAATAAGAAGTCTCGACTTAGGTTACCGCAGATCACACTACTGTTTGTCACATTAACTCACCATATGGTTGTGGGTGTCATCCTGTGTGTGCTCTCCCTCCTCCTCTTCTTCATCTTCCTCCTCCTCTTCAGCTTCGCTGTTCTGTCTCTGCTCATCCTCATCTTCAAGCTCTGAACTTGATTCCTCCCCTCCCTGCCATGCCTCCTCACTCTTGCACTCCTCTGTATTGATCAAATCTGCATGAACGCGAACACACACAAGAAACCCAAACGTGAGATGGACATGTCGCAACTGCGAAAACTGTAGATCAGATTTTACAAATGCTGATGATCCATGTCTTTGAGGAAAGAAAACACGGCCGTCCTCACGGGGTAATCTGATTTGAAAATAGGCCTCATGGGATAATAAAGAAAGAATGGAAATTCAATCCAGAATGAAGGAGTAATTTTTGTTTGCTTTGCTTTTTTTGCAGGATAACAGTTCAATGGTCTTAGTCAGGCAAGTGCTATTGTTACTACCCCTCTTGCAGTAAATCAAATCAAGAGACATCTTCATGTAAGTACAGAAAGTGAGTAAGCATCAGTAATCTTGTTAAAACAAATGGATTATGGTTCCAGCCATCCTTAGCAACTTTCCTCTTGTGCATAGGCCGAATCTATGGAAAAGAGCAAAAGCAGGCTTCAGAATTGTTTGGCAAAGTTTCAAAGGTGGGCTGCCATTCAGAAATCTGGAATCAGGCAACACAGACACTAACATTTTTGTGTTTCTAAAGCTGCATCCCAGACTCCTCGTACGGATACAAGTCAACTGTTTCTGATTTCTTCTCATCTTGGACTTGCTTGCTTGTGCCGTTGCATTTCTTACGTTTTTTTTATTATTATTATTATTATTATTATTATTTATAGTCAGTATTGTAATCACATTTTGGTACAGTTTTTACTGCAGTGATTAGTCCTTTTGACCAATTCGGTCCTTTTAACGATTCTTTGTTCATGTTTTTTTCTCTCTAAATTTTTCCAATATAAAGGCCGATGGTTATTTTATCAACACTTACCATTACTTTGTTTAGTTGAGCGGTGAAGTAGAAAATCGTTTATAAGGCTTTGATTTATACTGTATGCATGGCCTAGTGAGGTTATTTGAAAATAACACATGATGTTGATTCAAAGCATTCAACTTGTGTTTGTTGGCTATCCACTGAAATTCTCAATATGAAGTCCAAGGAGAGGTTGATGCCAGGGAAGGAGCCAATTCTTAGGCTGAAAACACAAAATGGACTATCAGGAAGATAGCAAAAAACTTTACATTTGGCCAGATTAACAATGTGATACATTTTAAAGGAGAAATAATTCACTGGCCAGCTCAGTGAGACCAGAAAGCCTGAAAGACCACAGAAGACAACTGAAGTGGATGATCAAAGAATTTCCTTTCCCTTTCCTCTTTCCTCGGTTAAGAAAAAACCTTCACAACACCTAGTCAAGTCAAAAACAGTCTTGAGGGTGAAGGCATTGTTGTCTCCAATGAGAATTCAGCTTTAAATACAGAGGGTTTACAACAAGCTGCAAACTGCTGGTTATGCAGAAGAAAAAGCCTTCACACCCCAGAGACAAAACCAAACAAAAAAAACATGTTTGGACAGATGAAACCAAGAATCATGGGAAGAAAAAAGTATGGAGAAGGGAAAAAAACATCTCATGATCATAAGCATGGAGGATACAGTTTTCTGGAAGTGAATCACTAGATTTTATGATTGGAGTAACAGGATGAATTCTGAAGTGTACAAGGCTATACGCTCAACTCAAATCCAGCCAAACGCTGGAAAACTGAAATGGACAGCACTTCACAATACAAACGAAAAATGACCAAACGCAGAAAAACGAGAAGGTGGAAAGAGGTGAGTGAGGAAAACAAACACAAACAAACTGGGGCCATGCGTTGTGTGGAGCTCCCTGTAATCTAGGCCTATTTAAGCTTAACTAAGCGAGGGTTAGTTAGAGGGATCCAGTCCTAACCATAAGCTTTATGCAAAAGAGGAACGATTCAAATGCTGTGATTACTCTGGAAGTAGAAAAAGTCCCATTACATCTGACTTCCACCATTGCTCCCTTCACAAACTGTGGCTGCCAGGAAAATATTTTTATTTGTTTTACTAATTCTGATTCCTGAAGAGGACAGACTCCAAGGTTGGTTGGAAACACCAAAAAGCAAACAAACAAACAAACTGTGCTCTAACCTTGATACTGGTGATCTTGAGCAGCTTTCTCAGTAAGCACACAAATATTACTAAATTTAATGGCCCCTCATATAATATGTGTATGGAAATGTTCTTATGATGTGAAAAAAAAAAAGAGTCTGCATGCAAAATTGCTCAGTTTTATGACACGTGCACACCGGCCAATTTTTGTCTTACCGCCATGTGTATGTTAGTAAATAAGACTCATTTTAAATCAGAAGGCTCATGCTCGCTGTCTCCAGTCTGCATACTATTTGTTTACCAGCTAGACCCCCTTTGCTCTATACAAGAAACAAGTTTGCTTGGAGGTGAAGTGGAAACAATGTTGATATAAGAGAAAAGGCTGCACTAAGACACAAAAGAAAGAAGAAAAATAACAGATACAAATAATGGTTTCCAAGGTTCAAGGAAGACCTATACAGTTCAATGACTGATTTTACTCAGCTAGTGCAAAATCGCAGGGACAAAGTCAAGGCCCCTTGAAAATGAGGTAATTGTTTGCATTTGTTTAGTTGACCATTACTATTTTACTACTGTTTAACTCTGATTAGCATAATCAGAGTGTGCACTGGTTTTGTAGAGTTCCAATTCCTTGAATGATTTCATTTATAATGTAAGGTATGCATGTGTGTGGGGTGGGGGTGTCACCTGTGGCAGCTATGTGTGGGTCTTCTGTGATCTGCTCCAGTCTGCCCAGCAAAGCCTCGATGTTGGCTTTAATCTGAGTCAACTCTGACTTTATCGCCTGAAGCTCTGTGCCTTTCACTGCTGATAGAGAGACACAGACAAACATAGACAGAGGGGAGGGAGGTGAGAGGGGATGTAAGTGTCCATGTCCTGATTGATAAGCCTGCAAAGAAAGCAGTGGATCCACACACTTTTAAACATTCTCTATTGTTTAAATTATCTTTTTTCCTTTTATGACAGTAACATGTCTTTCATTTTTGATCCTATTTTGAAGCTTCATTTGCGCCTTTTTTCCTTTAAAAAAGTGCCCCCCCCCCCTAAACATTTAGATTCTCTTTGATTTGATCTCATATCTCATATTTCTAAGCAGGCAATACAAAACTTTTGCTAAGCTCCTTTAATGAAAGCTGGACGTCTGCACTTTAATCACATCCTGATCGTTTGATTTAAAATCCATGGCGGTGATGTACAACGACAAAACTGTACAAGAAATGTGTCACTGTCTCCAAAGTTATGGCCCTGGCTACATCAGGTCCCTCTTCTGATCGCTTTGATGGAAATCCGTAAATATATTTTGATCTTCATCATGTGCTAGTCAAAAACTTGATGTGTTAGCAGCACCGGAGATAAAGTCAGGGGATCACCAAGAACATCTGGAGTCGTGTGTTGGGATTCATGAGCATCTGTGTCAGATTTTATGACATTACAGACAAATATCCTGCTGTGGATCAAAGTGATGAATTACAGTCTTATTCAGTAAATGTTAAACTTTTTCATCTTTTTCTTTAATCAAAGTATTCTGATGTATTTCTCTGAAACTTAATAGATTTTTCTGATCAAATGGATGAAAGCTTGTCTGTGTTTTGAAGATAGAAATGTGAGGAAATCTACTCAAGTTTTATACTATTTCTATTTAGCCTTCCATTTTCCCCCTTTAACTCTACCAGCGTACCTCTTGTGTCCTCACTTCTGCCCCCGTCCTTCTTTTCTGGTCTTTTACTCCGTTGTCCTGTCCTTTTCTTTTAGTTTTACATTGTATTTGTATTTGTATTACATTGTATTAAAATTCTAGTTTTGTGTGCCTCTTTTTTAAAGCACTTTGTGACTCTTGTTTGTGAAAAATACTGTATAAATAGATCATTTTTTCTTTCCTTGCTTGCATTACCTTGCTGAGCCATGCCTCCCTGAATAAGGTTAAATGCAGACAATTTGGTTCTCTCAGCCAAAGTTTATTGTTATTGTAATGTAGTAGTGACAACCTCACCCTCTTTGTTTAATCCTATTAAACCTATAGGGCAATTAAATTTTTGTTTTCAACTTTGAATTTCGACAGACTCTTTGTCTGGAAAAATGCTCCCTTTATTATTCCTACAATAAAGATATCAAAGGCAATGGAACAGATCCAAAAATCCAAAAGATGCATCTCTGTTTGACATAAAAATAAGACAGCTGAACCCTTTGATGACCTTTCAGTGATCTTACACACACACACACAGCCTCACACACAAAGACAAACCTTGAGATAAGAGGTCTGCCAGAAGCTAGTAATAAATCGACACATCGCTGCAGTGACTTGGCATTAGTTTCTCTTTACCACTTATCACGACCTCTAGGGAAGATCTGTTTTTTACAGCATACAGAATCACCAAGATAAAAGTTTTCAGATCTAATGGGTGTTTTGCCTTTGATGGCTGTTAAGATTATAAAGATTTCACCAGAAGCAACTGGACGCAAGCTGCACTCAAGCTGTGCATGTTGCTGTAAGGACTGGGGAAAAAGACACTTTTTCTTTTAAGTAGACAAGATGGCTTGTCGTGCAGAAATGGATGATTGGATTAATGAAATTAAATTGTTACCAGGACTTCATGTCTTCACTCTTTCCACCCTTCTCCCTCGCACACAAACCCAAGAATCCCCCCCGCCTTTTACGGCTTGTCTGTTCATTACAAGTTATACATGCAGGCACAACCCAAAGCCTTATCACACAGGCTCTTTTAGAAGGTTGCTCTGACTCTAGACCCCAGGCGATAAAAGACCTGGCAGTCTTCCGTTGCCTGCTTGTGCTGCCATGGCTTTTTGCCTTATTCCATCTCTGGTATTAGACACTGGTGTCTGACGCTTTTATTTTGGTCTTACATTTATTCTACTGAAGACTTTATGAACAATCACTAAAACTCTGACTTTTTCTCTCTGACTAACTTATGTATACCTTTTTGATCTTTAAGCTCGAATAAGCACAAGCTCAATTCAATACAAAGAATCGACCCGAGCAACGCAGTTTCTGCTACATTATTGCTGCCCTATCTGGAGAATTGTTATTTTGTTGTCCAGCACATGAGATTCCTTTCACACTTAAAGAGTCTAATTTTGATTAATGAATTTATTAGAGTTATTTGACTTCAAACAAAAGGGACCCAGAATCTGCCTTTAATATCTCCCAGCCCACACACTGTGACGTCAGCTCAAGCCAACATTCAGCTAATCCGCATTGTTCAACCCACGCCTGGCGCCTGCTGAATTCTGGAGAGTGTCACCTCTTTGGACAGCTGTGTGAGAAGAACCAGAACCAAAAAAACAACTCTGGATCCAATTCATGACTGTACCACGAAGGTAATGATGTACCATTCCTTTCTATGACAAAGACCCGCTGAAATTTGAATTTGATTTAATTAGTTTCCTGTAGCATTTTGCTCATATAAACCCGCTAACCCTTAAGGCTGCACGAGAATTGGGTATTCTAACATGGTACTGTAACATGGCGGAACTGAAAATAAAACATTATGTGTTATTATCCTCACAAAACATTAAGTTAATAAAAAGAAGAACTGTTTTTTTATAGTTACAGTGATAACTTAATAATATGAGTGTATTATTATTTATTTAAGTATTCTCTTAAAGCCGCAGGAAACAGAAATAAACTGAATACTATAAAAGAAAAAAGAAAAAGGCCACATGTAGCTGTATGTAACAGCATTTTTTTATTTATTTCATAGAACAAAATAATTTTTGTATGAAGCTACATGACTATATATATTTTAAATGTGATACTGGCATCTATTGTATTTGATGCAATAAACTAATTTTGACTATGCTTTTGAATTTAAATGCACAGACAATATTCTTGAAGGGGGTCAACAGCGAGCAGGAAAACAAAAGATACTACCATTTAAAACCGATGAGAACTTCTTTATTTTAAAAAATGGGGGGGGTGTTAGTAAAGTTCTTTGGACACAGAAGTCGCTGAAGTTCATATCACTTCTATCTACAACTAAGTTCCTAACTTAATCCAAGGTTTCTTAAAATGTCATCTGTTTCCCATTTCCATGCTGGAGGGAAGTATCTTCAAGGCAGCGCTGTGATGGATGTGACCATGCTTATGCTTTGTCTATGATAGTTTTAATATTAAAAAAACCCAAAAAAAAACCTTTCCATGTATTAGTTTTTGGAAATGATTGATAGAGCTTAAATTATTATTTTGGTCTTATTCGGCGTATACATAGATGCCTCTTCACAAAAGCTTATCGCAGCTTGAAAGGTAAAATCTTCAATTCTTCAAAAAAATCTTTAAAGATTACATGAAATGTGCTAAATTGTTATGGAAGTGAGTAATAATGGTTAAAGTATTCACTAAAACAACTAAAACTCATCTTTTTGGAGTTTGATTAACATTAACTGCTTTACTGCTCTGGTATCTTTTTTGTCGTGAAGCACTTCATGATCTCTGTCTTGAAAACTGCTATATAAATAAAAATTTACTTACTTAATGCATAGAATGCAAAACAGGATACACAAATCTAAAGTAAAAAAGCAAGAAAACCAAGATTTATTGTTTTAAAGAAAAGAATACACATCATGTAAATACAAATCTAAAAGCTGGGCCGTTACTAGATAATTATTTAATTATCCTTTATTAACAATTTTAAAAAAGAAATATTCAAAAGTAAAAAAAGTTTAAAAAAAAAAGTTTTATTAAGGCAATTTTATTTATATAGTGTATTTCATTACACTCAATATGCTTATGTCCTCATGTGGGTTGTGTTAAAGCTGAGGTCCCTTGACGGTGAAGCAGGATCATCTTTAGATTTAAGTCTTGATTTGGAACAGACAGAAGAGCCCCCAGCTCAAGCTCTAAGGCTGCAAACATTTCTCCTATGTAGCTCGGGGCCAGACCCAGATAAGTTACGAAAGTCATCAGCAAAATAAAACAAAAATAAATCCCAAAATATACAGTACATAGGAACACTGTAGAGAAGCCAGGACTGGTTATTCTACTCATTCTAACTTCATTCTGAATTGGAGGCAAGAAAGATAATTTTTTCATATTTAGCCCAGAAAAGAGGTAGTAGATGTAGTCTCCAAAGCAAATAAAAGCAGGAATGGCTTTTTCTATATGGGAGTATGAAAACGAGCGGTAATAGCGGTAGTAAATATTAATAGTCAAATTAAAATCATGTGAAATATAAAAATGTCATACCGTTGACCATAGGTCCAGTTGTTTAAGGATGTCCTGTGTAACTGCAAGCAAAACTTAGTTCATATCAGCGAGCATTAGGCCAAAAAAACCTGTTCTGATATCCCCAAAAAATCTGCAGTTAAAAAAGGCTTTTGTTTATTCTCTTTAAAACAATTTGCAATGTAAGTTTAATGAATACACAGAAAGACACTTAAATCTGTGACATGTAAATTGCTTTGTGAGCTCTACGTAGACTGAAAAATTCAGGGAGCTGACAGGGCCTTTGCATAATTTGTTTAGAATCTGAATATGCTTTCAATTCATGTGATGGGCAACTGGTAAAAAAAAGGAAAGAAAAAAAACAAGAGAAAAAACAAGAGAGAGACAAGGATTAACCTGATGTTTTGGCCTTCCAATGTCATGTAAAAACAGGGCTTGAAAGATAGATGAAGAGGAGGTTTGAGACAGGGTGGAGCTGGTTAGAAATTTAACCAGAAGAGATAATGAATAAGAGAAAAGCAAGAAATATATGTAGTCAGAAGGAAAATGTTTGGTGACAGAGCTGTGTGTTTTTCCTAAAATCAATATCACTGACAATTTGAGAATTTAACAAGTTATATGTACAGAATTGTATATCAATATATGTACGTGCATATTTACTTTCTTAAAATGTTGATATTTATTTTTACTTCTACTTGGAAAAGTAAACAGTGACAAACTAAAGTCAACACATCAGACTTTAATGGTGGATTAATGTGGTGTAGGTACTGCAATGCTTTACAACAGCTTCTTGTAAAGCAAAACTGGCTGATGGTTCATTTGTACACGTTGAAACTCACATCTTTGTTTGTTGCCATTGCTGGTTGGGAGGATGGAGGCGTTACACGCCAGCAGTTTGACAGGCAGAGACTTGACCCGTCGTACGAGGGGTACAGCCACTCTCGGGCGTTTGACTGGCACCACACGTGGAACAGGAGACACTCTGCCACGGTACTCAAACAACCTGCGAAGAGGAAGGTGAGGGGAGACAGAAAGAATGAGAAGGAAGCAGGGGCATCAAAGTAAAGAAAGATAGAAAGGAGGGTTGAAAAGGAGGGAAACAAGAGGAAATGTTGAGATAGGAGAATAGAGGTCAAATAAGGAGGCAATGTTTTGAAAATGACGTTGTGCTAAAAAAAACTACATTTATCTTTAGCTGAATCTATGAAAAATGCCAAAGATGAAACAGTTTGACAGCATAAAATAGTATTTTGCATAAAACCTGGGATACCTCGCTACTGTGTGTTGAGTGTCACGGAAAAATTTGAGAAAACTGGACGTGGAAGATAAAAAAAGAAGATGGAAGCTTTAGATGTTGTATTATCGCTTATATTCTTTTGATTTTTGTTTTTAGATATTTATTGGTGTATGTCTGTGTGTGTTGTATCTTGTATCCTTTATTTCATGTGCTGAACTTTGGTCAAATTTATTGTTTTAAATGTGCTTTATGAATAAAAATTTGCCTTAGAATGTACTGGGAGCCTAAAATAAACTATCTGACAGATAGCTATCTGTACAATGCAGTGGAGGCTCTATCATGGTTTATGGCTTCATTTCACCTAGTGGTGTGGGGAAGCTTGTCAAAATTGATGGAATTACAAATTCAGAAAAGTATGATCATATTTGTATCCACCATCTGGGAAGCATTAGATTGACAACAGCTTCAATTTTTAATATGACAATGATCCCAAATACGCTGCAGTACAGTACAAGTATACCTGGATAGAAAAATACACAACATCTGTCATGGACTGGCCTCCCCAGAGCCTTGACCTCGACAGCCTTACTGAAGCAGTGTGAGATTGGATATATGGATGTGTCTGGAAACTTGCTTAAAAAAAAGCGGGAAAAAAAAGTACATTCAAGTAAATAATTTATGCAAAAAACCCCCAAAAACTGACAGTAAAGCTGAGAATGTCTGGCTTTGTGACTGTGCTGCTCACAGCTATACGTAAAAATCACCCAAACAATACCAAGATTTAATGGCCACATTTATTAGGTTCCTGGCTTTTTTAGTACTTCCATTGGCAACTGCTCAGCAAAGAATCAACAACAACTATTAAGGTATTCTATTAGCCTTGTAACTTCTCAGCAGAGCTTTTGGGAAAAACATCTGTTGCAAATGGTTTACTTGGATTTTATGAGGATAAACACTTTGAAAAAAGACTTTATCACTGTTGTGGAAAAACAATATTTTTGATCTTTCTTTGTGGAACTTCTGGTAGTTTGTTACCCCTGTGGCTTTAACACAGTGATTTAGTAATGTTTTGAGCCTTTAGTAATTTCAAAGCTTGGCATTTGTGTTTTATTGAGCATGACATCTAAATAAAAGTGGTTTAGAAATTCCAAGGCAAAATAATTTACGCAGGCATCATTTTATCATTTTATGAAAGAGTCCACAGAAAGAGCCAGAGGAAAAATGTCTTTTTTGAAATCCAACATATGAGCCTCATTTTCTTGTGGTACACCCTGATGACAGTCTGCTGATGGCTTAAATAAATTTATGAACTTCATGTTTCACAAGTTTAAAAAATATATGCAAAGTTATGTTGCCAAAGTAATACAATTGGGTTACATTACAGTTCAGCCAAACATAAATCTGTAATAAATTAAACCTTTTGAAACATTTTCAATTTTAAATCTCAGTTGTGTTTGAACATGTTGCTGCAAATAAAAGAAACATGAGCTCATGCTGTGAAACTGCTGAGGCAATTCAATAAACATCAAATGTCTTTAAACAAATTGGAATAAGCAGAATAAGCTGAGGAGCAGAAATGAATTACGACGGCCCAAACAAGTTGATTCTTAATTATGAATTGTAAAATAGTTTTGAAATAACTTCATTTAGCAATATCTGCCACTGGTTATTTATTTGGCAAAGATTAGCAACAACCAGGCTAATGTAGGGACAGAATGTCAGTTAAATGGACGATGGTGGCTCAAGAGTTGGGAGTTCGCCTTGTAATCGGAAGGTTGCCGGTTTGAGCTCCGGCTTGGACAGTCTCGGTCGTTGTGTCCTTGGGCAAGACACTTCACCCGTTGCCTACTGGTGGTGGTCAGAGGGCCCGGTGGCGCCAGTGTCAGGCAGCCTCGCCTCTGTCAGTGCGCCCCAGCGTGGCTGTGGCTACAATGTAGCTTGCCATCACCAGTGTATGAATGTGTGTGTGAATGGGTGGATGACTGAATGTGTAAAGCGCTTTGGGGTCCTTAGGGACTAGTAAAGCGCTGTACAAATACAGGCTATTTAAAGCCAGTGAGTCTTTTATCGCATAAAAAGGTAAACATTTACATATTTTCTATATCTGCTTGAGAGCCATCATCTCTTACTGAGGTTTTAAATTTTGTTGCGCTAGCTAATGGTAAGAAACCCTGGCCATGTTGAACTCGTTTTGTGGGTTCAGGTGTAGTCCACAACCTTAAGCAGCTTTACAAATTATAATGAGGAAAAGGCCAGCCCTTATTAAGTGCATTGATTAGGAGAAACAGATAAATAATCTATTACATACATTTATTTTACTGCTTTTAAATATATTTGTATTTATTTTACTCCCATCCCAAAGAACCCGAGATTAAAAGCAAAAGATGTGACTGCCAGCTCTAATGATCTCTGTAGCTGAATAAAAAGCAGGAACTCAACAGTTGCTTGTTTAATGTATTAAACGCTGAGAAGAATGAATAATTTAAAGAGTAATACATTTATAAAACTATGCAGATTTCTATAATGCAATCTCAACAACATAATCCCATTCTGCGTAACATACTGATTTACTTTAAATGGTAAGAATGTGGCCATTTCTTCTGTTTGTGGGAGAGCAATGAACTACTACAATTTAACGTCCCAAGTCTGAAAAAGGGTTCCAGGAACCTCAGGTCAGAGTACATATTTGGGCACAGTTAAAAAGTTAACTGCTTAAATCAAAATCTTTATTTACACCCAGGAGAAAACATGTCATGTGTTGGTTATTCAATTCGGGTCATGAAAAATAATGACATTTTTTAGAAACCTTCTGGATTATGGTGATTTAATTCAACCACTCTGGGAACAATGACCTCCATTTGGTTTTACTACATTATGTGCTATCCTGCACAGGATGTCCTGCTAAGCCTGCAGTTTGAAACTTTTTGGACAAGCAACATCATTTTTTGGTCTGTTTTCAGTAATACGCCCAAACAAAGTCCATAACTTCTAGATTTACACACTCCTGGAAGTTGTTCAGATATTAGATAAACTGAGATTTTTGCAGATAGCAATAAAACTGTAAAGTCAAAGAGCTGATAGTCATCGCACATAATTTGTCCAGATGGCATGGCGATTTCCTCCACTAACTTAATAAAAACCATGAAATGGTAAATCATATTGTGTAATATGAAAACATAATACCACCATTAAAGCAAAGCTATTCTGCCGGGCCACGCAAACCCCAGCAGAAAAAGTCCCTGATCCCCTGATTTACTGTAAAGATCATACTTTAGGAGGTGGATAAACTTTGATCCCAGCTCAGGTGATGTAGGGTCATGAGTTTCAAAATAAATAAGATACAGTAAAAAGAATGGGGGAAAAAGACAACAGCAGAAGCATTCTCTCTCATAGAGTCCATTTTTGATATAGAAGTAGATCCACTTAACTCAGATTTTTCAATTTTAGGGTCATCGTATTTTATTTCACATGTGCACAGCCTCAGCCTGAACACTCTTAAGCTATAAAAATACTTATAGCCTGGACTGTTTGTAACATTTTTACATTTAAAAATGTGAGTGAAAAAGTGAGATTGACACATGGGATGGGTGTAAATCAGTGCTGAGGTCTGTGGCCCAGCTGGTCAGCATGTTTCACCAACTGTTAACAAAATGTGTCTGCCCACTTGAGCTCAGAAAAAAATCTACAACTATGGTTTCGAAGCTGGAGGGACCGAAATGGGTTTGAGAACCCAAATTGTGGACAAAAGGTGAGTGGGTGCAAGCTATTGATTTGTTTTCTTCGCAGGGTGGTTGAACACTGGGAATATGACTGTAAACATCTGGAAGGAATTCTGCGTAGCAGTGCTGTTCTTTGGAAAGCTTTGGAAATAAGCCAGTTAAGGTGGCTGATTCAGATACCTGATTAAGAATGGGACACGGATGCCTCCGTGTGGAGGCGCATCTTACCCGCCCTTTCCCAAGTCTGCCAACACGACAATCCAGTCTGGAGCAAGTGTCACATAAAAGAAGTAATAGATGGAATATTGCACATTGCCAATATTAGACAAAAAAACTCACTGATGTAATGCTTTATTTGTAAATACACAATACAATCAAGTTGTTGTGTG
The DNA here is from genome assembly GCF_057382275.1 of Copadichromis virginalis. Taxonomy (NCBI): domain Eukaryota; kingdom Metazoa; phylum Chordata; class Actinopteri; order Cichliformes; family Cichlidae; genus Copadichromis; species Copadichromis virginalis. Next base: position 28,633,572 of record NC_140622.1, on the reverse strand, counting down.
TGCAATGATCCTAAACTTGTAACAGTAAACAAGGCCAGGTTCATGAAGCAATGTTTTTGCCAGTTTGGCCTGGAATAACTTGGCTCACATCAATCCCCATCAAACATTATTTGGGATAAGGCTGTGAGCCTGTTCCCAACTTTTGAAATGATCTTGTAGCTAAATGAAAGCACATTACTGCAGAAAGGTTTCAAAATCTTGTGCTAATCTTTTCCAGAGCAATGAATTATTATCACAGCATATGAATGTCCTATGAATGTAGCTTTAACATCTTCACCAGCCACACAAGGGTGTTCACAAACCTTTGGCCATAAATTCTCTGTTGTTCCTATGCTCTGATTTTTAGCAAAGAAAGCCACAATTAATTAGAGTGAGGCTGTCTTTTGTTTTGTTTTGTTTTTTAAAATTTAGTTTTTAATTTTAAAAGAGGATATCTGTTGACAGAAGATATCTACACTGCGTGAGGCTCACAGCTGGTGTGGCAGAGATGTACAGAGAAGTTTTTTTTCGTTTGTTTATTGTTAAGACCATGACTTGTGCATGCGTAGTAAGTGTGAGCATACACTTCACTGACTTTGCTGTGGGTGTAAATACACGAATCGGTTTCTTTCTGATTAGCTTTAAACATGTATAGGGTCTACAATTGGGAAGTCATTAAATATATGTGTTCTTTAAATATTGTCCTAATAGTATATACAAGTATTAAATAAGTTGTAGGAAGCAACCACTTCGTTCTACAATTCTGATATACTTGTCTTTTAAATAAGTTGGCAATGTGAGAGTCATGCTGTGGTAATCCTTGGATGAGGTGCTTATTTAATTTCAAACTGATGGTGCGTATAAATGATCTTTCAAGTCCAAACCACAGAAACTGGTTTACGCTGGGTTCACAGGATTGCATATGCTATCCACACAAATGCCATTAATCCTTTATGGCATGCTGAATGAAATAAATTTAGACACTTTTTCGCAAGTGACAGAATATTGGAACATGACAAGAAATAAATAATAACTATTATCTACCAAACTGGTTAGTGACAGTTCTAGGTTAGATGTATGTTCCAGTTTCTTTGTGAGCACATACAATATTTACCTCAGCTAGTCTTCCAACAGAAAGGGGGTTAGAGTCATAGTCTCCATGTCTGACCTAGTTTTCAGGCCACATGTTGTTTTTGTCTCTCTTTCTCCTGTTTTTCCTCTGTCTGCGTGGGTTGAGCTCACCTGGGCTCCCGCCCTTGGCCCACGCACCTGGTGTAATCAACCACTTGCCACGGATCTGTCTGATTGCATTCTTTGCCCAAGCCACTATTTAAGATGGTGGTTCAGTGGGCTTCTTTGCTGGATTGCTGAGTAACCTCAATTCCCTGGACCTGCTTCCTGACCTGTTTTCCCTGAAGTCTGGCAATGTGGTGTGGTGTGGAAACGCGACAACGGACAAAGGAGTGGAGAGCGAGAGCGTGGAGTGTGTTTTTTGGACCTGTTTCCCTTCCTTCCCTGGAAATCCTTAACCCTTCGCACTGAATATAGTTTCACCTGGTGATTGTGTAAATAAAATTGTGACTTTTCTTTCTAACCCCGCTGGTCTGCACCTCAGTTCATTCCGTCCTTGTGACATCAAATCAACCTACTAGAGCTTACAGTTTAGTCTTTCCAATATATAGGAATTTTATCTTTTCATAAAACATATTTACACTCCTAATAATTTGGTGAAAGAATAAGATGGTAGAAAGATGCTTATTTTCTCTGCTACCTCTTCTGAGTTAATTTTTATATACTTGTGATATTAAATATTCTCCAAATATTGTTAGTTGCCCTGCAGGTTAGAACGCTCTCCTTGTAACTCTGTGATTTTGAGTGTGCATATGCCATAACCAGTGTTGGGTGTAACACATTACAAAGCAACATTACTTCAGTTATATTTACGTATACTGTAGCAAACAGTTGTGGTCAAAAGTCATATACTTACTGACATTTCAAACTTGTTCACCCAGTTCTTGTTTTCTAATGTCATTAAAGATGTCTGCTGTACAATCATACCACCCTGGACTAGAAACAAAATAACTTCAGAGGTGGCAAAAGTAGAGATACTTAAGTAAAAGAACATTTTTGAAAACATTAAAAGCTGAAGTACTCAATCAACTTCTTAACTTAAAGTAATAAATAATAAAAAGTACAGACTCGGAAATGTACTCCAAGTATGAAAATAAAAAGGAGCACTTTAAAGGACAATTCTACCAGCTATTTTTGTCATGTGCTATATTAATTCAGTACACAATAATATAAAATGAATATGAAAGTTATTCCAATCTAAATTCTAATTTTCATGAATGTACTCAGTTTAAATCTGTTATGTAGGACACAGTGAAAAACAATTTAAAAATACCTTAATTTTCTGTTGCCTACATTATAGAGTTGATTTTGCCTCCACAGTTAAACAGGAAAAAGAGTACAGTCAGGAGTTAAAGTGGGATTCAGCAGGTAGGGGAACACAAAGATTGGTTGTAGTGGCGATAATTTCCATTGACAGTTCCAGTGTACAAGCTTTAATCAGCTGACTCGTGCTGCTTTGAGGTTTACCTTCTTTATAGTTTTACACAAATGAATTCAAACCCAATGCTTCACAAGCTGTCTTAGCTGATTTCGATTCTCTAAACTGGAGATGGGGTGAAAGCAGTCAGCCTTTGAAGGGGTGGAAATTTGATATTACTTGACAAATTTGAAACTGTGTGGGTGATTATTAGAAGTGGAAATTGTATGGATAAAGGAATACATGCCAATATATAATGTAGCACCAATTCACAATAACAGCTGTGTTAAGGCATTTCAAATCACAATGTAAAGATCCCACAACGTTAGATGGAAACTATCTGAAAAGTCCTTATGAGCATGCACTTGGCAATACTGGCAAAGAAGATCTCCCTTCTCACAGAAAGTGACCTCCAACAGTCACAGACAGGGCCCTAACCCAGCCATCTGCTGTGACATGACATGCAGCCATAACATATAAATGTAATGCAAGTATATACAGGCAAGAGGGGAAGAAATGCTTAGTGCATCATGGATCAAGTCCACCAGGAGCCAAAGCCTATAGCAGCATAACTAAGGGATGGCTCAGGGCTAGCTGACCTAACCATAAGCTTTAATAAAAAAACAAAGTTTAACGCGGAAGGTGTCTGGTATCTGAACCCAAATTATGAACTGCTCCACAGGCTTTCAGGCTTGCCTTTTAAAGAAAGAAAATTATAATAGCTGTAGGCTATACTTTCCATTATGCTTCTAGCAGCTCCAAGAACCACAAGTAAGCATGTACTCTAAGAGCGAATTGCTCTATTGGGATAATCTGACACTAAACAGCAGTGGTGTGCGGTAACTTTTACAGAAAGGCAAACATATCTTTTTCTGTCACCCAAATAGTGAAAGAAAGGGTTTGCATGGGTTACAGGAAGCATCCCAAGGCAAGCATCCCACACTAGCCCACATTTTAGCCATGTGTTCAAACACCCCTGAGAGCAAAATTCTCAGTTCACTCTTTGTTTAGAGGTAAACTTTAGTGGAATTGTGATGTATAAGAGGATTAATAAACGCAACTGGTCTTCTTCTCTGGGAGACGGAGAAACCTCAATTACCTCCACTTCACTCCATTAGACTTTTGTATTTCAAACTGTTAGCATGACCATCTTGAAACACGAATGCTTGGTACCACAAGCTTCAAAAACCTCAACATATAATGACACCGAATAACCCCCTGTTGTTTTAGTGATTTTCTTTCCTCTGGGTAAATGCAAAGATTGGATACAGATACTATTTTAACATCTAGTGTCATCTGGATGCATTATCATAGATTCTTCTCACCAAGCAACTTTTGTTTTCTGTTCTGCTCACACATGTAGTTGTTGAAAGTTGAAAGAGGAAAAGCCTCCCTGCTTGCTGAGTTACTAAGATTAGTGAATATGCTTAATATGGTCTGATCTCATATTGTCACAATTATATGTAAATACAGTGTCATTACACGCGAACGGCTGTAATTTTCGTGCCTTTTAATGCAGTTTCGTCATCACTCAGTAAAGTCTGGAAAAAATTATATGAACCCTTCAATTTAGTGATTCATAGAACAGAACCTAGTTTAGCAGCCACCACTTTCAAAGGACTTTCAAAGGATTTTTCCTGATGCTGTTTGCAGAACCTTGAAAAATGACAAGAAGGAATTTTAGACCATTTCCCTTCCAAAAAAGTATTTCAATTCATCACTATTTCTGGCATATCCTTTTAAAGCTTTCCTCTCTAGGACATATCTGGAGTCAGATCATCAACAGATCAATTTTTCTTCTTTTTTCCTGTGTGCTTTGTTTTTCTTTCTTTCTTTTTCTGTCTTGGTGCATCATGAAACTATCCCAAATGTCAGGTCACAAACAGCTTCACCATCACCACCTTCAGCCATTATATGGCGTGGAAGCCTTGAGGTAGCAAATGAAGTACAACAGCTCCGATGAAGTTTCGTTAATGGTGTGCACTTCATTTTTTTATTTTTGTCTTGAAGTGTTGTGGAACCTTTAGTCTTTGTAAAACTGATATATCTTTCACTCGTGGTATCCTTTATTTTAAAGCTTAAAAAACACAAAAACAAGAAAGAAGTTGGGTTTTTTTTGCAAATTGTAGAGGTTTCTGCTTTTTAATTTTTTTTATTTTAGCTGTTTCTCATGTCTTTTAGGATTATTTATTGTGCTTTTGATGTGAGTAGGAGAATAATAACAGTATTAAATTTCTTGCATGTCAAGAACAATTCTTCCTTTAATGTCCTTTGGAAATTGAGATTGGGGATGGTTCACACCAGATCAAATACAGCAGACACATCAAGGGCCATCTCTACAACCCACACTTTAAATTTTATTTCCTTAAATGGAATACCTGCCTCCAAATAACTTTTAAAGAGGTTGTTATCACTTACATTCACTTTTTTCCAGGGTGGACTGAAAGTGATTGCTCAGACTCTTCAATAAAATGAAAAAAGGTTCCAGTTTTGTTTTTTTTTGTGACTTATCTTGCCTATTCCAAATTTTATTTTTTCCCCCTAAAACTTTATTTATTCTTTTCAACAAGAAAAAAGCAGCAAAACCAAACAAAAATATGTAAAAATTTTATTTTGAAGGCCTTAACACTAATGAATAAAATCATTTCAGACATACATGACTGGAACAACAATTAGCTTAGAGTCTGAGGAATTCCTGGTGTACAGATGAAGTTATTTTTCTTTTAACCACAACTGCAATGCCTTTGATGATGACTTTCACCTGGTCTTGTCAGAGCAGTAATAGTTACCACACTGTGACATGACTGCAGAGGTCAATTCAAATTGTCTAAATTCAACCAGATGTTTCTCTGATAAGACTTATTGAAAGAAAGGTACAAAAAAAAAGAAAAAGAAAAAAATGCTCTTAAGGAGGAAAATATTGTGTTGAAAGATTCTGTCTGAAATCTTGTAGATCTTATCACTATGATGAAAGATACTGTTAGTCTTCCTGCTGTGTTAGCATTAAATCTGATCAACTGTCAAGTTTTGCTGTCATAAATATCAGCTCATAGAATCTTGCTGCTGTAAGGATTTGTGATGGCCTCCACAGTGGGCACCGTAATATAAATCAGTCTCTTCAAAAAAGCTGCAGTTCATCAGTAAGTATAAAAGTCCCCACTGTTCCCACTAAATGAGATCCGACCCAGCACATGAAACAGTGAGAAAAGACCTTGTTTAACCATTATCACAGCATTTGGACTCTGTGATGTGAAGTAAGGCATGCATTTTTGCATTTTCAGTAGTGGCTCGTCATTAGGAGATGTTCTGGTTCTTTTATATGAAATTCCAACATCAAGACTTTAGCTTTGACTTTTTATTTTAGGGACAAGGAGAACTCTCTGGGATGCAAAAACTGGTATGTAAGACAGATGATGAGCAAACGGTATGGTGAAAAAAGTCCTGAATTTTCAATGTGCTGGCACACAGGTCATTTCTGCTGAGTATTAGAACTCTGCTTTGACAGTCTCAGCCTGGAGGCCTCCAATAATAAAATCTGCTGAAAACATCTGGGTCAAAGCCAGAAACCGAACTATCATCATCAGAAAGATCCTCCACACGTAATTTGTGTTCATTTGAAACAGAAGTTGATGTTTGTCCAGAGTGAAATTGCAGACACGGAAGAGCAAGCGGTCATGAAGGGAATGATCTAAAAATAACAATAGCTAAAAATAGTTGAAAGTAGTGTATAACTGGAAAATCTTAATGGGAAAGCTGATTTAAATCAGTTACGTTAAAGTCAAAAACTTTAGATCACACCTTATGGTTCTTAAATTGTTAGGCTGACATATGTGAAATCAAATTTTTAGAAATAATTTATTGAAGCACAATTCTGCAGCAGTATATATGTATCAACAGTATTAACAGAAAAAAAATATAAAATGTGCAAATATACAATCCGCTGTTAAAAAGTAAATATGTAAATAATAGTGTTATGTATATACAATTTGGGTTATGACACATAGAATTTGGTATTGCAAAGTGGTGGTTAATAGATGGGGGGTGGGGGGGGTGGGACTGTGTTATTGGATAAGTAAAGGGTGGTCACGGTTATTGGGAAGAAACTGGGAACTGTAAAATAATGAAACAAGTGATATACTGTAACTTTTTCAAATTTATGGCAATTTTTTTATAGATCAAAATATCCAACCCAATATTTTCACCTTTACAAATTTCTTATATATATATATATATATATATATATATATATATATATATATATATATATATATATATATATATATATATATATCTGCAACTGGAAACCAATAAAAGGCCTAAAAACCATACTTTCTCTGTTACTGCTGATAGAGATGTCCATGTGTTACCTAAATGAGTTATCATGATTAACCTGTTGCTGACAGCTGAAAACAGTCCATGTGTTACCTGTCATAGAAGTCTTCTCTGTAGTAGTCATAATCAAACTCATAGCCGCTGGGTAGAAAAAGCACAGCACAACATAGAGTCATAGAGTATTTTTCATTACACGAGCATGAAACTGCATATAAAGCACAATAATATGACAAAAAAAGGTTTTCAATGCAGTTTATAGTTAAAAATACAAATGAAAAATAAGAGTGTATAAAATAGTTACAATCTGTGTGGGAAAGAAACCAGAAAAACAGACAAAAGGTACTCAAACCAGAGATAAAACAAGAGACAATAGATCTTCAAACAGACTGCTAGAGGCCAAGAGTGCATTTATGACACATATTTTAAAATTACTGTTAGCATCCACAGTCTGTTAGCATGTCCTGAGAAGCAGAGTGAAGAGCAGCAGGTCGAAAAATAAACCTGTTCCTTTTATCACTAAAAATGACCAGCGTCACAGTATGACAGTTGGTAGCTATGAGCCTACATTAGTATTCAGACAATGACAGGTTTAAATGGTAGAGTGACGTACAACATGACTCTGCACCAATTTAAATATAAAGAAAAGACTATAAAATAAAATCATTCAGAACAGACTTTAATAAGGATTTCTTAGTCCTCATTACTTCTTTATAGATAGTGCGGCAGGGCGTGGTCGGTTGATATTCTGCGGTGAGGCGGACACACCTGAGCGCCATTAGTTATCACGCCGCACCTGTATTAAAAGGCTGTGAGGTTGTGCTGGGTCCTGAGTGTTGTTGTTGTTGGAGTATGTGGCTGTGAGCTGAACAGCTGCAGCCAGTGTGTAAACAAGCAACTGTGAATAAAGTGCTGAAAGGCCTGAGGTCTGCTGTGGGTTTATTACAAATTGATAGATAGAAACTTTATTGATCCCACAAGGAAAATTGTTGTTATGCATTGTAGGTGGTTTTGATGCTATACTACAACTTTCCTTGTGTGTGTGTGTGTGTGTGTGTGTGTGTGTGCATTTGTTTATGTAGTAATACCGTTTGTGGTCACATTACTCTCTGCCAGGCTTCCTAATCAATCCCTTGGCCTTAAAAAGAAGCTTTTTAGCAAGTTCCCGAAACACTCAAAGAGCTGCTTAGGAATTTGAGTGACACATTAATCAAATAATCAATAAGTCTGATAAATAGCAGTGTGTACCTGTAGAGAGAAGCTGCTGATCGTTTCAGGCCTTTGGGTCTGGGCTTTGGCTCTCCCGCCATGTTGATATCTGGAATATATATATATATATATATATATATTTATATATATAAAAAAGAACAAACACTCTGTTAACTACCAAATAAAATTATATTAATCGATCATTAAAAAGTATTGTAGCTAGATCACAAAACAGTAACCCTATCTGTACCTTTAACTGTGCCTTTAACTTAGATCTAAGACAGTTCCTGTGTTATCTTGTAACTTCCACTAGAGGTAGCTGTTGAGCTATTTTACAACAATAACAGTGCCAGCTGTTAGGTCAGTTCCCCTTACTGTACAGAAGGGGAGGGGAAAAAAACAAGAAACTAACCCCTCAGCTGTGTTTGTTACTTCGCTCATTCTCTTATGTCAAAAAGGAATATAACAGTACATCCAAAGTACATGCTCTACAATAATTACATGGTTGTAGAAGCAATTAAAAATATATGTAGCTGCTTTGTAGGCCAAATAAAATGAAAGAAAATGAAAAAAGAAAGAAACTGTCAGCAAACTTTCTGAATCAGACATCCAGTTAAAGACGTGGAGGGCCTGATTTCAGCTGACTGGGATAAAAGCAGGCTATACCCTGAAGAGGTTGTCTGTCAACCATAGGTCTAACAAAGACAGACTGACAACCAAACAAACCTTGGAAAGCATGTTTTAACCCAGTATCATCTTCCTTTGAGGCAACAACTATAATCTGTAAATCACTTTTCTCCCCTCAAGTCCTGAAATAATTGTTGTGTTCTTCTAATGTTTTGTAAATACTGCAATAGTAATTATGATCAACTAAAGTATGAAAACTTAATTACACCAAGTTAGGATTAATGGAATATGTATGTTTTCAGGAGGCAAAATGATTTGAATGAATTGGGGGGGGGGGGGGAATAGTAGAGAAACTAAGAACAAAGCGTCCTCACTGTAAGATTATTAAAGACAGTTCGTTGAGAAGGTTTTCTTTTTTTGGTTCAAATTTGTGTTGTTAATTACACAGTGAAAGGAAAACAAAGGATCTGTCATTATGAATGATGAAAATGTCATGAGCTGATTCCTACGTTGTGGTCTTAAATTTAACAGAATATTAGAGCTCATTTGCTTTAGTTCCACCCAGCATGGGTAGATGGTTAATGGCTAGTCTGCTAACAGAGGGGGAAAACAGAACTTGCACTGATGAATCACCATCCATCCATTTCTAAATCACTTCATGGTTCAAGGTCACCAGAGCACCAGAGTCAATTCCAGCATGCAGTGGGTCACGGAGCACCACAGCTCACCAGTCTATCACAGAACAGCATTTACTTTCTAGTTGTAGGAGTAAACCAGAGCATCTCTATGAAAGCCTTACAAAACTGGAGGAAACAAACTCCATACAGACGAAAAAGGTTCAGCAGATTTGTATCAGACTGGAACCCAGAACTCGGAATCAAGCACTGATACTGCAGCCTCTCACAAATTAGTGAGATATTTAGATATTTCCAAGCAAAAATTACTGGCAACTTGGGAAAATACCTCTTCAGGTTTGATGTGCAGTGTTCACGTGGGTTTTTTCACTCTCCAAAGTATCTTTAGATTGTAAAGTTTACTGAAGTAAAAATTCAGACAAATGCAGTAAAGCAGTAAAATACACTCAAATATAAAATAAATTAAAAGTTGCTGAAAACCGGCTAGTTTAAAATTGCTGTTGCTTAAGCTAAATTAGTAATAAATCAATAATATTGTGATCTCAGTTCTGCAAAACTACTAGCACTAGTTTGTGATCGTATTTGACTACAAGGAGAGGATACATAGCACGTTGCTAAAATCAGAAATATTAAATAAAGAATCAGATAAAACAATATGTAATAATATTGTAGTTTTAATAACATTATTGTAATGCAGTGTGAGTTAAGGCAGAAACAAAATGTTACATGGAGAGCTGTTTGGGCTGGTTACAGAGGAAGCAACTGGAAACGCTGGTGACACGAGCATTTTAGGAGAGCAAACAGTCTAAGCTCATACTGGCCGTTCTGTTCATCTGTTTGAGTATGATTGTTAATCAACAAACTGCTAATGAGCCAGTGCCTGTGAGCTACTAAAAAAAGCAGCTGATGCTAGTCATCCAATACCAGCCCCCCTTAAATCCTCCTCTGCTTGAATATAAGGTGATGCTCCTGTCTTGTTAAATTTTATGTAGTGCAGGCAGCACTTGAAGCATAAAGACATCACCACAAGTTGAAAAGTATATAAAAGGATTTGAAGTTGACGGATAAGCAAATTGTAGCAAATACTACGAAGGCAGATATAACATTTCTGTACTTACATGAGGTCTTATCGCCTAAAACAAACCTGTACATTTTACAGTGATGGAAAACACGGAGTTACTAAATTTCGCAGACAATTGTTTTTATCTTAGAAATGTTGAAAGATGAAGACAGAGATGAAGAAAGATGAAGAAAAAGCATCCACTGAGGATAATAACAGGATGGAGCGAGGATGAGGACGGAAAGTGAGTTTTCAGCAACCAGAGGCTACAGATTCAAGCCTTTTAACTTCACCGTGAAGGAGAGTGTGCACGTGCCTGTGTGTGTGTGTGTGAGTGTGTGTGTGAGTTTGAGGCAGTGATCCAGAACTGTGACTCCAGCCAGGTGTGAAAATGGTTGGAGTCCATTGGTTTGCAGGAAACACACAAACACACATACCCTCCCCTCTATGACCTAGTGAAAAACTGTGCAAGCACGCACACACGCACGCACACACACAGTTTACCTGCTGCTCCATATGCCTCACTGACTTTACCTGTAGGTCCTGCTATTTAAAGAGGAAGCCTGTAAGGGAAACACAAGCACACACACACACACACACACACACACACACACACACACACACACACACACACACAATGCCCCTTTGAGGAGCAAGTCATTTCAGTCTGTAAAAACACCTCATGTCAGCTGATCAGCGCATTAAAATTAGTAGTTTGTTAGAATAGTGGTTTATGAATCAATACTACTCTCAGCTGATATGATAACGTTGGGTGGAGCACTAACTTTGTCTTTTTATCTAAAGCAAAAGGTCAAAATATTAGTTTGATGACACAACATGCTGGGTTTTTTCTCATGTTTTACAGTGTTTACAGAAGTTTGAGGACAACACTGAGGCAAATACCTTGTACAGTACTCTTTGTGCCTTAGGTGAGTATTAAACCAGCGTACTGATTCCTCCCTACCTCGCTGGACTAGACTGAGAAGAGAAAGGTGACACCAGATTTTATGAAAACACTTTCGGACGACATAATTATACATAGATTCTTGTAATAATAATATGTGGTTATGCCTGCATATGTGAAGTAATCCATGCTGATTATTTTTATAGAGTTTATTTATTATAATTTGTTTTTAATTCTTACAAACTAACTAATACTGTGCAGATAAAGTTAGCTATAAGCAAAGTTATGGCAGCTACATATATCAGCCAAATTCTATATTCTGCTTATTGATTTACTTTTTTTAATTTAACATTTAAATAGTTGGAAACAAAGAGGATGAGTGCAATATACTTCATGTTTTTATTAATCCTTTATTTATCCAGGTAAAAAATCTCATTGAGATTAAAAATCTAATTTCCAAGAGAGACCTGGCATCATAGCAACAAAAGTCACATACCACATAGGTATATAACATGTATATGTATATACGTATGTTCCCCATGAATTTAAATACGAATGGTTTTGATAACTGACAAACATGTTGCACGTGTGTTAAAATGTACAAAAGCAAACCTCATGGGGCATTTTTAATTGCTGCATAACTGATTTTGTGATGTTACTGACCCATGATTCAGGAATATTGTCATATTTGGAAAATATTTGGAAATTCATATGATTTAAGAATTCGAGGACTACAGCTTGTTTTGTAGACCTCAGGCTGCCCAAGTCTCCTGAAACCCATTCTAGTGAGTGGTCGTATTACAGGTGAACTGTTAATTTTACTGTGTCTGAAAATTGCATGATTCTTCTTATGATGATTTTCTTTTTTCTGCTGTATTGCACATTTTTTTGCTTTTTTATGACTCTATTTTTTCAAGCAGTCTGTTAGCAGAGTTTGTCTTTTGACAGTTTCAAAATAAACTGTCTTCATGTCATTGGATGCATTGTTTGAGTCTTCTGTTAAAAAGGAAACTGAATCCCTAAGGTAGTGGCCATGTTTAAAAAGTGTCTCAGAGAGGGGGAAACAGACAGGATAAGAGAATGAAAAGATATTTGGTACAGAAAAAGAAGATGGCTTTTATATGATTTCTACAGCAACACACGCACACCTACACAAAAGCTGCAGAGGTGCAGAGAGCATCACTTAGAGACCCCTTAGCTGTCACAGCTTTATCCTCCATTACACATAAACACACACACACACACACACACACACACACACACACACACACACACACACACACACACACACACACACACACACACACACACACACAGAAATGTGCTTGAAGCCCTGCAGTGACTGAGCATAAACCAGTCGAGTTCTTCACACCAGCTCACTGACAGTTCGTCTCTTCCTGCTTCGCCAGGGGACCAGGCAGGGGGAGAAAATCACTCCAGCAGCTTAAAGGCACACTCCGCTTAACTGTTTTTGCTCCTCTGATATGGTTTTTTCCTCCGCAATAGCAAAAACAAAAAAATATGAGAGAGAGACAGACAGACTAAAGAGGAAATTGAATGTAATGATGCTTAAGGGTTGTCACAGGTTAGAGAGTTTTGTTGTAGTCAGAGCTGCTGGATGTTAGTTTTATTATAACAAAACTGTAGATTCTGATGCCATTAATCTATCAATCCTTTTGTGGGTTACAAGCTTCAGCTGAATATCTAATCCAAAAGACCAACAGTGTCTTTTCGCAATGTGGAAGTCCTAAAAGTCAAGTTTTATTCATCTTTTTTTATTAAGTAAAACTACAATTCACATGCTGTTTCACATCAACTCACCGAGTGTTTGTCCTGCCAGCACCCTGCCGTTCTCCCCAATCACAGCTCCCCTGGCATGCCTCTCACTGGCGTACTGGACAAAGGCATAGCCCTTGTGCACAGAACAGCCGAGCACACGGCCATACTTGGAAAAGATGCTCTCAACATCAGACTTCTTGACCACCGCTGTATTCAGGTTGCCAATAAACACCCGTGAATTGATGGACTTTGGGTCTGTCTTGTTGGTCACATTACTGGTCTGTACCTTCAGTGACATCCTGGAGAGAATGGCGATGGAGGTAAGTGCCAAATGGATGGATTGGAAGGCAGCAATGTAGACAGACAAGTATCTGGAGAGAGAGAAGATACATTTTCAGTTTCAGTGACAGATAATAGAGGACAGCTGCAGGAGTCTCACTGACAGACATTTAAGAATTATTCTCATAACTGAGCAAAGAGGTAAATGCTTATTTCTTTACCAACATTCTTCCTTTTCAACACACTAAATTCAGGGTAGACTGATGTCCCATCAAAAACACAGACAACAGCTGTATATGTATGTATTTCTCCACACAATAGCAACCAATTACTCTAGTTATGCTGATTATTTTCTGAATTCTTCTTAAGTTTTTTCCCTCTCCTCCCACTTCTTTTCTACTTCATTAGTCATAAAAATTGGGCCTTTAATTTTAGACTGAAAGAAAATTAGTTTTCTTTGTTGAATAAACAGGCACTCGATCATTATTCATACAGATTTAAAGACATCGGTGCACATGATATGACTCATTACAAGGATTTGAAAGGTTATTTTCTAAAATTCAAAGTTCTTTTTTGCAAAAATTCATCTACATGTATAAACATTTCTTCTTTGATGAAGCCTGTTTTTATTTCGGGATCAGATGATCCTAAACCATTTGTTAGTTATGCTGCTTTAGGTTCAAACCACTTTCTATAATCCACTCAGTCTTCTTCTTCTCCTATAGATTCATTAATTAAAGAGAATAAATACAACAAATACTGAAAGAACAGCCGATCAGCAATAACTGCAGTAACTAAGCTCTTCTCATTCCTCTAATAAAGTCTTTCACAAAACAGAGACTAAAATTGTATTTACTTATAATTATATGTAATTACTAACCACTTCCATAAGTGAAAAGGAAAGAACAGCTACAGTCTAATCTGAATATCTAGAAAAACAATGATAACAAGCAACAATGTTGATCTGATCCAATAAGTTATGGTGGCCCAAAATGCAGCTGTTTTATCACGAGACAACCAAAATCGATGACAGAGCAGAATTTGAAAACTAATATAACAAGCATCACGTAGCAATCACCACCCTCTCCACAAAGTGATCTCCTCCTTTTATCTGTGTTAATAACAGCTGGATAAATGAGTAACATGAAAGATGGGAAAAAATTATAAATAAGGAAAGTAAAAAACATTTAAAACATAAAAGAAGATTAAAAGGGTCAAAGAAAAAACACTATCAATCAGTAACAGAAGAAGAACGAGGAAAAACAGAACAGGTGTGTGGACAGTGAAGCATCAAAACAAAGAAGGGGAGAGAAGAGAAATGCTGATGGCAAAAATAAAAGTACTGGCAGCTCCCAGTGTTATCCCTCAGCCTCCTAGTAGATGCACCTGCGTTTTGAAAATCCTAGTGGATTTTCAGAAAAGCTGATCTTGAGGCCAAGGCCATGGGATTTGAACTAGATGCAGCTGTGGTATCAAATTAAATTCATTTTTTCAATTTATTGAGTTCACAGGATTTTCAGGAAATGTGACTTCTGACCTTAAACTTGGGTTCAAGGCCACAGGGATTCACCTATGGTATCAGTTTGAAAGTCTTATGTCACCTTGTTCTTGACTTATCACATTTACAAACTTGGGGGTGCATGCCCCCCGCCCGTCCAAATACTGCACATGCACGGAAGGATGTGAAACCAAACAAACTTAATCAAAAGTTTAGGAACACTTTAATCTTTCTTTAGAGTCAAAGTACTGATACTTCTACTGTCCTCCACACCCATGATTGCTTTGCAAACAGGAACTGCTGATATTTGATTCATACCAGTTAAAAGTGTCCAAAACCAGTGTTAGAGTTTAAGCCCTAAACAAAGCCCTAAGTGAGGAGATCTCAGGTAACTTATCCACCATTGAAGAACTTTTAACTACTTCTATCACAAACCGCTGTAAAGCTCCAGGAGATCATTGCTCACTTGAAATTTGATTAATCATGGCTTCATTGTACTTGACATTCAGATATAAACTTGGCATTTACAAAAAGCCAAGGGAATCATGCAAATGAGTGAGTGATTTATGTAAACTACTGATAGCAGAGTAGTGGGAGTGAAAACTGACAGATGAGTCGGCAGACAGGAGATGGAAAAATGTAACTTGTTGTTCTGTCAGCAATGACATGAAACAGAAGAACTTTGGTACACAGAAAACAGCGCTAAGTATAATAGACGAAGGAGCTCAAAGAATTCTGTGGGGGCTGGAAATCGTGCCAAACACCAGAACAATACAAATATTCAAAGCTTTGTCAGACTCATCAATTATCAAGGTTAGAAAAAACTGCGCGGATCCTGATTTTAAAACTTTTGAGTTATCTTAGACCTTCTGTATGGACATTGGAATACTGGTTAGAACAATGACCCCTCACCCACTGCATATTGTATAATACACAAAGAGGCACAAGTGATTAAAAAAAACAAGGTAATTCTGATAAATATGTTGGTGTACACTTTTCTGTAATTATAACTTTGGTCATGGTATATCTTCTCCTTTCCTCTCTATCAGTAGAAATATCCAGCAATGAGTTAGAGTTCTAGGAAGCAAGATTTTTTTTATGATTCAGCACTGTTGAGTGTGTGTGCCTGTGTGAGTTTGGGGGGGGCATGTTTGTGAGTATTAAACCAATTTTTTAGTTTCAGACCTGCAACTCGAGAAAAGTTAAAAGGTTAAAAAGTCAGGTAAAACCAACTTCCTTTGTGTACATGTGCGCGTGTGTGTGTGCATTGATGATCTCTCGTCCTTTCTCCACTGACCTTCCCAGTGACAGAGCTGTCTTAAAACTGATTGGTGAAACTCTAATAAATCAAATTGAGCTTGGCCTTGAGGACCTGTGTGTGTTTATGGCTGTGTGTGCATGTGTGTGTATGGGTGTTTGTTTGTTTTAGAGGTCCACAATTAGTGGACAACAGAATAGTGTTGATCCAGCACATCCAGTGTGTTTATGTGTATGGGTGTGTGTGGGGGGTGGTAAATGCATTAAGAAAAATGAATGACGACTTTGGTAAATGTAAACAGGTTTTGACCTGTTTTGAATTGCGCATACATAACAAGGTTAAGGTCCTAACAATATAAAGCACCTAGAGGCAACTGTTGTTGTGAATTGACGCAATATAAATAAAGCCAAATTGCACTGAACTGAATTGAAGTGAAGGTTGGGATTCTATTTATTTATTTTGTTTGCCATTAATATAGCATTACTGCACTCTATTGCAGGAACTTATCAACATCCCACAGATGTAAATTACTACAAAAAATTTTAGGCACTAGAAATATGTTTATAGTCTTATCCATCCCACAATACCATTAGCAAGGCATTTAACTGGTAATAAGTTCATACTACAGCATGAAAGCATACAAACAACATAATTATAGTCATACAGTATATTTTCAGCAAAAGGAAGATGAAAAAAATAATTGATTGACAGTGTATGTAGATACTGAAATAGCCTAGAATTCCTGAAATAGCTTTCTGGTACATAACAAGTGTTCCTGTGCTGGTACACATCTTATTAGCATAAAAGGTTATACAAAATGTACACAATGCACTATGAAGAGGCTCTCACTGTACTTGGATGAGGGTCATAGGATCAACATTATCAAGCATTAAACAACAAAATGCAAACACATTATATGTCTCTGCTTATCCTCAAGTTCATTAAGCAAATTAACATCCTCTGTTTGAGTTTTTTGGCTCAATGACACATGCATCCAATGAATCTGAGAACTGACTCTAATTTTAATATCAATAATAGCTTTTAAGCTAAAATGAGCTTCAAGGCATAGTTGGTTGTTTTTTTTTAAACAGTTTGGATCACAACCTTAATTATTGCAGTGATTCTGAAAACAAAGTTCTTTTAAGATCACGTCTGAAGATAACATGTCAGGGATGCATCTTTGCCACTCAGCCGTAAAAGTCCGTTTGAATCTTAGTTATTTCGACCTCAAGGTCAAAGCAAGTTTTCTGAAAATCTTGTGACCAGAGCAATCAACCTCAAAGCTCAAAGCACATCTGTATGGAGCTAAGTTGTATAACATTTTTTTTCAACATTATGTTTATTAAAGTTTTACATATATACATATATAAAGTACATGCACAAACAAATTTACACAATAAACGAAACACAAGGTACATTCAATGAAAGCACTTGAGTCCATGAGACCTCTGACAGATTTTAAAGAATAATTTTCAGATTGCAGCATATGGTTGTGGTCCTGTACAGGGAATAGCTAGGCTGTCCCTGTCTCACACAGTAAACCAGATAGATCTTTATTCCAAATATACTGGATGTAGCGCCCCCAAATTTTCTGGAAAATTTCTTGTTTATCTTTAGAGTATATGTAATTTTCTCTAATGGTAAACATAAAGACAATTCTTTGAACCAATGTGAAATACTTGGTTTGCCAAGACTCCTCCACGTTAGAGCTATCACTCTCTTTGCTTGTAGTATTCCCATGTTTATGAAGATTTTTTCAAAATGATCTATGTTACACCCTACAGGATATAATCCCAGTAGGAAAAGTTTGGGATCCATCACAAGTTTAATTGACAAAATCTCCTTTATCATTGCTCCAACTTCTTCCCAAAACTCCTTTATTGTATAACATTTTTAATGGCAGAGGCGCAGTATTACGAACTGTAATAAAAACAAGAGAAATATTTGAATACAGATTTAGATTCTCAAAAATGAATATTTTACATTTTCTAAGGATGTCACAGTGTTGCCACTGTTGCCAGTTTGTGTTCCTCTGCACACAAAAGTCTTCAAAAGAGCGTCATACTTGCTATCAAAAAGACAAATAAACCTTAGACCAAAACAATACAATTGTTTCAATGATGTGTCAGTGATGTCAATGACACACATACACATACTGCTTATCTATTTAAAAAAAAGTAATGTGTTAATTTAAATTTTTATTTGTCATTAATATTTGGAATTTTTACTCTTTTCATCTTGTAGAAATAAGACATTAACCACATTTGACACACTGTTTATTTCCCTGAAAAGTCATGTCATGGCTTGACCTAGTGCCCAAAACCTCAAGAAAAAACAAGCATCCATGGTAGGTGCTCTAAAGCAAACGATACAGACACTGCGAGATTAAGCTGACTTTGTGCCAAGTCCAGTGCAGATCAATGAAGTCAAATCACCCCACAGTAATATGAAATGGACTTAATCCTGCACACACAGAGCAGGGAGTAACATGCAGATAAGCATTCATTAAAATGTCCACCTTCTGAGTCTTGCAAGAGAAAAGCCCAGCTTTACACTAAAATTAGCTTTATTTCCTGAGTGTTTAATTATACCAAAGTTGGACATGTGCACGCACATAACTGTAAAAAAAATAAAAAATTAAAAAAATCACACAGTTTCTCTCAGTGATCCCATGTGTGCAGGATTAGCAATTAAAGCTAACACCATACGGTAATTGGCTGTGATTATAATGATGGAACAAATGCGATCTCCAGGCACTGTTGGAAATATCATAATTAGGATTTTAGCACGCGCACACACACACACACACACACACACACACACACACACACACACACACAATTTGCATGCATCAAAATCTTGATGCTGATATCAATGATTATTTTTTTACCATTAAGCATAGTTCTGACACAACTGGAAACGTATGGGAATGGATGAGAAAAAAAATCCACTGCAAATAAAACATAACAAGGCAAATGTCTGAGACAAGCTGACAAGTTAAATACTGTTGAAAGATTAGGTTTTTAAGGCAGTCACCCTTGGGCCTCAGTGATACACAGTATGATCCATGGCGTGATTTCATATATTTCACCACGGCCATCCTACATTATGTAATTTCCTGTTTGCTGATCTTGGCTTCGTTCAGCGTACCCATGTTTAATTCATGTTACTTTTGTAGATACAGTGCTGTGAAAAAGTATTTTCCTCATACTGATTTCTTTTTTTTTTTGCATATTTATCACATTTACATCAAACAAATTTGAATATTAGATAGAGTATACACAAAATGCACTCTTTAAATAATGATTTCATTTTTTAACAGGCCCTATGTGAAAAAGCCCATAGAATAAATTCTAATAACTACTTGTGCCACCCAGTAAGAACTGCATTCAAGTATTTATTTGATAATTGACTCTTTCATACTGCTGGGGAGGGATTTTGGTCCAGTCCTCTTTGGATCCATGTATTCTCTTCTGCTTATCCTTATCAGGGTCACAAGAGGGCTGATATCTATGCCAGCTACCGCGAGACATGGAGTACACTCTGGACAGGTCATCAGCCTGAAACATGGCTAACACAGAGAGACATTTGCACTTACATTCACACCTATGGGTAATTTAGAATCACTGATTAACTTAACCCCATTAACTGCATGTCATGGACTGTGGGAGGAAGCCAGAGAGCCCACGCAAACACCGGGAGAACATCCAAACAGAAAAGCCCCGGCCTGGTGGTGGAGTCAAACTTAGGACCTTCTTGTTGTGAGGCAACAGCAAGAAGTCTGCGTCTCGATGATCATCAAGATGTTTTTTTGGCAAATGTGACACGAGCTTAGTAAAAAATGTTCTTTTTGTTCTGCAGTTGTTTTTCACCTTAGAATCCTCCCATGGATGCCAGTCTCTTTCTTGTTGTTGCATCATAAAAACTGACTTTAACTTAGACGAATGAGGCCTACACTTCTTTAGATGCAATTTTAAAATCAGTCTAAATGATCACCAGTTCATTATGTTATGTTTCAAAATCCTTGCCTTACAAATATTGATCATGTGAAGCGCCCGAAAAAGGGAAGAGATGTGCTTTCAGGAAGATCAGCCAGAGAAGTGTGTTTGAATTGAAAGAAATTGTGACTCGGAAGGGAGACCACAATGTGAATTATATCATAAAAAGTTGAATTTCAGTCTGGAAGATGACGGGTGATTCTGCCCACAGTGAGGAAAGGTCATTTCACCACCAGGGGAGGCAGCAGGGAGAAACACTTCATAATGATAAATAGATGAGACAGCAGCACATTTGGGATTAGAGTTACTTCGACAAACTGTGCTCACAACCCAAGGTGGTAATGCTGTGATAGAAAGAATCACTATGGGCTTACAGTCAATACTCTCACAGTCAGCCCCATGGCTCAAGCTCAGATACGTTCACAAACATTATTGACCTTTAAAACTATAAAGATGGCTTCTGCATCTCAAGAGCTTTGCATTATAGAGAAAACAGGTCTCTCTTTCTCTATAAAAGAGAGAGACTTGTCATGATGGTTATGAAAAAAAAGTACTGGAAAACAAGCAAAAAGGATTGTTATTTCCGTATTTAGCAACTTCTATTTGGTGATATAGCTTTGTCCAAACAGTTCCCAAGAGATCACTTTACACCTTTCCAAGTAAATTTCAAGAATAGAAGAAGAGAGCCTGAGGCATTGAGGCCCCCATACAGTAGAATAAGACATCATAATGACAGACATGACATGATTCAGATATAGCATAAAAAAGCGGAGGCTGCAAAGGGGCTTTTGGGTTTGAAGCAACTATGGGCAGTTTAAAGCAGTTTAAAGCAGTTTACACAGCGGCCCTCGAGAAGATCTGCCAATCGGTTGTTTGGAAGAACATCAGTTTAGCCATCGGCTGATCTGGGCTTTGGAGTTGCCAGGCTTGCAGATTAGCTTAGCTCTCCTCCTTTTAAAGGATTCATTTAACAAAAGATTATATGAGTACAAATATGTATAGAATAATGTATACAGAAAACGAATCGTGTATGACTTTTGCGTTGCAAGAAGTTCTGCAATGACCATCAAACTCTTCATGATGCCACTGGCTGATACAGTAGCAGGAGGTACTAAACCCAAGACTGTTACAATTTTGTCTCAGTTATCAAACTAATATTAACCTTAAACCTAAGAGTAAATCACAGATAGCAGCATAAAACATTGAAGAAAGGGAAGAAATAGGATAATGAAATCAGTGAGAATAAGTAATAATTGCACAGGAAGTGATAGATTATTTGACCAAAGTATAATCTGTTTTTGACAGCCATGCACAACAATACTGCAAGTAACTTAAATACAATTCATATTGCCCATTTCAGTATCGCTCCTGCTCTCATCTGTCTTCAGTAGTTACCCATCCGTGTAATGACTCCAGGATATAATGCTATAATGCCAGACTGTAGGGAAAGGCCCTCGGGCAGAGTTTAAGATAAAGGGTGACCAGCATATTTGCAGTTAATGCCTCACAGCTGTTGAGCTCATTTCTGGGTAACTGAGGATTGCAAACTCAAGACATCTAAATCACCTCTAATCACATTAGTCCTATTTTTTTTAAGTTTCTGTTTAGTAGCTAACCACCTATACAGTTGGTGGGTGTAAGATTGCACACATGAGTCTGCTGCATGAGCTGCGTATGTCGGTATGACAGATTCTATGCTAATTTCTGAGACAGTAGTTAAACATATATACAGTGCATCCCACGAAGGAGCATGGTACAGATTTAGACAGTTAATGATTATCAAACAGCAGTGGGAAGACTTGAGGTGGAGCTGGTATTCAACTCATTGGGTATGTATGAAAGAAGGATCTGAACTTTTTGAACTGCCAAGGACAGTGTCTTAACCCTTTTTAGTGAATACAGCTATTTTGTGCATTTGTTGCTCTGTGCGTGTGAGTGTGTGAGAAAAAGAGAAAGAGGGAAAGGGAAAGGAAACATGGGTGTTTGTCAGAGATAACAAGGCAAAACTAGACTAATGTGGTAAAATGAAGACTCCCCCTACACACACACAGGGTGATACACTGTCATGGTGTGTATGAGATGTGCCCATTAAATAACAGGAAAAGGTTTATTTAAGTCGAACCAGTGTTAGGCTCATTATTTATTAGCCACAACCCATGTTGAATATGTTGAACATTTGACCTTCAAGCAGAGGCTGGCAATTATTTTCTTACCTTGCGCTCTCTTGGACGCATATATGTTTGGACTTGAATGGATGATGTGTTCCACAGGCATAAGGAATATTTCCATCACTCTCTCCCTCTCGTTCACTCTCTAACATATATACCCCACACACACACACACACACACACACACACACACACACACACACACACTTTTATTTTTATGTTTTCAGTAGATTAGCTAAATCTGGTGAATGTAACATTTGATGAGTGCATGAGCTCAAATATAAACAAGTGCATTTGTAGTGATGCATATGCAGAACCACACGTTAAACTTTGACACAAAAAACCACCTTGGTAGCTAGTTGAAATTCCTTCATTGGAGATGTTTTTTTCCCTACCCAGTCCATTCTTAAAGCCCAAGACCTTGTGACACAAGTACTCATGCAGCCCCAAATGTACACAGAATTGTTGCTTGAGGTAACAGCTGTGGCTGGATGTGAGGATAAACTCAGATCCTTGAAAGGCACAGAGACATATACTTTCACTTGGGTTTTTGGCTTGATGTATAACTGAAGAGTCAAGCTGCACCCCCGAGCGAGGCTAGAGGCTGGGCTAAAACACACACTTGCACATACACACCAGTTCACACTTCACACAAATCTGCATGGAATTAAGACTGGAAATTCACAAACAAATCATAAAAATTACATGTTAAGAGCCTAACTCAAAGAAATGCAAATAGCTTATTAAAAATGACAATAAAACAAAAACTCACATCTTTGTACTTGATACATGTTTAATCTCACCTGGTTTATTTTGAACTTTGCCGTTACAGCTAAATGCCTAGCCCTACCTTACCTTAACCTAATTTGACCCAAGTGTAATTTTAACCCTAAAAAACAGCCTTTAAAAGTCTTTTTGAAGGAAGAACTGGCCAAACATCACTCACTCACACGGTTAAAATGTAACATTTCACGTTCTAATTTTGAATCACCATGGAGTCTTAAATGAAAACAAACTTTTTTTACCAAACACTGTAAGTTAAGCTCAAGTTTTCAGTTTGAGAAGTGAAGGATAAAAACAACACTTTCTATTTAAGCCATCCATCTCCACCTGTACCCTTTTGCATTTTTCTTCGTCTCTTTCTTTAGCCCTGTTTGTTTGTCATTCCTTCTAACGCCACCTCCCCCCCATTGTTTTACCAACAGATCAGCACAGAGCCATGTGACTGATGCCACTTCAAGTCCCAGCAGCCTACGAGCTGCATTCATGTAGAATCACTGAGATTTGGTGAACTGTGCAGAGAAATGTGGCTTTGGAGTCCAGAGCAAGAAAGGAAAACAGGGAGAGCCCATTTATCTGTTACTATAGAAACAGTATCTCGTTAGACTATAACCTGAGGATGATAAATATACTATGAATATGAAGTCCATTCAAGATTCATTACACTTCACTGCAGTCAGAATCTTAAACATTTACAGCAGTCATCCAAAAACCACATACAAGTCGAGTTGATCACAACAACCCATTACTGGCCTCTGAGTCTTCCAGTGAGGGTATAGTGAAGTTCATATCACAATCCATTTTGTTAGAGAAAGAATGCAGCCGCCCACCTGATGGTTTTCTTCGTGCAATAAAAGTGCCACTGTTGCCTTTTCTACTCTTACTGGAAGAAGACAGTATCTATTGCTTGTCAAACATTGTCAGGAAAAGTGAACAAAAAAAAAAAAAAAAATTAAAAAATGACTGAAAAAAAAATAGTACACAATTAAAGAATTGAATGCAATGCATGAATGAATTAATGTTTGAAAGCATGTATAGCAGAGGTGGACAACTGCAGGCTTCAAGGGCTGGTGTCCTGCAGGTTTTAGCTAGCACCCTGGGTTAACACACCTGAATCAAATGATTAGTTCATTACCAGGTGTCTGGAGAACTTCAAGACATGTTGAGGAGGTAATTTAGCCATTTAAATCACATGTGTTGGATCAAGGACTCATCTAAACCCTACAGGGCACCGGTCCTTGAGCTGCCCACCCCTGTTGTATAGCATAAATTGGGGGTTTTGGGTGAGGTTCAGTGAATGGATGCATATAGCATTTGGCTGTGCTACACATTTCTTTAAAGGCAAGTTAAAGGAATTATATGCTGATGAGTTGAAGGAGGCTTCTTTAGGTTTGTTAATCTGCCACCCAGTATAGTTTAATACTCTTAGTTAGCGCATTGTCTGTCTTGTCTTAATGTTGGTTTATAATGGAGCACTGTAACAAAAAAAATAATTTCCCCCAGGGATCAATAAAGTATTCTGATTCTAAATATGTCATACAAATTATAATTTAATTACCTTCATCTTCAGTATGAATGTGTTAATAACTAAAAAAGTGGCTCAAAAATTAGTTTAAGGGAGGTGCTCATCAGAACTACAAGCTGGGTTAATATAGCTGTCATGGTTTGCAGGAATTTGACCCAAACAAGAGACTCAAAACAAAAGCTAAAAGAACACAAAAACTAGCCTTTATTAAGGTTGGCTGCAGATAGTACACAAAACTCAAACAGGCATGAGACAATGAAGCAGTAACAACCAGTGCAGGCTAACACAACAAGCACACACAGCAAATAAACACAAGAGCAGGGCTATATATACATACAGAGACACTGAGGGTAATCAGGGCAAACGAGAATACAAGTGGGAAATGAGGAACAGCTTAATCTAATCAATACAAATGACACAAAGGAAATAAAACTAACAACAAGGCACAGAAGACGGAGGACTATGCAAGTACAACTGGAAATAACTAAATGAAATACTGAACACAGAGATGACAATTTGACATTAAGAGATAAGAAAGTATAGGTGAGTGAAGAATAAACAAAAACACAAGAAATCAATTATTTACACCACGAAGTGCAAAAGCCTGAACACTAAATCAGAAAGGTATAAACTAAATATCAAAATGGAAAAAGGAAAAAAGAAAGATTGTGACATTTGTAATTAGCATCAGTTTTTATTTTTATTTAGAGTCTTTGGGTGATTTCTAAGTTCTCTCATTTCTGTTTAGATTTCATTTAAAAAAAAATTTTCACTTTCATTTAAGCTTTTATTAGATTTTAAAATCACATAAGGTGTTACAATAAAAACACTTGTCATGTAGTCATCCCTGTCTGAATAATTATACTATTCTAATTGCGGATTGATTTGACCAAAATGACTGAAGAACTTTTACAAAATACATTAACTGTATCCAGCTGTTGTGATTCAGCACTAAATGAAAGGCTTGAGAACACGTGGTATAGACTGTAATTCTTATTGTGAGAATTGCCATCAGTAATACAGTCTGATGATGCACGACTTGTTTGTATATCAACTTTTGATTCAGGACTCGCCAGCGAATTCTGTGGAGCGAGAGAGCTGCAATGAATAATAGATGTATTTTGGAAAATGAGTGTGATCCTTTAATTTCTTAAAGGAAAATAAACAAAATGGATAATTTAACAATTACCAGAAAACTCTTGCTGCCTTTCCTCCAGTCTTACTCTGCCTTGTTTGGTTTTTGTGACTTTCATAGTAAGGGAAAACACTACTCTAACACCACTCTAAACTCGGTGGCAGGGTACCTTTCATTTCTGGCCTCATTTTGTTGTTTGGTGGTTTGTTTTCTTCAGGCAACAGGGACCACAATAAGCACATTACAGCCTTTCATCATAAAATAATTTCTGGAGTGCTTTGAACATCAGACTGCGATGATGTATGTTTAATATTTTAAAAGCAGCTTCAGGGTTTTGGGCACCATATTTCAATAGTTTCCAAAGTATAGATCTCATTTTACAGTGTCCAACCAAATTGAACTTCCTAGAAATAAACACCATTACTTGCAAGAGCACGGCATTGTTATTTGCTATTTATCTGATGTTATTTGAAATTCGATGTAAAAAATTTAGAACGATTTTCTGGCATAAAATGTGGTTAATTAGAAGAAGTAAAACACCAGCAAACTGCTATAAATCCCAGTGCTGAGGTCTCACTGAGTAAGCCATTTAACTCATTCACTGCCATTGACGTCTATAGCCGTCAATGGCAGTGAATGAGTCAATGGGTTTAACTCATTGGCAGTGAATGAGTTAATATACCACTAAATACTGGCCACTGGAGCATGCTGTCTTTGTATAGAACAATTTGAGATGTATTAAACATGTAAGTGTGTGAGTGCAGGGATTAATGAATGCATTGCTTTTATCCTTACTGTTGTCATTTGATTAAATTTCCTCACCATATTCATTGGGATGCACTTGGTCCAATCCTGCATTAGGTTTAAAAAGATTTCCCTTACAACCATGAACATATTGTCACACAAAAGTCTTTTAAGTCCAAGTTTCTTTGACTTAAATTAATATAAAATAAACTCCCCACAATTTTAGAGAAGAAATGGACAGTCTAAGTCCAGTCAGACCTCGAGCAAAACAATACAACGGTCAAGGAAAACAGAACAAGAAAAAAGGTAAGTTCCTTCAGATATACAGTATCACTGCAGTGTAAAGAGACTTATTGCTGAGGCACAATTAACTGTTGCAACAAATAAAGTTACAACAACACTAGCTTCAAGTTTACACTAACTACCTGCAAACTCTACTTACCACTGTGTGACCTTTGGCACAATGGCAATTATTTGATGTCCAGCACCCTTTGCAAGAAGAGCTATTATTTACTGTCCCATTTTTTTTTTTTAATTCTGCAAAACACTAAATAAGAAAGGCAAGTAAGAAATGAATGAAATAAAAGAAAAAAGTTATAGAAGCTGCATGTGTTTGGTAAGTGGCTGAGAAAAGGATTCTGACGATATTACAGCTTCTAATGGTGATAGTTACATGTTCGACAGCCCACCGTTCACCACAGGCTTCACCACAGATAAGTCCTCAATTCCCACTCAGGGCAACATTAGCTGTCTCCACTGCGTCCACAGGTTGCCTATAAATCATTGCCATGCAGGCCAACAAGGCAGTAATAGAGACAGATAGTCCCTCTTAGACTGCATTAATGAACTGTTGTTCCTGGAACCAGGGAAGCCAATGAACGGATCAATACTGCATTGTTTTCTGCTTTGCAATCACTGCAGACTCAACATCTGTTCACTATGAGCTCAGGTAGGCAATTAATAAGAGGGCAACCTACATTTCATTAAATAAAAAATTTATAGATCCTCAAGAATGAATGTATCCGCCTCCATTTTGAGCTGACTAGAGGTGGAATGGCTGTAGTCCAACTTTCCTATTCGGGCTGCATTTATCTGCTCATTTCACTTTTTTTCAGTTCCAACATTCATGATGATATTTTTAAAAACGCACAAGTGTACGCAAAATTCCAGTTAGTTTGTAGCTCAAGCACAAGCTTGAGAATCAGCATATATTGCACATTCAAATCAACAATAAATACTGAATGAATTACTGTCTATTTTAGGTCTTTCTAGAGAAACTTTTACATTTTTTATCACAATGCAGCACATAATTTTCTAAACCAATACAGACCCACACATCATCAATAATCAAGGTGCTGCTAATTGATTTTTCTGATACCCTGAAGAAGTGAATCAATACCAATAGCTATACTAGTTAAAATGTAAATGACAAAAAGTCAGCAAAAAAACCAAAATCCTATTTTTTTTGTCATCTTTAACTAATCTACCAACTTTATAATTCTTCATAATGTTGTGATTCACCTTATTTTTCTTTTTCATTTCCTGTCATGTCTGCTGTTCCCTCCCTGACTTTCCCTTCTTTCTTCCTTTCCTTCCTTATTATCCCTCCTTTTTCTCTTCTAACATTCCCTAGAGTTCTTGTTTCATAAAACCCTCTCCTTCTTCTTCTGTCCCTCTCCATTTGATTTTCTACCCTTTAAACTTCTGCTCTTTTCACCCACCGATTTTCCCTGTCTCCCCTTTTCATGACTTTTTAATTGCATTTCATTCTCTCTTCCTCCATTTTCCCTTTCCTACTCCCGTATTCTCTTCTTTTCATTCATTTCTTTCACACTGTCGCAACTCTTCTTCCTTCTGCACCTTCCCTTTCTCCTCTATCCTCATCATCATCCCTCCTCTTCCTCCCTCCCTTGTATCCCCTCCCCTCTCTCTCACAGCATTTCCTGAATTCCTTGTTCTCCAGATGATGAACGAGTGGTTGTTCCACTCATCCATCTACTGGGCAGCCTCATCTATCTATCTACTGCCTGCCCCCCCACACACACACACACACACACACACACACGACATATATATAAAAAAAACAAACAAACATGCACACTGGAACACACAACCAACATGAAACCCAGACACAAACTGAAAGTGTCTACAATGAAATGAAGTGTATTTGAATATACTTGGCCCTGCACAGAAACATGCAAACACACACACATGTATATATCCTCCAGCAGGATGTGTCAGTACAGCTTCTGATTAAAGAGCCTCTATAGAAAATCAATACCTCTTTCATTACAGCCTTACCTCTCTTTGTCTCTCTCTCTCTTTCTCTCTCTCTTTCTCCACCTTCAGTCCTTTTCTCTCCATCAAGGCTTCCCTGCCTCATCCCTCCAGCTCTTCACTTTGCTTTGTTTCAAAAATGTTTTATTGTAAAAGCATTGGAGTGGAGTACAACAAATTGACTGTTGACAAATCATAATATACAAACTGCTGTACAATATAGTCAAGTAAATAAAAGCACGAGTTCAGTTGTGCAGTTTTTATTGATTTAATATCAAGTTGTACTTGTACCAAATTCCTCAAAAAGTAGACCTTACTCTTAGGTCGTATAATGAAAAAAAGGGCCCTTTTTCACAGCAAGCCAACAAACCATTTGAAATCACTCCTGATTTAAAGTTGCTCTTCTTTGTCCATCAGAAGAATGAAGGACTAAAAGCATAATAATTCTTCACAACTGAGGCACCAGGAAACGAGACACAACAACATCATCATTTTTCAGTCTGTCTATTGATAAAATTAAATCATCAGACCAATAAATAAATACATCCATTGCTCTTCCTGCTTGGTAAACAACCATATCATCAAAGAGCCACACCTCCGGTACATAATGCAGGGTCTCCCATATAAATTCTAAGCAACCACCATTCTCACAAGCTGAGCAGTGTTTAACATGAAAATCAGTCTAACCATAATGTTTAAGAATTGCAGTGTACT
This sequence comes from Copadichromis virginalis, assembly GCF_057382275.1. Classification (NCBI taxonomy): domain Eukaryota; kingdom Metazoa; phylum Chordata; class Actinopteri; order Cichliformes; family Cichlidae; genus Copadichromis; species Copadichromis virginalis. The sequence continues at coordinate 28,604,126 of NC_140622.1, read as the reverse complement.
CCTTTTAGAGCCAAATTAAGATGAAAATTTTTTACATTCATCAACTTGAATTAGCAGCTTAGCAACCAGTTTGCCTCCTTTGGTCAGCTGTAAGCTTTTTATTGAACCCCTTATCTCTCAGTTCATGTTACCTTCATAGCTGAATAAAATAACCCTGGTTCTTTTTTTGTAATTCAATTTCTTTTCACTAGACATTGTTCAAGGGAGCACAGGAGCTGAACATATTAACCTGTTATTTCACGTGTAGCTTTGTGGTAGTCATATAATAAACATTAGTAAAAAATGTAAGCAGTAGTGAACTGATTAATTAGATGTGATCAGACATTATTAAATTGCTTTGAAAATGCTTTAGTTTTAAGTCAAGAGTGTGTCTTGTGGCTTTACCATAGTGATGGCCGTTGAGGGTCATGTCTGTGTGGTAACTACTGTGCTTTCATCAAAGTGAGCGGAAATATTTTACATGGCCACAGAAATACACCTGAATATGCCGAGGTCTGTGTCCTTGATTAATAAAAGTACAGTTATAAATACCTTATATACATACGACTTGTCTAAACTGATTTCTTTCTTGTGTTTTACTTGTTTTTCACCACCTTCACCTTTGCAGTTGTGGATTATGGGATCAACACTTAATTCAGCACCCTAGAGGAGATTAAAGACTGAGCTGTTAAAATCCGTCCACTCTGGATTTGTCTGGTAAAATAACATGTACTCCAAACCTTGCATCAATTGGGATGGAATTTATGCTGTAGTGACCTGTTTTAACATATTTCCATGACAGAGTGCATTTTTTTAAGCGTTTCTTCTAAGCACTGACAGAAGACACTACAGCTGAGTGTGGGCTTTGCAGGTTAAAGATGCATCACAATCTTCCCATCAAACAAATGAACTGAAAAGTAGGAATTTTGTGTTTGATTTGCTTCATTAGCACAAATGCAGACTTTGTCGTTATTCATACCGCATCACTTAAAAACAGTAAAATTGTGGGAAGAGTCGTGTTATTTTTTGCATTCCCTCACATATAGTGTGTTGTTTTTTTAAAGTCACTGTCAGTGGACATATTCTCATGCATTAGTATAAGGACATGTTTTACAGCAACCTTGAATTCTAATGAGAAACTTTGAAAGCTCTGATTATAATTCCTGCTCAATCACACTACATTTACACATAATCAACATACACCCATGCATACATGCGTGATTACCACACGGGGATACTTTGGATTTTAACATAGCCTACTCACCTAGACGCACCAAAACACACTCATTCTTAAAAACAAATGCTCCATTGCTACTTGATTTCAACCGAATCCCTCACAAACACACTCATACTGAAGGCTGAGTGCTTTCTGTCTTGCACATGGATCAGTGCCGGTCTAAGTCAATTGTCATTGGCAGCTGATTCCTTTCTGTCTCTCCTAACCAAGCCATTTGCAGTCCACTCCAATCAAAACAAACTGAGATGGACTTGCAATGCTGGGCTCATCAGCTGCTTCTGACCTGACATCAGCCCATGCGCAGCACACATCTCAATTATTTTCTAATTTTAGCTTGTTTTTCATCTGGAATACTGAGGCCTGAGGTATAGGCAGGATTATAATGTATTTGGGATTCTTGAGAATAAACTTGTGCTACATCCTGTGAGGTAATGCTCAGATCAGGGGCCCGTTCTTCGTACGTCGCTTACTACATCCAAGATCAAATGACACATCCAAGATCAAATCATCGCGCTAACCGTGAGCTCGCTAATCCGGTTCCCCGAACACGCCTGCTGTTGACGATTAGTACAGCTGGACGCAGTAATGTGACATCACTGGGTGTCGTAAAAGGGGCTACGCATCGATAGTAGAAACATTGATCGGCAACCCGCTGATTGGTCGGCGAAAATGTCGAAGGGGCGCGCTCGGTATTTTCCGGCAGCAGAGCAAGAACTCATGAGTGAGGGATTTCAGGAGTTTCAGAGTTTAATTAAAACGCAAGAGAACACTGCAAAGGCTGCAGAAGCAAGGAGAGAGGGCTGGCAGAAAGTTGCTGACAAATCAAACTCGTAGGTAATTTAATAATAATACTAATAATAATGGATTGGGTTCATATAGCGCTTTCCAAGGCACCCAAAGCGCTTTACGATACCACTATTCATTCACTCCCACATTCACACACTGGTGGAGGCAGCTACGGTTGTAGCCAGGCTGCCATATCGCGCCATCGGCCCCTCTGGCCAACACCAGTAGGCGGTAGGGTAGATCTATCATATGACACTATATTGTCCAATATCATATGGCATTATATTATATTATAATATGTTATATTATATCCCCTTTCACATTAGAGCCACAACAGGACCCACAAGAACATGGGAACAAGTAAAAGTGGAATACAGGAGTATTCTACAGAATGGTAATATTTATCTCTTAGATTGCTTTTCGTCTCTTGGCAAGGTAATACTGGCCTGTAATACTCTGTTAGTTTGTTCATAACAGCAACCAAGAAAAGGGCAGAGGAAAAAAAGACAGGTGGTGGTCCTGCACCCCCTCGTCAACAAGTTGGTTATGTAAATAATACCCTCACGGGAATATCGATATCTCTCTATGAGCACACTGTCGCGCTGAGCTAAAGGATCCTGTCTGTCCCGCAATATACGCTGAATTCTGAGGACTCTCCTTATCAATCTTGCACCTTCCGCAATGTGTTGCTCGCGTATACGGACAGGGTATGACTGCGACAGGCTTCCCAAATCCACCTTCGCTTTTATAGCCGTGGTCTCTCATCTTGATTACACGAAGTAATTTACAATTACTACTCTGAAATATGAATTACATCTGTAATAATCACATACATGTAATAGAATGTTAATAGTACATTTCCCTTTTTTAGGAAATGACCTGTATGTATCTGTGTGACATCAATAAAAGGATCAAGTGCTGCATTATCTTTAGTTACATTGATGTTATTTATTTATGGTGAAACAGTGGTGGAATATCGCTGTTGCTTTCGTATGAATGACGCGGACATACCTGCGTGGCCGCGATCTAATCCTGTTTACATAAAGTAAACCTGCTCCCGAGCAGGTTTACGCTTACGGCTCTGTTGCTATGACAGCAAGTCCCGGATGAGCTTCGGGGAACCGACTGATCCAGGATCACGCGAAATCGTCAACAATCTAATCCGGCTAACCTACTTAGCGAGGTACGAAGAACGGGCCCCTGGATCTATCCTGATTTGGGGTTATGATACTTATATAGGAGAAATATAAATCCCACAAAAGATGGACCCCATAATTGAAGAAGACATGCTTTTGTTATTTTTATATTAATATAATTCTTAGACATTTTTTAAAATCACCATGATTTAAGATATTTCTCATCAAAATATGTTAAAATTAAAGATATTCTATATCTCTAGTTTGTATATTTTTGATGTCTTCATATCAAATATCAAACAGTTTAAAAAAGCCTTTTTGTAAATATGTTTAGCAGTCATATTTATACAAACCTAATAACAATGATGGAAAACATTTTTCCAGTGTAATATTAATAACAAAAATGACTACTTTTACTATTTTGCTGCAAATCATACACAGATATTTGGTATTCAGCTAAAAAACAATAATACAATGTTTCACCCAGGAAAAGTGCAGAAATGTGAGGACATCCAGGCAGAATGCAGAAGGATGCTGGAGACTGTGAGCATACATGAAAGGATAAAGACAGCATGCTGTAATCTGGTCCAATGTGTCTTTTTGGAATGGAAGGCAGTCCTTGTTTCCTTGTTTCTCTCAGCCTCAATACAAAGTTGAAATAAGTCCCCAAAATCACGATAAATAAATAAATAAATAAATAATAAAGTTATTTTTGATAGAAACAGTTGACCAATGCCATTTAAGCTAGCTACTTTAGTGCTCAAAAGAAAACCTAACTCCATAGACACAATCACCACTATGTATCCATTACATGCACATTACATCAACACCAAATTGAACCCCAAAAAAGTTTCATAACAACTTTCATAATGACTAACCTAACTCTTCTTTGGCATGTTGGGAAAAATCACAGAAGAGTAACCAAGATGAGAACGTGTGGTGAAGCTAAGCTGAGTATAAGATTCCTTTTATTTATTTATTTATTTAGTTATTTTTATTGTTAATAGAAATTTTAGAGTGTGGCCTGTGAACCTTTCTCTGCTTATGAAGTAGGACATGCAAGGAATAGGTTGAGAAGCACTTGTCTAAATCAGACATTCATCTTTTTTATTGGTATGGTACAAGGCACATGTTCATGTCTGACTGCAGTGATAGCTCTGATTTTGTCTTAAAATAACCAAAAAAATATATAATTCCTTATTCTCTAAAGTGCTCAATCTATTTCATAGCTAACCTTGGTGATGTTAGAATGCAGTGTGTTGCTTGCTGGGGAACTGCGGATGGAGGTTGGTTGATGAGAGAGCCAAACATGTGATAAAAACCATGGGTTTCAAAAGAATGAATAGTAGAGCCCCTGTAGAAAACTGAACCACATCTGAGTTTCTCTCTGATATTTATTATAACCATAAACCATACTCCCTCAGAGGAACAACTGATTTATTTCTAAAAATGACGTCTGATATGAAAGTTTCATCTAAAATATGAGTGTGCATAGAGACACTTTACAAAGTATTTCTGTTGTCAGTTGATTGTGATGGAATCAGACTATACAAGTTGCTGAATATAAACTCATGAAGTTAATTTGATCATTTTTACTTCTGAAGTTAACAGCAGTCAAAAAAATTAATTTTTTCTTTTTGCTTATTTAGAGTTAATAAAACTATCGATATGAAAAGTGACTTCTGAAACAAATAACAGCAGAACTGAATGATATAAGAATGATGTAAGAGTAAGATTCCAGTCTTTTGAGACATTTATTATTTATTGCTTCATTATTATGTAGAACCACGATATTCATTATTTTTCTTAAACATGCATAGCTGCATTCTAAACAAACACACATATGGAGAGAGAGAGAAAGAGAGAGACTGCACAGCACACGCTCCTGGCACTCATCATTAAACAGTGTAGTTGGCATATTGCTTATACTGCAGCCTCTTTGTGATCAGTCTCTCACAATCGCAGCCCAAAGCTGAGGCTGGATGTTGCACCAATTAGAACCAAACAAACAAATAACAGGCAAACTCAGCTGACAGGGGGGGCTGATGGGAACTCAGTGCTCATTTAATGGCCTTTTGTTTTTTTCCTGGAAATTCTCAGTGTCATAATAAAAGATAAAGGAGATTTCACAGATAATAAATAGAAAACACTCAATCACACTGAGTTATGAGGCAACTTTAGTTCTGTTTTATTTCCAAATTAGATTATTTTTTTGTTAATTAACAGCCCCGTTGTGTCACAGCGGGAGGCAAAACCTAAACTAAAACCTAAACTGGAAAAATCTAGACTATGACAATTTTGACAAAGTTACATGAACATGACCTCAACAGAGTCATGAAATACTTTAACCTGACATGACATGGAGGGAGATAGACAGACGACCTGACAAAGACTGAATGAAAACACACAGACTAAAAACACACAAGAGCTCCTCAGGGGAAGTGGAAACACGCCACAGGGGAAGTATAGCAAAACACATACAACATGGAAACACCCGACTCTTCAAAATAAAACAGGAAACATTGAGAGATGTAGACACTGCAACACAAGCCTGACAATATGGAACAGACATAAAACACAAGGAGAGACACATGAGAACAGATAAGGGAGATGAGAGCACGGGCATAACTAACAATAAAACACTGAGGACAAGACAGACTACATAGAGTAATAGAAGAACAAAAACTAGAATGAAATCAACTACATCCTAACTTCTAACAGCAACATGAGAACTTAACATATTTCCAATATAACATAAGAAATCAAAAATACAAAATAAACTCAAAATGCTAGGTCACAGACCCAGCCTGTGACACAGTATTCATTAACATGGGAAGAAGGGTAACAATGTAAAAATGTAGGTTACTGTTGGTTACTTGGTTTTTGCTGGAGTTACATTCTACAAATAACCCGCGATAGGTGAAATCTGCGAAGTAGCCAACTTTATTTTTTACAATTATTATAGATGTTTTAAGGCTGTAAAACCCCTAACTACACACTTTATACACTTTTCTCAGACAGGGATGAACATTTTCACACTTTTCTCTCTTGTTTAAACACCCTCAAAGTTCAAACCTTCGTAGAAAGGTCCAGTATTATAGAATAAAACCAAAGATCAAACCCTGTTTTCAGGTCCAGAACATGGGAATAGAGCAGCTGCCAGAGAATTCAACATTAACCCTTTAAGACCTACCATAGAACCAAGTACGCCAGAGCTTATCTTTATATTTTTACATGCTGTAGTGCCATTTTTGGGAGCATTTCAAGTTGTTATACATCAATACAACAGTTATAGCCCAAATTGTAATAATATGTCTGCATTAAGTCCATAATAACCACATAAATTGCAAAAAAGTGCAATAAACTACAAATTTTTTTTTTTTTTACATAAATTAATTTTTTTACATAAATTTTATATAAATTTCTAGTTAGAGAAATTTAAGAGGCTTATCCCTCAAAACTGTAAATACAAAAAAGTTGCACAAAATAGTTTCCAAAAACAATAAATGTATTTTGAGTGTATTCATAGTTTTAATGTTGAGATACACCAATTTTTATGTCCTGCAGGAAAAACGAAAATAAATATTATAATGCAAATTTGCAAACAAAAAGCATTTGCATAAAAATAAACTATTTCCAGCAGTGCAATTTGAGTTCTACGCATTCCAGAAACTATTCAGAAAAGCATGAAGTCAAACATAATTTTTAAAAACACCAGTATAGGCTTATAAGGCCCCGAAGGTAAAAAACTACATTTTCTGCGAAATTATGTCACTTCCGGTTTCAGGCAGGTAATGGCGGACATGCGATAGTTCGCGCTGATGTCTATTCTAACGTAGGAAGTGTTATGAACAGCTGATCGGATCGGCAAAGCGTGTTTCTGGAATATTATGTTTTTGTTGCTACAAGTGCTTTTTCTGCAGTTTTTGCAAAGCCATATGTGGAAGGAAACCGTGACCTAGGACAAGCTGATGGCATAAGATGTAAGTACAACTCCTCTGGTTTCATATGCAAAAAACATTATTGCGCTAGCTTACATGGTTCCGGTTTTACAGGGATTTAAAAATAGTTACGCAAAACGGACCGGCTTTAAAGGGTTAATGAATCAATGGTACGGAAGTAGAAGAAGCAAAAAGAATGAGTTGCGTAAAGTTTGACTTATCTGACTGTTTTGTTTCACTTAATGTGCCTTATAATCCAAAAAATACGGTAACTTCTACCCTCCTATAGCATGTCCAGAAGTCCAACATTTTGTGCGATGGTTAGCATCTTCCTCTGCCTTTCAGGTGCTACTACGGTTGCCTTTGATGGTGCAAAATGTTTCGTCGACATTGTTGGGTTTTGTTGAGGAGAAAACTTACAAACATACAGTACAGCACTTCAGAGTCACACTGCTAGCGATTGAAGATTTATGTAAATTTGACAATCTTGAACGCATTCTGTACTGTACTGGTGACACGGCACGGAGGAGATTGATTGACTGTGGTTTACAGCTGATCAGGATGCAGAACCCAATGCACTGTGTAAAAAAGTAAAAAAAAAAGCATGCAAAATTGCACACAAAAATAATCCACGAAACAGCGAGGCCGTGAAAGGTGAACCGCGTCATAGCGAGGGACCACTGTAACTCCTTAGTTGGTCTATTTCTAAACTTTTGTTTCTACCTAATACAATGGAGGAAAATAAAATTTAGTTTAGTTTAGTTTTTGTGCATGTTTTTTTTTCCAAGTTACAGTTTCCTGCAGTGCCAGAGGAACTTTTTCCTGTGTTGCAGGAAACTATTCCTTGTGCTTCCTCTCCACTGGCGCAGAATAACTTACTTTATATGAAATCAACAATCCACCACAAATGTGTATTTTTTCTTTTAAATGTGTCACCACTTCTTTCTGCCCATGTCCTCTCTTTATCTTTCCCTCTACAATCCTCTGATTGTCTATGTGCTTCTCTCCATCTTTCTCCCTGCAGGAAACAGGAAGAAAAAAACCACTACGATAGTAAGATACAACAACTGCGGCTCCTGCCACTGGCTATAAATTGGCATTCCAGTTGATTGGCACTGCGGGCGGTTAACACTGCAGCAGATACAGGATGTTAATGGGAACCACAGCCCGGGGATAAAATCACAGTCTTGACTCTCTCTCTGTGTGTGTGTGTGTGTGTGTGTGTGTGTGTGTGTGTGTGTGTGTGTGTGTGTGTGTGTGTGTGTGTGTGTGTGTGTAATTGATGGGCACTTTTAGCATTTATGTCTGTATTTTTCATGCAGACATTTCAAAATCATTAAAATGGACATCTCAGTGTTGTTGCATTTTTATCTATATTACCACAGGCTACAATTGTACCGTGTGTGTCTGAATGATTAATTCTTGAAAAAAAAATCTGTCAAGTCCAGTTATCTGTCAGTTTAAAGTCATTAGATTTTGTCTTGTGGCCTCTTTGTTTCAGGTTTGGATCGAGTGATGAGAAAGTTGAAAACTAATGCCGTTTATGATCGTTGGGTCTCCCTTGTTGGCTGAAGGTTTGTATATCTGTGTCTCAAAAGCAGTCACCCTAGGTGAAGATGCTCAGTCCAGTGTTTGTTAGCATGTGCTTTAACATATTTGTTAAGCACACGCCACTTTAAATAATTTTAACACTTCCTGAGTGGGATTCTTTTTTCACTTTTTCCTCTAGTTGCTTGCCACTTTGCAGATGCAGATTTTGCATAAAATATATTCACATTACACTTTAGAAAATAATTCATATTGGTAAGCAATACACAAAAACAGCAAAGCAACTTTGCAAACCACTGGCAGAACTTTTTTGATAGGTTTCAACAAAAAAAGAACAAAAAAAATAAATACAAAGCCTTCTGGTGAGTAAAACTGAATGTAATCAAGAAAATGCTATGGGGCACCTTGAAGGAAAATTTGAACACAAATTCATAACCACTCCTGTGTTTACTCATTTCCCCATCTCCCAAGGACAACTCTTCATACTGGATGATCCTACAGGACAGGTTTTACATTAACAAATGCCCACGTTCCCTACTACTAATGCAGGAAGTACAATGATATTATGCAGTGCGAGGTGGTAAGGTAGTAGATACCAGACTGGGGATGTGGGGGTGGATTGGATATGAGTTTAATCTTTAAAGTAACCCTGTGCATGTAGCGTCTGCAGATGCTGTAACATTGATAATCAATGAAAGAGTGTAAGTGGTACATATGCACTTCAGGAATGTTCTTCTCAAGAGTAAAAATAGGCCAGTCATTATTTTTTTACATGAGGTGTGCACATCCCTTTTTACACACATATGAATCATATAGTGTTTGACTAAATGATACTATGAGAATATGGGAAATGTCTCCAGGATTTGTTGTTCGTACTAACTGGCAGTTGCTTAGTAACTTTACACACATATAGTTTACTGCAGTCTGTACACGGTAATTTAACTTTGCTACATAAACTCAGTGGAAAAACTTCACAGTGCAATGCTGGGTCCACATACTAAAGCTCACTGTCTTGTTTTGCCTGTGACTCACAGCCACAGTGTGTTGCACATAAAGATGCTGAAAATATGCGTTCACTGTAGCCACAGGGTACAACTCAAGTTTGCATTGCATCTTCCTTAACAATCCCCTTTTTTTAAATTTCTTAAAATATTCAACCTCACTACTCTCAACCAAGTGTATCTCGTCACCTCATCTTAACCCTGTTACATGTGCAAGTATTATTTGGGCAATCGCAAACTCTGTCGAGCATCATCTAAAATTTGTCCTTCAACTTCTGCTTTATTTGTCCTATTCTTATGCTCCTTTCTGTCCTTTTTCCTTTCAGTATTTGTCATGGATCGCTGTGTGGCAGGCAGGAGGAGGACCCAAAATGCAAAACTCACAGACACGGGGATGAACTCAAAAGTTACAGCTTTAATGCTGGAGAGGCAGAACGTAGGAAATACAAAACTAAACTGGGAAAACTAAATACAAAGCTCGCCAAGAAACACAGGGAGGAACACACACAACATGAGGGAGAACGCGACACAGAACTGAGGGAGACGCAGACATAAATACACAGAGGGTTAACGAGGGAAGTGGGAGCACACGGGGAACACAGGTGACACTGATAATAATCACGGGACATGGCAGGAGTGAACACAACACTGACGGTAGAGGTGAAACAGGAAGTACAGAGGTTCAGACAGGAGGAGAGAGAGCACGGGGAGAACACCAACATAACGGGCAGGGGAGACACGGAATAAACACGAAAGGGGACGAGGGCTCATGAATACACAGAGGGGCACACAGGGGGTGAGAGTCACAAAGGGAAAGCACTCAGGGAACAACACAACAGGGCAAGTCAGGAAACAGAGCCTAAACAGGGAACAAAATACAAACATACAAGAAAACTAAGAACACTGGGCCAACATGGCCCAGGACCATGACAGTATTTGTTTTTTGTGTTCACACACACACACACACACACACACACACACACACACACACACACACACACACACACCTGCAGAGAGATGGACATGGTGGACAGAGCCCTGGGGTGAAGAATGCTGAATGTTCAGTCAAGTAAGAAACAAGGTGTGGGGCCCATTTGACCTCAGTTCCACATTCTCTTTTTCTCCAAAATCACCAGCCTTCATTCTTTTTCTTTTTTTTTCTGGGAGTAAGATTAGATGAGAGGAAACTTTTTAGTGGGTATGAAGGCCATTCCATATAGCATTGCAACAGAAACAGCACAAATATTAAATAATCAACACCACAAATCTGTTCTTTCTGATTTAGATACTAATCCCTCATCCAGGTGAAATGGCATTCATTTGTAACAGCATCGTCCTGCTGAAACATGACCGTGTATAAAATTTAAAGGTTAGTTTGCTGCTCAGGATAGTTTGTATTTATTTCAAAAGCAAAACATCAATTCAAATGTGTTTTTTTTTTTGCCTTTATTATTTTTCGCTATTGTAGTAAGAGAATTTAGAAGCTGCAGCATTAGTCATTTGGTATTATTTAAAGAACACAAAGAGTTATCTTGCATCAAGATAAACAAGTGCCACCAAATTCTTTTTTAATCTCACCAAATAACTACTTTAATATTTAAGTAAGGGAGGAGATAGCTCAGCAGGTAGAGCGTTCGCCCCATGATCAAAAGGTCGGCGTTCACCGAACAGCTACCCTGAGGTACCCCTGAGCAAAGTACCATCCCTACACACTGGTCCCCAGGCGCTGGATTGGTGGCTGCCTACTGCTTCACTGAGAGAATGGGTTAAATGCAGAGAGTAATTTCCCTACAGGGGATTAATAAAGTATGCAACAAAAGAGAACCCAAATGTACACAACTATTTACAACATAGTATAAATATATAACTTGAAATATGTGAGGTATGAACCTTTCTGCACAAATTTTTTGTACATCTGACTCTGTTATTTTTGTTTATAGACATTTTTTCATCCCTTCAGTGAAGTCCATTCACCATTATAAACCCACCAAGGGCATTCCATATTTGCTCTTTTTGGAAGTTGTTTCCTCAGTAATCTCTAGAAACACAAAGCTTTATATAAATATATGTTTTCAGGGACAAATGTTTTGGTACTGGAACTAATTTGGTTTCCATTTGTGGCCAAGTTTAATTGATCATTCACTTTAAGCAGGATTTGGGTGCAATATAACCAATCTGTGTGGTAGAACAAGAGTCTGTCTTTGCTAAAACTCCATCTTGAAACTACTGGCTATCATCCAACTACAAGTGAGCTTTTTGTTCACTTTTTGAATTTATCTACAGTCATAGACCAGTGAGCAAAATAGGAAGTCTTGGTCCAGATAGTGACTATGTTGAAAGCCCTACAATAATGTGACAGAGGCCAAGGGTTAACTCAAATGAGGTACGGTTGTCTTGCCTTATTACACTGATGGGTTGCACTCACACTGCCTTTAACAATCTGGGTGTGAACCACGCACAGGCTCGTTGTGGATCACAAGATCACCACATAAAGAGTTCACATTGGAACTAAATCAATTTTTTTAAAAGATAATAAATAATATTACATTTATTTATAGTTTGCTTCTCAAAAATAGGTTCACAAAGTGCTTGAGATATGTGCACCGATTCTGTGGCCTCTAACCCTGTTATTTTTATATCCTTGATCTTTCTCTGTCTCTATCTTTGTTTCAGTTTTTGACTCAAACACAAGTTACTTTCTGACACACAACTAAGCCTCAAATAACACACAAGCACAGGATGTGTTTAAACAGGATTAGATCCATACCATCCCGCAGCCTTATGCTTAAACATAAGCCTGACTAAATACCATAATGAGGCAACTGGATGCAAAGTCATGGCGCTTTTCCTCTATGTGTGGCAACCCACATATACTGCAAACTGCTTATGTATGCACACTTCCTTGAAAAAACATTTATAAATCCTGTTTATATTATAAACATTTAAATGCAAGTAAATACACTGAGTGGTTGCACACATACAGATACACCCTGAAGTGTCTTAAAACGGAGCAAGAAGAATAAAAGTGGGTGTGGAAAACAACCAAAAAGAACAAAGAGTGATGGCTTAAAATGCAAAGAGCAAACCAGCATAGAAAAGGGAAGAGGGCAAACAAGGCAAAGGCGAAAGACAGCGAAGAACATGGGAAGTAGTAAATGAATGTGAAGAGACAGGAGAGGGAGACTGAAAGTCAGGAAGCGTTCATTACGTACGGTGAAACTGAGTGACTGGCATTCGATGGGTGTTCAGTTGGCATTGCCAAGGCAACCAAGAGGCAAGTTATACAGAGAGGAGAATGAGACAAGTTATACCAATATTGTAACAACAAGATTAATTACCATAATCATTATTACTGTTGCTCAGTCATAAACAAAATACAAAAGCTCGAAGTTCAACCTAGTCTATGTACAGTGAGTTTAGAATGAGAAAAACTGGGGTTGGGTTTGAGATTTGCTCCAGTGGATGTTTGGCACTTTACAGCCAGGGCCAATAAGCAACAGACATAAATGAATTACACTAGGAGCAATTAAAGTAATGTAAATAAGGATTATTTTGTTCTTGGGAGGATGTTTTTTCTATGTGATGATTCAGGAGCTTCTCTATTAAAACACTCGCAAAAATGAGCTTTAGACTTCTCAGATGTTTGCTTATGCTCCTTCCTTCACTGGTGTTACATTCTTTTACTCTTGTAAAACCAATCAAACAGCATGTAATTAGGTTCAGAATACATTCATTGTTTGTGCATACATTTTATATTCAGTTCCTTTATGTACAATTACTTTAATCTATATAAAACCACAGCTGTTTTATGATCAAGATTTTCTGTATGAGTGTGTGGTGGTATTTAAGAAAACGGTTTATATTTAAAGGCAGCAGGAGTGCAAAAAGGGGAGGACTTTATTAGAGGAATCCACTGTGTCTGTGCAAATAAATAGAACTGACTTGTTTGAATAATAGCTATAGGTTTTTATATGTTAATATCTTTATGAAGCAAAACCAACACATTTGTCTCTTTGCCATTCTTACCCTGAAAGTTTTCCTGTGATGTAGAAATATGTACTGTGTATGCATAAATATACTCCAGTAACTGTAAAAGGCTTTTCTCATTCAGCAGCTGAACACATCCCTGTGGAATCCTTTCTACAATGCAAAGTTCATTCCAAAACTGTTGCTGAAGTTCCCACAAATGTAGCTACTGCTTTGGTTTGACACTTTGATTTTGATAGGATTTATGTCTGGAAATTATGCTGCTCTTCCGATATTTGAAGCTTTTTCTTTCAAGGTTTTGGATCACATTATAATGCTGAAGGACAAATCTGTGACTGATAGGTCTGTATTTCCATGGGACTTAGGGTTTTTTTCTCAATATAATATTAAGCACTTCAGCACAACATTACCCCCAATAATACAGGACATGGAGCATCACTGTGTGGTTATACACTCTTTGTTCAGAGAGTGACACCAGCAGAATTGTTTATATTACATTTCAAGACAAATTTGAATCACCAATAGTCGCAAATGAGCCAATTTCTTAATCATTAAAAAGTGCTTCTTTTGAATACATTTTTATTTAATTTACTAAAATATTGATGTTTTATCATGTTTTTATTGCAACATGCTGACATCAGCCTGATGGCATCAGCAGTTTTTATAGATCATTTATGGTAATAATAATATTACATTTTGTTTCTAAAAACCAAGGTCACTGTACAAAGCATAGAAGACAAACAGTAAAAAGGATAAAAACAACATTAGACAATAATTGGAGGCAATGTTTAAATAGAATAGAATGGAATAGAATAGCCCTTTATTGTCACTGTACATGTACAGTGAAATTATGGGAGACTAAGACTAATTATAAAGAGAGTAAGCCAGTTTGAAGAGATGGGTTTTGAGTTTTGACTTGAAAGGGAAGAGAGCTGGTATTTCTAATATCAGGAGAAAGTGAATTCCAGAGCTGGGGAGCAGAGCGGCTGAAAGCTCTGTTGCTCATAGTGGAGAAACGGGCAAGGGGAACCATAAGGTGAGCGGTGGATGAGGACCTAAGGGAACAGGAGGGAGTAGCTAATGTCAGCATTGGTAATTTGGAAATCAGGTCTAGTATATATTTTTATGTCATTCTGAAGTGAAACAATATATTGAAAAAATAGCTCAAACAAAGAAAGTGCTTATGTCCCAGAATGACTAATGTATTGCTTTAAATTTTGGAGATGATCCTGGCTTGTGTGACCTTGACCTTTGACCTATGACCTTCAAGCATGACATATGAAAATAGTGTGCTTTATTATATTTTTCCCTATGATTGGAGCAGAACTGTCTGAAATATTTGGCTTCTATAAGATGTAAAAACCTGCTTTTTTAAGATGTTTTTATGCAGTGTGCAATTTTGCCAAACTTTCTGGCCTCATTGCGATGTTGAAGGGCATTCTATAGAAAAAATTAGAAGTGTGTTGTGCAGCTCTCTCCATGCCCTTTGATATGATATATTATACTCAATATGTTTTAATTGTTTTTCAAGATCTTTGACCTTGGTCACTAACATTAAAGGTCAAGGTCAAATGCTTAGCCAAAACAGGCACTCATGTTCCCATGGTCTAGTAGTCCTGATCAAAAGTTTAAAACCATTTGAAAAATAGCAAAAAATTATATTTTTCATGGTTGGATCTTAACAAGGTTCCAAGTAGAGCTTGAAAATGCAACAGGAAGAAATGGGAGTGAGACAAAACATTTTTTTGTAGATGCAGTTGAAAACAACATTTAAATCCCCAAGAACAGGAATCCCCAAGAAGTTCCCAACATGAACTCAGTAATGAGTAGCTTCCTCACCGTGATTGTTTTCAATAAATTGAACGCTCACCCCCATTTGATCTGTGCATCTCAATAATTTGCTAATTGACAATATTACCCATTAAATAACTGATTTGCACTTGACAAAATACTCTATTTAGAAATGTTAATCCATCATTTATAAAGTATATAAATGATTTAATTAAACAGACATAAACGAATGAAAAAACCCACAGTGTTTACAGCTCCGTTTGTTCATTAAATACTAATGTGTGCAAATGTAAGACTAATATGAATGTAAAAATGTAATACTAACACTTAAAATACTTTATTATTATGTTTTAAGTGAAACTGAAAAAACTGTGATTAAAATGAACTGAAAATTAATTTCAGGAGAAACACAGTTTATGTGGGTGCTTTTTGCTCCAGATCCTTTACACTTTTCAGCTTGATGCTGAACCAAAGTACAGGTGAGAAACCTTCCCCACACTACAGCAGAGAGAAAAAAAAACATTGGTTTAAAAAAGGCAGCATTGTTAATGTGAAATAGGCTTCTGTTCATTTTTCAGTGTGAAAATGCTTTTTGGACAGTTGCAAATTTCAGACCAATTACTAAAAGTGTGGCACATCATTGATCAGAAAAAGGAAAAATGAGAAGCGGAATCCCACAAAGAGAGACTCGAAGAACAAAGTGAAGATCCCACAGAAGACTCGCATTCTTGTCTCTTGGTTGGAGGTCTGGTGATTGCATCATCCACTAACCTATCTTCCTCCTAACGTGCTTCCTCACTACTGTTTCAAAACATTTATCAAGTCTGGCATGCTTCCAGTATTTTACCCAGGTGCAAAGACAAAAACTTTTGATGAAGCAGCCTTTAGTTTTTCGAATGCTGAAAACTAAACTGCTGTGTTGAATAAAGCTTTTACGACTTTCAGGAAAAGGCGGTTTTCTAAGCATGGTTTGTGTTTTGGCCTGTTTGTTTTTCACTGCCTTTACTCTGTACCCAATGAGTTTTTCCACCCAAAAATCTCTGATTACAGGGATCATTGAGTTTCTATCTCTATAGTAAGATCTTTGCCTTACAACATGAACCTGATTAAGATAACAGTTAATTTTATGTTGTGCGACATACTAAAAAAGTTAAATTATTCATCCTTCACAATATATAATATGAATATCCTTTGCAGAACATTACAAAATTGTAATAAGAAACACAAAAGAGTTTCTAACATTGGCTCTTCTGTGCGTGCTCGCTAACAACCTCTACGTAAATGCAAATCTATTGTTTCCGTATGCTGCTTCTGAGCTCGCTCTTCTTCTTTTCTGTAAAACTTTCAGAGCTCTTTTTAACCTTTTCTTCATCATTATGATTCCTACCTTCTAACAATGCTCGCTGTTCACAAAGTAAATAACGTCTTTGGTTTGTGGTCACAGTTAATGCCAACAACCTTGTTTATTTCACCAAGACAAGAAGAGAAACAAGAACAGCAAGAGTTATTCAAGGGAGGAATGCATGCATGTTGCCACACGAAGCACTGAAGCGAAGAAGTAGCATGTCACTCAGTAACACACTCAAACATACTGTTTTTCATAAATGCATGATGAAACAACAACGCAAATAAAAAAGTACCTCTGTTGTGCTCCAGTGAAGGGGTTAGGTCACATCACTATCAAACACAACCAGAGTTTGAAGGGATTAGGACACAACATCTTTTCTTAAATCAAACTATGGTTCAAACTGAGCTTCATCTCTGTATCACTAAACAAAACAAAGGGTCAATTCACCAAGGAGTGAGAGAAGAGGAATACAAATACAGATGGGAAATGAAAAGCAATCAACTGGAACCAAAATGAGGTTGTTGTAGTACTTCTCCAAAATGTTAAACCCTTCACAGCTCAACCATATGTTCAAACTGCGTCATTGCTCTTGGAGATGTAATAAATTAAGATTAACATATAAAATATAAGACAGCAGAGGCTTGAAAGGCTGCTATACAATGGATCCATTGCAACTGATGAAAAGCAAGCTGGGTATTTGACATTCACAACACAAATTTGTGGGGACGAGTGTCTTAAACCCACCTTTGCTGCAGGATGTGCACACAACCAGGGCTGGTCTGGTGATCATTTGCCAGGCCCCTACCCTGCTCATGCACCTCATAGAACCAAGTTTAGTGTGGAAGGTGTGGTTGATAAAGACTTAATTTTAACTTTTAATTGTCACATGCCGCACTGCAGTGCAACAGCCGTACCAATCTGATCAAAAAGACAAACTCTTTCGGTATCAAACATATATGCATATATTTGTTTTATGTTTGTTTTGTTTATATTTTTTTCATGTACTACTACTCGTGTAGCTTTACTAGTGCTTTGAGGATTTGACATATTTAATTGGACCATTTGGGCTATTTTGACCAATCACAGGCCAACTTAACTAAAAATCCCAGGGCTGATTTTTGGTCCCAGTCCAGACTTTCACATAACCTTTATCAAACAACTAGTTTTGATCTTCCATTTCACTCATCATTCACTTATTCTTTCTTTGTATATGTCATTCTTCCATACATATTAATGTAAGCTGTTTTCCTCTGAGCAGTGCAAGCTGAGCACCATAGCAGCAGTCAGAAGATTTTTTCTTTTGTCTCTATTTGGGCTTAATAATTCATCTTCTCATTCCAGCCTGTTGTAAATGTACTCTGGTGGGAACTGGCTATGAACTAATGGATCAAACGCCGCTAGAAACCAATGATCCTTTTTCACCACCAATACCCACATTACTGCCGTATTAAACTTTCAGTACAAACCTTATTACTTATTTAATTCGTATTTATCCCACAATAATTTATTAAGCACTAGGTCTTTGGTTCCCAGTACCATTGCGCTGCTGGACATGTACACCTGAAGTTGACCTCTCTTGTTGCAAGCACAGTCTATTTGTCAGGTACGCAACTCCATTAGAGAAGTTTAGAGACTTGCTAAAAGGCAACTATGCAGGTTTTTATGCAAATAAAGAATACTAGGGGTGGCTGTAGCTCAGGTGGCAGAGCAGGTCAGCCACTAATCAGAAGGTCGGTGGTTCGATCCCAGGCTGCCTCCTGGCTGCATGCCAAATATCCTTGGGCAAGATACTAACCCCATGTTTGCCTACTGGTGGTGGTCAGAGGGCCCGGTGGCGCCAGTGTCCGGCAGCCTCGCCTCTGTCAGTGCGCCCCAGGGCAGCTGTGGCTACAATGTAGCTTGCCATCGCCAGTGTGTGAATGGGTGAATGACTGAATGTAGTGTGAAGCGCTTTGGGGTCCTTAGGGACTAGAAAAGCGCTATACAAATGCAGGCCATTTACCATTTACTATTCCTGTAATTATCTGGATATGTCTTTTATACCAAGATGGGCACTGTATATTGAAATGCAATGTAACAGCACGAAAAGGGATAATTTTCTTCTTTTTGCATTACAAATAATTACTTACAACTAAAGTATTAATAGAACATTTGCACAAATACAGTATCTTGGATTTTAATTAGATATATTTTATGTTTAACATGTTATAGCATTCTAAGCAAGTAACCATTCCCTATAGCTGACCTTGGGAGTCACCAGAAATCCTAAACAACTAACTACCATAACTCCTATATAATCCACTAAGTCTTGTAAATGGGGTCTTCTCCCACAAATACGAGTACATAGTCAAATAAACAGGCTGCAAAATGCTGCAATTGTTGCATATACCTTATTTTACAACTTTTTTTGGACTAACAATATTTGCAGTTGCAGTTGCTGAAAGAAGGAAAGATGAGGTCACTTTTTACAATCTAAAAACAGTCAGCAGTAAACCCTAAGCTAAAAAGATGATTCTACAGGCATAATCATAATCAGATGCTGGTAGAAACTTGGCTTGCAATTATAGAAATATTCAATGTTACAAATGCATTCTTTCAAAAATCACAGTTATAATGCAGTTTAACTTCTTAACAGCTTACTTTGCAAGCACACAAAAGTTCATCAAAGATCACAAGATGTTGCTAGTCAGCAACTATGAATGGCTTCTGGGGACCTTTTGAAAGTTGGATGCATGACATAAATTTTAATAAAGCACTCCTCTTTCTCCCAGCTCCCTAACCTCGACCCAACTTAAGTGTCTATGAGCAAAGACTGCGGAGACACAAAAACACAACATCAAAAATTAATTAACTAAGCTGTTTACTTTTATTGTTGTGCTTTTACAGAGAGATCACGACACATCAAAGATGCTTCAAGTGAGAGTTTCTAAAGCAGAAGGCACAGCTGGAACTGTGCCCTCACTGTCTAGTTCAGTTGTGGCCATCATGCAGCTTCCACTTTGCAAGAACTAAAGATGTTGAATTATTCAGGTTTGTGCAACAAGGGCTGTTTTTGTTGTAACCACTAGTGATGTGCGATACCACTGATTTCCTTTCCGATCCGATACCAAGTAAAATTCAGGGTGGTATCGGCGATACTGATCCGATACCGATACTCTGTACAAAAACTTAATGTTTCATTGCATTTCATAATACAATATATAATTGTATTATGTAATTGTAATAATAACATAACCATATTGCTTCATAATGATTAGAGGACATCAGACAACTTGTTTTTATTGCTTAATAATGCAGAATAATCATATAGAAATAAAAAAAAAACCTGACGTTGTGCGCTATTTGAGCATGTTTCCTGCCTGCAGCACTAAAGGACTGTGCGAGAGACATCTGTCTCGCCCTAGCAGCACCTGTCCCTGTCCTCCTCTTCAGTTCGCCTCAACATAAGCTTATCATATTCTGTGATGTGATTTCCTCCGAGGTGTTTGACGAGGTCAGTGGTGTTGCCACAACAACGTGTCCACACAGGACTCTGTTTGCGCTCAGCCATTGTTGTGAGTGTGCACGCCAGGGGCTGCGACACATTTATACAGCCGTATTCCGCATATGACTATGAAAGGCGTAAGAGGAAGTAGTTCCTTCCAAATTAGACGATCCAAATTATATAGTTTCTTTCCACTGCATTCATTTTAATGGAAAAGCTACAAATTTACCCCAGAGTACTAAAATATCGATATTATAATATGAGAATCGATTCTAGAACATAAATTGCTGGTATCGGAAGAATCAATATTTCAGTATCGATCCGCACACCACTAGTAACCACACTCAGATCAAAAAGCGAAGCTCTGAAAGTCACTTTAGAAGATGTATGTTTAAGGTAGTTCAAGTGCTTTTAAGCAGTATGTCCGTTTTAATATAATTTTCCCTCACACACACATATAAAATGACACTCTCTCTTGTGTGTTCAGCTTCTACATCCCCTTCCCTTTTGTCTATCATCAAAGTCATTTTCCATTCTTGCCACCTGCCCTCTTACTTTTTTTTATTCCTAATTTTTTCCTGCTGTTTATCTTATTTTTGGCTTTAGCCCATTTATTATTTCTGAAACGTGTCCTTTTATTCTATTTTCTTCATCACTCCTTCTTTCTCTTCCCTTCTCGATACTTCTCTCTTGTCTTTTTCACCCCATTTATATTTCCTGAAGGACAATACTTTTCAATTACTTCCCCCTCTTTGTATGCTTCATCATAACCTGCACAGCCATTTTATGTTATTTTCTGTTAAATTGCTAGCAGAATGAGAAACTTCCACAGTAATTTGTACTTAAATTAAATGTTTCTAGGCCAATTTCTCCAATGAAGTCATCCGCATCTGGAGAATTATGCCTGCCTATTAACTTCACCTAATGTTATTAATAATGGGATCAGCTCACTTTGGTGCTAAAATGACACCTTTTTTACCCCTTTAGGATTCCCTGGAGATGAAAGCGAGAGATGTGTGGGCGTCATGTGACCCTCTGACCTCTTCCTGATGGATTCTGTGTATTGGTATGAGGTAAAAAGGTTACAGAGGGAAATTACAGGGAAAAAAGGAAATGTAAGTGTATTGATGTATGCCAGGGTGTGAGCTAGGGACAACTGCTGAATAAGGCACTAACAGAGTGGGAATATGTGTGAAAGAAAGAAGGTCAAGGTTTAGGTTCTGGATACAAAATTATGACAGAAAAGTAGTGAAACTGAAAAAAGTAAGTCTAGTGATTCTGTGACAGAACAAAGTCAAAGACTCACAGTGTAGTTAGCGTGCACAGCGGTCTCCACCATGTCTGAGAACAAATGCCATCTACCGAAACTCAAGCGGCACCATCAAAAGTACCAAGTACGCCAGCACAGTTTGATTGACAGGCCAGTGCTGAGAACATTACAGTAAAGAAATAGTGAAAAACATCCCTCTTTTGAAATGCTCCACATCAAATCCAGCAGGCATAGGCAGTACAGGGAAATCCTAACTGCACAGATCAACAGCATGTTAATAACGGATTATGTTTACTTGTACCTCCTGTTTAAACCACATATCAACAAATCTTCACGTCTAGCCATTGCTCTCAATCTTATATTATGAATATCAGTTTCTAAAATGTATAAAGTTTATTTCCGTTACATACCCATAGAAATAAGCAGAAGGTGTTTGTGTTCCCCATCTGTTTCTCCTACTAATTTTGAAAACTGCTGTTTTTCTGGGTAATCAAAATTGCTTCTGTCGTTCCACCAGTAATATTACAGGGAATTTTCCATTTGTGTATATTGTTGAGTTACTTTTGTCATAGTAATTTCTGAATCAGCATTACTGTGTACTTGCAGGTGAAATAAGGCAAATCAATTTGCTGACCAGTTCCCTACTTGCAATGGGTTTCTGTTATCAGGGTGCTTCATTCTTTATTCTGGCTGAATTGTTTTTCAGGTGTGTTAATAGGGTCAGAATGACAGTACTGATGTATTTAGAAAGCCTTGCTATGAGGACATATAGGAGGAAATTGTACACATAAGGTTTGTTGGCTTTGCAAGTAACACGCAGCTACCGTCATGGGCAGACCGAGAAGAACAGCTACGCTCCTGAGTGAAAAGATCAACCCTAAAGCTGCCTCCTTCCATGCATGGAGATTTGGTTAAAAAAGGGTGATGGGCTGCAGAAAAGTAGAAACAAATGTTGTTTTTTTTAAACTGGCATCATTGCATGTTAACTACTGAAGTTAAGTAGTACAGCTGGACAAAGCACTAAGTTGACAGGGGATTTAATTCTGGCACCGTAAACTGTGTGTATTCTTGAGTCTGACTGCAATTGTGTCTGAAGATGCAAGTTTGTGGCTGGGAATATTCTGCATATTATTGTAACATACTGTAATATAAAGAAACTAATCTAACACACTAACACACATTCTTGTTGATATCGAGGAAAGTAAGAAAAGAAGCATGAATGTCGCTCCATGCATGTACATGGCTGAGAAAAGAGGTTTTCATTGTGAGGTGATCTCTGTAGATATACTGGAAACACTGGAACGTGCTATGCTCACTGTAAAAGTGGCAGTTTTATTTATATAGCACATTTCACTATATTTAAACTTAATACAAATACAAAATACTGTCGGTCACCAGTGCTACTCCTCAGCCTCCTGGTAGATGCACCTATGGTATCAGTTTGAAAATCCTAGCTGACATCTTTCTCGAGTGATTGTATTCACAAGATTTTCAAAAAACCTTTTTAGTAGAAGCACATCTGGTGTCAGCAAATGAAAATCTGGTGTAGTATCATTCCCAGCTTATTGTGTTCACAAAGTTGGGTGTCCGCGACCACCTGAGTCAGTTTAAGCTAAGAATTTTCTAACTTTGAATACATTTTTCTGGTGACAGAAAGCTGTTCTGGTGACCTTTTAAAACGACCATCAACACTGAGCTCACTGTCCAAAATGATGCCAAGGTTTCTGAAAAAGGTAAACTAGATATATCCTTGAATGCATCTTGTATCTGGATTCTCCTCTTCCCTTACTCTCACGCTGTTCTGTGTGGCTCAGCTAGAAACACTCTGGTGAGTAAAGAGCAACAGGACAGAGTCAAAGTTTTGGTTCTACACACCAGTGCCAGTTATTCCAGTACTCCGATAGCATCTCCTTCTCCATTCCAGATAAATACTCCTAGTGGCAACTATTACATGAATATCTGGTGCAAAATAAAACGTGATTTTTAGCACAATTTACAGTAAAACCTGTGCCCACAAACCTTTGTGTGTTTCATTATTTTATGGAACAGATGAATTGCACTCCTCAGAGCAAACTGCTAACATACTGTAACCAATAAAAGTCAGTCACTCTGCGTTCATAAATTATATGGTGATTAATTGCAAATCTTTACCAATCTGTTTGTGAGTGAATGAAGTTATTCTAAGTCAGACTGAGACAGTTTTCCTTCCACCAGGCAAACTGTTCAGTCGTCTTCCAAACAAACGTGGTTGCCCAGAGGTTGTCGGTCCTGCACGATTAACCTCTGGGTGAGTGGTTGGTCACTGCAACTACTTGCAATCAGTCTCTTGCTCTGACACATCTGTTACTAGTTTTCTTTCCTCAGTCACTGAAATCTTTCACTTACCTCTACCATACTGTGTGGCTCTCTTTGAATTTCTTGTTTCTCATTTTCATTCCAGTTCTTTGTCGCTCAGAAGAATCAACGTTTCTCTTTCTCTAGTTTAAACTGTTTTTCTTTTTTCATTCATGACGTGAATGTTTTTCAAGTGACAGCTCAAACCCTTACTGAAGTTCTTTATATGGTGTAAAACTGAAAGATGACCCTCAGTTTAACTTGACTTTACAAGCTTTTAGCATTACAGAGTTAAAGCGCATTGTTGTGTTGTTTTGTTTTGTTTTGTTTTTCAAAATTGATGGGGTTTTTTCTGAAATAATTCTGTATTTACATGCGCATAAAAATAATTTATACTTTCTAAAAAAATTACAATTCATAGTGGGGCTAATACTTTTCTCCACATCTGTACATTCCCATGTCGTGATACTACTGTCTAATCTTTATTATACTCTTACATATTATTAAAGATGAGATGACATAAAGACATTGTGGATGTCAAGTGCAGCAGCTCAGTGCATGAATGTGAACACATAAATTTGGGCTGTGTTACAGGTATGACAGCAAAACAAAGAGTCACTTCACAGCTACAGCTACAGCTAACTGCCGGGGCACTAGCATTTTAGCAAATAGCTTAACAATTTTTTATTAAGAACACATTTTGTGTCAGAATTAATAGCATGTGTATAAATATAAGATTATTAGTAGCATTTAGGAAGAAGTTTTGGTTAAAGCATGCAAGTCTGGCGAAAGCTGTAATGTCTATAGATATTTCAAGGGAATATGTGTAAGTCGACATAGCTGACTTGGTAACATCTTGTTACTAGAGGAGCCACCTTTGTTTCTCCAAGCTGGCCAAGGGTCTGACATCTCTCCTTAGAAACTATACTCCCACGACTTCATGTATTCAGTGGCAGAAAACAAGTCAAAAATGTTGAATACTGAAGGTCCAATGATTTGTGCTTCTGCTGACTTAGTTGCCGACTAAAAGCACAGTTGTAAATTGTTATTTTTCACAATGCAAAATGCTGTTTTACACTACACTTTAACACTACTCGCTGCAGTACAATAGGGATGCTGGCCAAGTGTCAGTACATGATAAGTTGTAATGTTTTATGAGAAGTTGTTGACATTAAGAGAAAATATCACCATATTAAGATGAAAGAGCCACCCAAAACAGTGAAGTCTACATTAGCACAAAGTAAAAGCACAAAAAAGGAAATAAGTCCCACTGGGATATATAAATTATATTTGTTAAATAAAAGCCCAGAGGAACAATGCAAGTGTTCATAGCTCACACTCACGATATGCAACAGATATGCAAACCTTTTGTTTCATTACATCCAGCCTACCTCCCTGTCAGCTCTCATCACTTCTGTGTGTCGTTATGGTGGTTGTGTTTTTAATTTCTATTTCTATGTCTGTGTTTTGTGCTGCCACTGCAACCCCTGTGTGCAAACCAAATGTCCCTGAGCGCTTTAGTGATTTAAATTGAATCCTGCCTGTGACCTGCAGCTCTGAATAAGAGGCATAACAGAGAGGATAGGGAAAAGCAAAGAACAATGATTGTTTCTCAGAAGGTTGTTAGTCTGAATCAAACTCATCCAAACACCAAAAAAATGGCTTTCTGTGATGCATTCTCTCTTTCACATAATAAAATGCTGGTATTGGCTATTTGTCCTTTGTAATTGCAAGAAAACACACAAACATACACAGCGATGAGATGAGAGCTACTTGTGTATTTCTCGTCTCATTACTGTAGCCAATAACAAATAAATAGTGTGTGTTTGTGTGTGTGTGTGTGTGTGTGTGTGTGTGTGTGTGTGTGTGTGTGTGTGTGTGTGTGTGTGTGTGTGTGTGTGTGTGTGTAACTCACTTGGTATTCAGTCACTTGTGTTTCCTGGCAATGTATACACATAAATACTCGATGGACGGAGTCAGCATCTACTACAAGCACTTAAAATGGACAGGACAGCTGGCACCACAAAGGCTGGCAAATCTATTTAAACTCACAAATCTCTAACTTCTAAATCATCTTAAACGATCTAGCCCCACCCTTAATTACAGTCAAGTTGTTCAAAAACCTTTTCTATTTACATTAGCTTTTTTTCTACCCGAGCTCCTTGCATCCTTGTGAGAAAAAAATTTTCTTGGAAGGGACAAACTTCCTCCTCATGGAAGAACCTTTCAGCTTGATATTGGCCATATAATTGGTGGTAGCCAATAACGTCAGTGAAGACACACAGCTGTGTTTCTTCCTCTTTTCCTTTTGAGACACGATACAGTGACGAATGAATCTCAAGGTTTCTTGATTTATTTTCATTTGCTTCTTCACGTTCATTTGGCAAATTAACTTTGGTTCGGCCTTGTGTTCCATTTAGTTCATATAGAAGTATTAGCACAATGACACTGATGAAAAGCGTTTCATTTACATATTTGTTTGGAAAAACTCATCTTATATACAAGCAATATAATTACTATTTTCAAACTGAAGCATTAAATGCCAGTGTTAAGACAACATACTGAGTACATAATATAAATAACAGGGAAAAAAAGACAACAATCACACGGTAACTTCCTGTGTTTTTCACCAGAAAAGGCTCAGGCTGATGCACGCCACTACTCCAACGGGACAGATTGTGTTGTCACTGAATGTTCTTGTTGATAACTGTAGAGAAAAATGGTTTGAATTAAAAGAAGCAGTTTCTTTGTTTTGTAATATTAAACAGGAAGATAAGGTTATGGAAGGACTATTACTGAACAACGAGGTAAAGGCAACGCAATGGCTAGGAAATAAACAAGTCGCCGTGTACAGATTCGCATACATTTTCTATCAGGACTGAAGTATGGTGCATTGTTGTCACGTGATAACTAAACTGACAGCAATATTTAAATATTTGTGTCACAGGCTTTAAGATACTTATTATTACTACTACTTATAATAATAATAATAGCATTTGAGTCAGACTGCCCTTGTTTCACAGCATTAGGCTTATAAGGTGACAAATCAAAGAGCTCAAAGAAAAAAACAACAACTTAAAATTGCGTTTGTAGATGCTAACACAATTTTTTAAAAAAAATTTTAACTTTCAGTTGCTGGTTAAATTTAGGCAGTATAACATATAATATAATAAAACAGGTTTGGACACAGCTGCTGAACTCTTTTCATAGACAGCTGTTGCACACTAACAGTGAACTAACACTGAAAATAGAGCGGTAAAGTACTCTTATGAGGTGCCTTTTTATCGCATGTTACCTTTCAGAATTAATGCACTTGAAAATGTCAGTGAAAATAAACTGAAGATGGAGTGAGAGATTACTAACTATTGTGAAGCAAACCTTTGATGTTTTGTATGAGTTGTACAGTGTCACAAATTCTTGAAAACTAATGCACGAAAACAAAGAGCCACTATAACCTAACTTTGCAAATAGCAATTTATGTTCCTCGGTTAATTATGAATCACTCAAGTAACTCATACACACATACTCCACAAATGCAACAAAGTGCTCTATGTTTTTATGGTTCATAAAAGCTCAAGTATTTATGTAAGTCCAGACTCTCAAGTGACTCACAGTGGCTCCACTCCAACGGTGAGCAATGGGATTCTGCAACTTTGCTCAGCGTTAATCAAATAAATATTGTTACAATTAGTTGAATTTAGTCTTTTAGAGGCAAAAGATTTACCGTGATATGAAATCAATCTTTTTTGTAAAGCCTGAGCCAAGCAGCATTAGTGAATAATTTAAAATAGAGGGTGGCAATGTTAATGTAAGCTTATTTTTGCAATTCATTCATTTCATGAACACACAAGTAATAACACAACAGCAACAGGTCAGGTTGCAATCAGTTCAAGTTAATGAAGGTACCATTCACCCATTTTTTTAACCAGTTATCCAACCATGGGTTAATGGTGTGGTTTACCCTGGCCAGGACACTAGATCATCATAGACCTCAGAGAGAGATATTAGTCTAATGTATATATGAAAGGCTAGTGCTGGAGGAAACTCGCAGGCCAGGGACATGACACAAACTCCACACAGAAAAACCTGAGCTGACCAATAGGTTCTAAGTGAGAACCTCCTTGCTGTAACAGTGTTAACCACAGCACCACCATGGCACCCTTTGTAAATAAAATTATTATATTTCAGAAGCAGAAATAACTTCCAGCTCCAAGCTGAGCTCCCCCTGCTGACATCTGGGCACCATCCAGGCAGACATGGGCTGTCAGCACCATTGTGAGGGCAACAGCCTGCTAAGTCAATAGACCGACACTGACAACGCTAAGGCAGAAACTGCTCATTATGGAGCCTTGTTAAGAACCCTGCTTAATAAGGGAAAATCTTGAATAGAAGAACATATGCTGTTCAACTGATTAGAGAGTCAGAAATATTGTGATACATGCAGGAATTGTGACATGTAACAAAAGAAGCTTGAAAAAGAACCTTTACGGCAATCATCTATTTATCGTTATCACAAAGATCGTGATGCTTATTTTTTTCATCTAAACATGTTTTATGTAGTGTGATTTGTGTTTTATGTTCTATCACTGTGTTCTAGTGTATGCTAACACTAGAATTGCCAACTAGGTCATTAAACCCCTGGGCTTTAAAAAAAAATCCCATAACTGTGTTAAATTAAAATCCCATCATCTAATATTTCATAACTTTTCTTAAAATGGGTTTAGTCATCAGATGCTGAAATTCAGGGAGTGTAGGATAAAAGAAAAGAAAAAAAAAAAAGACCATTTGTACCTAGAACCAACAAGTGCACCATTTTGAACCCATAGAATTTAATGTAAAACCACCACATGTATTACATGTATTGGGTATTGCGTTGTTGTGCCATTTGTTTATTAGTGTATTATAAATATATATTATCTTTACAGTCTGTAATGAATTATCTAAATTGTTTCAAAACTAATAAAATGCCTCAAACCCAAAAGGTGATTTTGCTTATCTGGATATAACGTTTTCACTGGGAGAAACATTTTGTCACTCATCCAAGTGACTTCTTCAGTCTCATCATAACATTATGATATTATAAGATATAAAAGATACGATATCAGAATCAGAATCAGAATACTTTATTGATCCCTGGGGGAAATTATTTTTTGTTACAGTGCTCCATTTTAAACCAACATTAAGACAAGACAGACAATACGCTAACTAAGAATAGTACAATATATACATATATATACATACATACATACATAAGTCACTTATAAATAAATATTTGGAAAAGAAACATGTGTAGTTGTAGCAGCAAACAGTGTGTTAAGTGGATGCGTTGTACAGGGAGATGGCCACAGGCAGGAATGATTTCCTGTGTCGTTCAGTGGTGCTTTTCGGTAATCTCAGTCTCTCACTGAACGAGCTCCTGTGACTGACCAACATGTCATGGAGTGGGTGGGAGGTGTTATCCAACATTGTCTTTATCTTGGACACCACCTTGAGGGAGTCCAGCTCCATCCCCACAACATTGCTGGCCTTACGGATCAGTTTATTAAGTCTGTTGGCATCTGCGACCCTCAGCCTGCTCCCCCAGCATGCAACAGCATAGAGGATCGCACTGGCCACCACAGACTCATAGAAAATCCTCAGCATTTTCTGGCAGATGTTGAAGGACCTCAGTCGCCTCAAAAAATAGAGACGACTCTGGCCCTTCCTGTAAAGTGCTGTGGTGTTTTTAGCCCAGTCCAGTTTATTGTCAATGTGTACTCCAAGGTATTTATAGTCCTCCACAATGTCAACACTGACCCCCTGGATTGAAA
Source organism: Copadichromis virginalis (assembly GCF_057382275.1). Taxonomy (NCBI): domain Eukaryota; kingdom Metazoa; phylum Chordata; class Actinopteri; order Cichliformes; family Cichlidae; genus Copadichromis; species Copadichromis virginalis. The sequence continues at coordinate 28,574,474 of NC_140622.1, read as the reverse complement.
CAGGGGTCAAGTGTTTCCTGGTCTTCCTGAAGTCCACGATCAGTTCCTTGGTCTTTGCCACGTTGAGCTGCAGATGATTCTGCTCACACCACGTGACAAAGGAGTCGACCACAGCCCGGTACTCTGTCTCATCATCCCTGCTGATGCATCCAACCACCGCAGAGTCATCAGAAAACTTCTGAAGATGGCAGGTCTCTGTGCAGTGGCTGAAGTCTGTGGTGTAGAGGGTGAAGAGGAAGGGGGAGAGGACAGTCCCCTGTGGTGCCCCTGTGTTGCTAATCACCTTGTCAGACACACACTGTGGGAGACGTACATATTGTGGTCTTCCTGTCAGGTAATCAACAATCCAGGACACCAGAGAAGCATCCACCTGCATCGCTGCTAACTTATCACCCAGGAGGGTCGGCCTGATGGTGTTGAAAGCACTGGAAAAGTCAAAAAACATGACCCTCACAGTGCTCGCCGGCTGGTCCAGATGGGTGTAGACACGATTGAGCAGGTAGATGATGGCGTCCTCTGTTCCGAGACGAGGCTGATAAGCGAACTGAAGGGGATCCAGATGTGGTCTTACTATGGGTCGCAGCTGGTCCAGGATGAGCCTTTCCAGGGTCTTCATGATGTGGGAGGTCAGTGCCACGGGCCTGTAATCCTGGGGGCCACTGGGACGAGGCGTCTTTGGTACAGGGACGAGGCATGATGTCTTCCACATCACCGGGACCCTCTGCAGACTCAGACTCAGCATAAACAGTTTATGAAAGACTCCACACAGCTGGGGGGCACAGGCCTTGAGGACAAGGGGACTCACTCCGTCTGGTCCAGCAGACTTGCCTGAGTGAAGTCTCCTCATTTGCATCTCAACCTGGTATTGAGTGAAGGTGATGGGTGGGGGAGGGGTGTCAGGAATCTCACAGGAGGCAACATGTGAAGAGAGAGGCTGGCACAGTGGTGTGGCTCTGGATTCCAGGCTGACTGCAGGTGAGGTTGTGGGGGTGGGAGCAGACACTGTGGTGTCGAATCTATTGAAAAACAGATTCAACTCGTCGGCTCTATTCTCACCTCCCTCAGCTCCCCTGCTGTTGGTTGGCCTGAATCCAGTGATGGTCTTCATGCCCCTCCACACCTCTCTCATGCTGTTCTGCTGGAGTTTCCACTCCAGCTTCCTCCTGTAATTGTCCTTAGCCTCTCTGATCTTGTCCTTTAGTAACACCTGGATCTTCCTCACCTCCTCTTTGTTGCCCCCTCTGAAAGCCCTCTTCTTGTTGTTGAGGAGGGCTTTGATGTCCTTAGTCACCCACGGCTTGTTATTTGGGTAACAATGAACAGTCTGAGCTGGAACAATGGAGTCGGTGCAGAAAGTTATGTAGTCTGTGATACACTCAGTAAGCCCATTGATGTCCTCGGCGTGAGGCTCACAGAGTGTTTCCCAGTCGGTCACCTCGAAACAGCCCTGTAGTTCCGCTATTGCCTCCTCTGACCACCTCCTAACAGTCCTGGTGGTCACAGGTTCCCTCCTCACAATTGGCACATAGCGGGGGGTGAGGTGAATCAGGTTATGATCTGACCTACCAAGTGGGGGGAGGGAGGAGGAGCTGTATGCATCCTTGACGTTAGCATACAGTAAGTCTAAAGTTTTCTCTCCCCTGGTGGGACAGTCCACATATTGTTTGAATGTTGGTAGTGTATTGTCCAGTGATACATGGTTGAAGTCACCCGAGATCACAATAAAGGCACTCGGGTGCTGAGTCTGTAGCCGAGCTATGGCAGAGTGGATAGTGTCACATGCAGCTGTGGGGTTAGCAGAGGGGGGAACATAAACAGCCACCAAGATGACGTGAGAGAATTCCCTGGGTAAATAATACGGCCTGAGTCCAACAGCACACAGTTCAGTGTCCGGGCAACAAATCCTTTCTTTGATTGTTATGTTGGCAGGGTTACACCACCGGTTGTTAACTAAAACAGCAAGCCCACCTCCTTTACGCTTACCGCTAGCGATGCTGTCCCTGTCCGCCCGAACAGTGTGGAAGCCTTCCACGGAAGCATTCTCATCGGGAATGACCTGGTGCAGCCATGATTCGGTGAAACACATCAGGCTACACTCTCGGTATTCCCTCTGACTCCGTACCAGTGCTGAGAGCTCGTCGATTTTACTTGCCAACGATCGCACATTTCCCATCACGATAGACGGCAGACACGGTTTAAACCTCCTCCTCGCTTCGAGCCTCCGCTGTCTCACCGTCACCTTTTTTCTTCTCTTCTGTCCTTGACCTCTGCATCCCCGATGTGTTTTCCTCCAAATTTCAGCTGGTACTTCTGCGGGCACTTCTGCGGGCCTGGCCAGCGAGCCGGCCGGCATCAGGGCGATCAGCTGATCTCTGGAGTAAACAGTCCGTGCGTGTAGGAGATGTGCCGCGGTCCCGTTCCATGATAAAAGTAACAGTTCCACGGCCACCAGAAGAACAAAAACTCTCTCAATCCACATGATTGAGTAAGAGATAGAAAACGGAGGAAAATACAAGTCAGAAAAAAAAAAGAATACGTAAGAAAAAAGAGCTAAACTAAGAGAAAAGCAGGAGCGACTGTAACAGGCTGCACGCTGGTTGGCGCATGCGCACTTATGGATATAACAAAGATGTATCTTGTATTATCCATCTGAGATAGATAAGATATAATATCAGATTATAAAACCCTAATTTCACTGTCTCTTCAACTTTAAAAGCCAAAACTATGCCCTTGCATATCACACACACACGCAAACGTGATAAAGTGAAGCCGACAGTAATCAGATGCATCCACAAAGGTCAAGGCTTTCCCATTTCAATGAGGAGTCTTTCACTGCCTGAACACATTACTCTGTGGATCAAATTCAATAACCTCACTCCCAAACGCATATGATTGAGTAATCCATATTAACAACACACACCATTATTATGACCCACACATTTATGTCTATTCATTACTCACAGCTTGATAATAGATTTTGTTTCTGCATGTTCACACAATCAGAGTCAAAACTCTGTCATTAAGATAATACAAGCTGGAGTGCTGCTGAAATACAATGAAAAGGGGAGAAACTTTGTTTACATGCAGGATGCTAACATTTGACCTTGATGAATAAATAATATAAATACATGTGTATTCAATTGCTACACACTATTCCAGCAGTGTCCTTAATAAACAAAAAGACATGGTAGTCAAATAGCCATTGCACACCAATATATATTTATTACCAGTCATATCAATATTTAATCATATTTTCATACATTGTTCACTGTTTTGTCATAACTTGCAGGAGTTTTACATCGACACAATTAAAAAACAAAAAACCACAACAGCAGCTTGTAAATTTAGTTACAGACTGTGTAACAACGTAGGTGTAGTTACATGTTATAATAAAGGTATAGGTTATTTTGTATCAAGCAATCTCCAGAATTTCTGTACACCTAAAAGAAAACTCACAGTTTCTTTGATAAACTGTCTACACTCAAGAGAGAAATGTGTTTCGCATCCTCTTGAGTAAATCCTCATCTTAAATTGAAACAATGTTGCTACCTAGCTACAGGGGTGGATGTAGAAGGGTGGCATGGGGTGGCAAGTGCCACCCTTAAATGATCTCTTGCCACCCCAAGTGCCACCCTGGTTTTGCATATGACAGTGTTGTCTATTTAAAAAAAAGACAGCATTAACACTTTGAGCGTAGTTACAGTTAACAGTGAATATAAATGCTAAAACTGAATATATTGCATAGTTTTACCCCCCTCCAATATTAACAAATGGTTCAGCCCATAGCGCAAACCGTTTTGTTTTTTTTTTCTTTTTTTCAGTAGCAAGGGATGCTTACGGTGTGTTCACACCAAACGCGATAGACGCGACCAAAACGTGCCAGACGCCCCTAACTTGACGCATGCAAATTTGCACCTAGACGCGTGTCCAACGTGAATTATAATAACAATTCTATCTTGATATGCTGTCTTATCACAGGTTAATTTTTCAAAAAAGGCCTGGGTCGTGTAGCAGCCAACAACTCCTCCAGAGAGGCTGTCCTGGTGAGGGAGAAGTTCATGGCCCACCTCTCGGCGGAGGGAGCAGTGTCTTGGCAGCCAAAAGAATAGCCTGTTTGAAGACCCACTGACTTCCCTACAACCCTGCCTTTTTAAAATTTTCTTAATAAATGGAGCTCTACTCCAAAATAAACTAACCTCTCTTTATTCTCTTAAATAATTGGTCTTCACTATGTTCCCATATAGTAGTATATTTTTTCATTAGTATAATATGAAATTAATTCTGTGTGCCAATATTTGCTGTGTAATAGAACTGAGACATTAGTCATTACAAAAATTTATTTCAAATAATATTAAAATTCTCAAACAGAAAAACATTAAACATAAATATATAAAATAGAACCATTTACAGAGAGACAGGAATAAAAAGGACCTAGATTTTCATTTTCAACAATGAAAAAAACAGGATATAAACAGATTGGTTGTAGATATTTAGTGAAGGTAATCAATCACAAGGGAATCTAACAGAGTAAAAAGTTATCAGTGCTGCTGTACATCTGTTGCTACAATTTCATACCTGTGGTTGCAGCAGCAGGAGTGGAGGGACCAGGGACTGGGGAGCCAGGAGAAGCAACAGGTGATGGCTCTGCTGCAGAATCATATGGCTCTGTCAGGACAATATTAAATGTTAACAGGTTGAAAACAATAATCATAGAGAAAGTATATACAGTGGTCCCTCATTTATTGCAGCAGGGGTTCTCAGAATAACTAGCCCCTCGCCACGCACTTTATACACTTTTTTTCACACAAACACATGAATATTACTCACAGTTCTCACAAGTTGATTCTCAAAGTGCTTCCCCGGGTCAGTCAAAAATTTCAAAAGAGAAATGAATGAACTTACCAGGTTGCCAGCTTCACATATCTTCCTCCAAGCTCGGTCCTTTTTATTCCTGTCTCGGTACAGAAAGCAGTGGGTGTCGTACAGCTCCGGGTGGTTTGCAACCATGCTTATTAGCCTTTCCTCCATATTGAATGAAGTATGATGGGCTTTGGCTGGACCTGCCCCTTTGACCTAGGTCAGAGCCACATCACCAGGCTAACTGATTGGTTGTCGCGGCGCGAATTGATGCTGGAGTTCAGATTTTTCCAACTCGAGCGGTAGACGCGATACACGTGAATGCACAAAATGCAACACAAAAACTGACGCGCGTATTTTTATTTGCGCATCAAACGCACCAGACGCGCTACTTTGACGCGCGTTTGACGAGTTTTCACGACGCAAATCTGCTTCTGAATTTTCGTGGGACCCGCAAACACACGTCATCGCGCTTTTCCCAAAGTCCGGACTTCAAAGTATACATCGGCTTTTAAATTGCAATTACAGGCCAGTAAATCCAGAGTTATGATAAAATATATATATAAGCCATGCTTTTTTCTAAATACTGTTGTTACGTTTTGTGTGTGTGTGTGTGTGTGTGTGTGTGTGTGTGTGTGTGTGTGTGTGTGTGTGTGTGTGTGTGTTTTAAAATTCTTTTAAGCATTTTCTAAGGACAGCTCGAAAACAGTAAAGAAAGAAAAAAAATCACTTCTTTCCTATCGGTGGGAAATTGTACCATCTCGACCTTTTCTTTTTTTTTTAAGTCACGTGGGATTCGGTTGTTTAGGAAGACGGGAAAGTTTTGGGAGTGACGGTAAAGGCAGCAAGACAGAGTGAGCGAGTGAAAGAGCGAGTGAGAGAGAGAGAGTTTTTAGATGTAGGAGATTTGTGACGTTTAGCGTGGAGTGTATCGTTAGTGTGTTGTGTTGTCTTGTGCAGTAGTTCTGTTGTGTAGTCGTTGTTTTGTTTTGCATGTCAGTGAGGGCACTAATGAATGTCACAAAGGCAGATTGCAGTGTAAATACTGTCACCAAGTAAAACCAGCAAAGTGATACACCTCCTGTTGCCAGGCCTGCAGGTTTGTCCCTGTGCTGTTCTCCTCTGTCTTTTGGTGGACAAACAATTTGTTTTACTGGCACACATCATTTGTGGGGCATCTTATTGCGACACCTGATTGTTCTCTCATTTTAGTTTTAGTAATATTTTTAAATGGTTGTACAAAAAAAAAAAACCTCGGCAGGTGTATTGGCTGCATTTTTAGGTAATTAGTTGTATATGTTTACAAAATGTGTGCATAAGTTTTCAAAATGTACAATTTATATTTGCATTTCAAGTTATAAAAATAATTTACTCAACATGTCTGTGTTTTTCTTTACAGTAAAATAAAAACTACTACTAGGATTTTAAGTTCTTTGTTCTAGGACACAAAGTTCTTTGTGTGATTTCAGCTCAGTAATACTAATGCAGTATGTTAGTGAAAAAACAACTTAATTCAGACACGTGAGGTTAAGCTGAAAAGAATGATGGCAAACAAGGCAATGGGAAAAAAATAAATTGAAACAATTTGAGGGTGAAATACAAACGTAAACTCAAAAGGAGTCAAAAATAGCCGGTTGTATCAGAGGGTTAATCCAACAAATCATGAAAAATTAGGTTTAAATTTGTGTTAATGACAGTGCAGATTTCTGACATTTTGTGTAATTTAAACATGTAACAATTTGATTTTTTACTAACAAAAAAAGTGTGAAACTTAAGTTAGACTTGTGTTTGTAAATCAACCGCCCCATGTTGTGTAGCGTTCTGGATTTTATACTTATTGGGCTACATATTTATTTATTATACAGATTATACAGTACATAACATCAAAAGTCACATGTTTTATGCAACTAAAGTGTTTAATTATGTGGGTTATAGACAATAATTAAGTTATAGACTATATTTACATGAAAAACGTGTATACTTACTGCATTTGAATCATTTTAACCATATGTAACCCTGCATATGTGTTTGAATAAAAAAGGCCTTGATTTTGCCACCCCATTTGATTTCTTTGCCACCCTCTTGCCACCCTAAGAAAATTTCTCTAGCCCCTGCCTAGCTACCCTGTCGAGTGGTATCTTAAATAATTCATTATCTCTAAAACACACGATGATTGAAATGTGCTCAGGACTTACACAACATACACACAAACAAATTATAAGCTGGACAGAAGAAAGAAGAGAAACATTAAAAAAGCAAAAGAAAGTTTCATAAAAGTTTTACTTCTACTGCTGAAAACCAAAATAATAATAAATATAACTGAGATCTCAGATTACAGTCCTTCTGTTGATGAAATCTGAAGATGCATTTATTTCTTAGCTTGTCTTACCCTAGATGTACCACTAGACATTTACCACTAGTACACTAGGAAAAGGAGCATAAATAAGAGATACAGTAGTATTTATCTAGTGACTTTCTTATCTTACCAAGTACTCAAAGAGCCATGTGTAACAACACATTTAAGCTACTTGCTAACTTGTTACCATTTGCTGCCAACTCGGTATTGAAACTATAAAGAAAAACTTTTTAGATAAGGCCAAGTAATTTGAAATTTCAGGTCGATCATACAAATGATTTTAGAGCAAGTCCCAGTTGTACCTTTCAAATATTTTACAATGGAAACTGTTCAGGTCTGCTCAAAACTAGGGTAGCCAACATTTTTTGAAGACAACAATCAGCCTTTTTTTGTCTGTTTGTTTCTGTTTTATTAATTTCTTTTTAATTCATGTCATCTGAGAGAGACATAGTCTGCTGCATGTCCTCTGGGTTTTGTTTGGAAAGAAAAGCGACTGGTCTTCTTTTGTCCAGTCGCTTTTCCTTCCAAGCTCCTTAGATTACCATGACCTGGATGACTGAGAAAGGTATTTTTGCTAGTGAGACCAAAAGTGGAAACGCATCGTAATAAAACTGTCATGGTTCGGAGTCTGTGGCTCAGTGTTTATGGTTAAGTTTATTATTATTATTATGGGTTTCTGTCTCCTTTTTTCCCATTTCATGTTCCTATGTTGTGTGTCCCCCTGTCTGTGTTAAGTCTGTGTGTTGTGTCATTACGTGTATGTGTTTCCTGTTTTATTGTGAAGGTCTGCGTCTTATGTGGTCGTGTCCAAATTCATGGGCTGCATCCTCCTGAGGCCGCATTTGTAGACCGATTACGTCACAGCGACGCGCCGAAGGCTGTCCAAATTCGTAGACTCCTCCGAATGTAGCCGACAAATGCGTCCTCCTTTTCCCCGAATTTTAAGGATGGGTCGGGTGTGTCCTTCGTGGCCTACCATATCCCAGAATTCATAGCGCGGCCCAGCCAAATTCCAGTTTCCAACAATGGCGGCCGCTACTAAGTTTTAAAATTACTCATACTAATCTTTCTGGGTCACAAAATAAACTTTTAACATATTTTCAGGCGAGGAAGTAGTTGTGTAAACATCAAATATCTGCTCGGTTTATCAAGATATCGCATATTTGCAAAAGTGCGTCGACGTTTTCGAAGGCGTCTGTTACCCACCAGCTCGATAGCTAGCCGGGAGCTCGAGGGTTACTGATGCGGCCGAGAACGGCACAACTCCTGGCACATCATTTTCACATCACCGCGGACTTTCGCTGCTCGGGTTAAACGTAATATATAAGTCACTTAGACAACCTAAAAATGTTATTGTTGGGCTTTTTTCAGTGTTTTGTTTGTTCGTGAGTAAATCGGTTTGGCTGAGATTAAAGTTATTAGATAAGATTAGATAAAATAAAACTTTATTAATCCCCCTCCTCCTTGGTTTTTACACAGCTGACTAAACGTCAAACAGAAAACTGATTAAACAGAAGTATGAGACAGTCGAGAATTTACGCCAGTGTCCTGTTATATTTTAGATAGCAAGGAGCAGACGACCGAGTTTATTAAACTCCACTGAGACAGCGGTGACGCTAATCAGAAGGCTAGACCGTCCAATTTCGCGGCCGTTTACTTCCGGCCTACCCGACCTTCTGAGGACCCGGCCCACGTAGACCGGGTCCTCAGGAGGATGCAGCCCATGAATTTGGACACGACCTGTGAGTGTTTTCAGTTTGCCTCCCTGGTCTCCTCACGTTAATCACTCCCAGCTGTGTCCCCCACCTGTGTGTAATCTCCCTGTGTTTCTCTGAGTGTATTTAAGTCGTGTCTTCTGTCGTAGTAGTTGCTGGTTTGTCTGTGTTATTCCTCCCGTCATTCTGTGTATTTTCCTCCATCTTCCTGGACATTCTCCCTGCAAGGTACTCTCATTCGTGTTCTAGTTTTGTTGTTTAAGTTTTAGTTTTCCCAGTTCAGAGTGTTTTCCGTTCTGTTTCTCGCCACCCTTTTTTTTTGTGTTGTACATCATCGTCACAATAAAAGCTCGCTCACCTCAGAAACCACCTGCATTTTGGGTCCTTTAATAATTCACACGGCTTGCCCCGACAAAAACATTCAGTGTAGGCATTTAAATTTTTATCTGTAAATTACACAAATTGTTATGAGGCATTTTATGTCAGAAACAAGATTGATACATTTAGCAACTAAGTATAGAAAATAATATATCTATTGGAGTACAACTAATAAATCCAAAGCCCTCGATTGCCTATTTTTGTTTCCAAAACAAAACTCTCAGTATGACCAAAGAAGATGTGCCACTCTGAAATTGACAAGTAGCTGTCATTCATTAGTATAATCACACAGGCACACTCACCTTCTCATTCGCTCTCGCAGAACTGTACCCTTTGTTTTCACATCAATCTCTATTTCTGAGTGACAAAGCCTGTTAATTCAAATTCTTCAGAACAACATTTGACATGATTTGTGTCACATTCAAAACATCAGGACCGTCTGTTCCCTGTTTTGACCTTTTGCTCGTTCTAATCGAATCTTATTAATGAGTTTCAGAACTAGATGCCAACAGTGCCACACAGGAAGTGCAGTTTTGTGTTCATGTGTATAATTTAATTTCTTGCTTTGGATTTGTGGATTTGCCCTTCAGGCAGAGTCAGTAAATATTTGAAGACCTCAGCAATCGACTGTACAGTGATGTGATTATTTTAACAGATAAGCATTTATAAGTAAATAAAGGATTTAAGATAAGGTGCAAAAACAAGTTGACAATTTAGGCGTTTATATGTTATATATTAATTGCTTCTCAAACTCAGTATTGGTGCCGTAGTTCAACTTCTCAGCACAGCCAAGTACTTGTGAAGTGCTGCAAAGTGAGATGTAGCAGAGGGATCTGGTAGTGTTGTGAGGCTGATCCATTCCTATTAAAGTCTGTGATTTTTCATTTTACAAAGGCCTACATTTTAATATGGAAATTTAGCTGGAATAAATACGTGGAATGACTCCACAGTTTACTTTCTGCTACGTTAACATCATATCCAATCATTAGCTTCACGCAATCATTCACTCAGTTGATGTCATTTTCTAATCACTAGTTCAGAGAGGCCTTGGAGCTGAGTGCAACAGACAATGCAGTGCTGAAATAATCACACTGTTGGTTTTAGTCTTATTGGATTAGCTGACACTGAGACAAGTAAAGAATATTGTTTCCTTTCCTTAAAGCAGTGTCTGGGTGATTTCTTAGCCCCACCAAAAAGTAACATTCACAACAAAGCTAATGTAACAATTTGTGGAACTTTCTTCATTAAAAGGCAGTTTTGGTCTTGTGTGTATATAATGAAGGGATTGTGTTAAAGGAAGAGCGCCCTTTGTATGTTCGCTCGTTTTTAATTTTGACAGCCTTGTCTTCAGTTTTCCTCCCAGAATGTCACAGTTTTAATCAAAGAGCATCGCCTTTTCTTTGTGCTGCCGTGTGTACCACACAGGCTTAAACTGAAATGTCACAACAAGGATTGAGGTTTCATATCTGGTTATATTAAACACAATCTTACTTTGTTAGGAGAGGGGATAAACATTCTTCTTCAGTACTAAAGGCTCTTCTGGTTAAAAAAAAAAAAAGAGTCCCGGTGGTTGCAATCGCTGTAGCTGTACAGCACACAGGTTGACTTTCAGACCTGAACAATTGTGTCTACACCAGGACAGAAAAATGATGCAAAATTCTGAAGCATGAAGACAGATATGGCTACTCTAATCAATAGGTTGTAATGTTATGTCTAAATCATTAAAATTATACAAAACTGTGGATGTTAAAATAAAATAGTTCATGTTTCTAAAATAAAAATTATTTTCCATTTTGGGGTTAAACAACAATGATACAGATTCACTGTTAAAAGTCATACCTACCCAGTATCAAGGCAAAGCATGTATCAGACACACCAGTCCATTGTGTCCATGTCACGCTCTAATTCATGAAATGTACACGCATGCAGAAGTTACACTAAGTCGCAGTAAATCGCAGTACCAGCAGACAGACAGAGATAATTTAATTACAAGCCAACTTAAAAATAATCATAGGAAAGTGTTTAAACAGACATTACTAACACATTTCCATGTAAATACATATTAGCCACCTAGCTAAATCGTTTCTGGCATAGAAGAACCCTGCAATCCACTTCATACCTTCCTTGGTCACTAGTGATTTCTTGGCTTTACATATATTAAATATATAAATATATATTATCTCCCCCTGCTGGTACTGCAACTTAAGTTGCACATACCATGCTCAGCATGAAAAATGAGCTCATTTTCCCAAGTATAGAAAGTTCCACACACAGAACAGCATAAAAAGGACGTGTCAAGCTGTATTTGAGCAATTTACAAATGTACAAATTTACACAAGCTCATGCATCAAACTCATTTTGCACATTAAACACACAGCATCCCCATGGCCTTAGCATTTGAAATCTTTTATACATGTTGTTTGATCCTTTGAACCAAATTTACATTCATACTGCTCCACGCTCAAACTGACACATTACACTGAAGACAAATTTCATTCAGCATGAAACATTTTATTTCACTGGCTCTAAGCATACAAGACTCAAATTCTAAATCCCTCCTAAAGGCCTCTAGAGGCTTCAATGTTCAGTGTAACCCAAGATATAAAGGTAAATAGTGTGTTGCACATAATTTCCTTCAAGGTTTATATCCACTCTTCTGTCAAAAGAATAACATCCAAATGGGGTGGGTGTTATGAATATGACAGCAGCATCTTCTGGCTGTAAAAACCAATCAGAGCATTCAGGATTAAAAATACAGAGATATTTTTACACTGATGCCCAGCTATGCTTACAATTTAATAACTTACAAAGTATCCTGAAAATGGGGTTAAATATAAGACAGAAACACCTCCGCATGCTGATAAGTTGGCTTTCTGAAAGTCTTGATTTGCATACTTCTTCGATCAGAGTGAACAATATTATGTTAAATGCTCCAAGCAACCACTCTCATTGAGTCTTTGTCAACTGAAAATGACATGAAGGATTCATCATTAGCGACTGGTTAGGGGCCAATAAAGTCAGACCTCCCTTTTCCAGTGAGAAACATCGTAAATCTGAACGAATGCAGTTAAAGGAAATGGTCATTTACTTTGCTGAATGACCATTTCAGCAAATGGTAATTCAGTGAAGTGTCCACTATAGGTGCCATAGAAGTTCTGTTACACAGTATTACACGTTTTTATAACGGCATGTGAAGCTCCAAAAATTAACAACCCTTAATATTCTTTGTACCACTGTGCTGCTAAGTTTCTTCAGTCAGTCTGATTTTTATGATGGGACCCTGGATAAAAGTTATTACATTAAAAAGAATACTTTCAGGTTAAATTTCAACCTGATATCAACAATACAAAAAAAGAGGCATTTCAATTAGGGAGTAAGACTTTGACAGCATATATTGATTATACATTGTCATTACAGAAATAGTCTACTTTATCTATCAAAGTATTAGATAGATTTGGATATATGTTAACACTGATGTAAGGTTAAGACCAGAAACAGAACAAGAATGCACTCATTCAATTACCATAAACAGAAATGTGCAACATTTTAGATTGACATGTGCTTTGCCACATGTTGTTGTGTTGTGTTACAAAGTAAACCAACACTGTGAGCACAATGAAATGAATGAGCAAACTCCACCCTGTGATACGCTAACAGTGGTAGTGGCATGTCCACAGCACTCCTGACTGTAACACACAAATTTAGAAAATGCAAATCATCATCAGCTGCACAGATCAGAAAACCCATTTAGCCCCTCTATTTGAGTCTGAAGTTCTTTGTTGAAAATAGGCAAAACAAGAGTCTGAGCTTGATTCACATTATTGTACATAAATGGTGCCACATAAATCCTGGTCCTACATTACCATCCTCCCCATGTGTGTGTGCGTGTGTGGATGTAGTCTATGATTTGTGAGGCCCTTTTCAATGCAGGAGGCTGCAGAACCAGATTGAACTATAATTCAGCACTTGAGGCATGGCACAGCACAGCACACAGATATGCAAGTGCACACATCAGAGGCATGCACACACCTGCAAGAAAACACCTGCTGGTGCAGCTAAACTAAGCAAACTCATTTAGACGACTAATTCTTACTTTCCTTGTTTCCTTTCTTCAAAACGACTGTCCAAGAGCAAATTGATCATGCTGTCTCGAACAGATGACAAAAAAAAAAATCGCAAAATATCCTCCGGCATCCACCAATATACCTGGGCAGCTTGCCCAAGTAAAGTCTTTGTGTGGGTAACAGTGAATACATAAATCATGGCAGCCAAAATCCAGTGCAGACAAGATTCAAATTAAAAGCTTGGTGCTTTATATTTGATGATCTCAAAGTTCAAACTATCCTGTATTCATGTATGCTCCCTGCTTTCCCCAGTTGATGAAATGTGCACGTTCACATGTCCTAAGCATGTAGTATCCAGAGATAAACTAAATGTATTCTTTGGCCTGTGTACTTGAGGCTCGCACACATAGACTACAGTTCACCCACATGTATACGTAGCTCAGGTACCTAGACTAACCTCAGCGTTTTATTTTAAACAGTATCAATTTTATGACTCATCGATGAATAAAACATTAAAAACCTCTCTAGACTTAGCAGGTGATTATAAGCGAATGCATTCCCTTTTAATTTGTTGCCAGAGTGTGCAGTGGGATGCGTCATAGGCTGAGATTGCCTAGCACCCACCTCTAAATTAGTCTTTAGTAGGAGTCAATGGACATGAGCTGCTGCCTTTCAGCCCAAATTTTAAGACCTCAGTATGCTTCTAACAAAATGTGTTACACATTTAAAAGTATTTAAACCCCTCTCGTATTACACAGAAACCCATTTTAAGCACTTTTATGTTAATTTTAAATCTCATCATGTACTATGTTAAACAATGGTAAATGAACTGGTATTTATATAGCATTTTCTTCTGTTACTGAAGATTTAGCCATTCATACACATTCATGGTGTCTTTAGGAGCTTTTTACACATCGTGTCCACACTCACAGATGCACTGGGGCAATCTCTGGTTCAGTATCTTACCCAAGGACATTTCGACTTATGGAATGGAGGAGCTAGGTATCAAACTATTTAAGATTCAGTTTTCACAACTTGCTTATCACCTCAGCCCCAGCTGCCCATTAAAACAATAAAACCCCCAAACACGTCCAAAATGGAGATATGGACTCTATAAAGGTTCTATCCAGTATGCTAGCTGTTCTTACAACTGTACTCGTCAGGACAGAGAACTCCTTTTTTGTGTCTGGAATCTCTCAATTTGGGGGTTACAACCCCTTATGCTGTTATTATTACTGGGACCACTTTACACTTCACCCTACACATCTGCTCCAATAGTTTCTTTAGCCCCTGGTACTTCTCAGTTTTCGTCATCATCCTTCCTTATGATATTACCATCATCTGGGACTGCCACAACCGCTGCCTTCTGCTCTTTGTCAACCACCATGATGTCTGGTTGGTTACCCAGCAGCTGCTCGTCTGTCTGGAATTTAAACTCCCCCAGGATCTTAGTCCTGCTGCTCTCAACCACTTTCGAGCTTGTCTCCCATTGGGACTTGGGGTCATTTAATCTTACACTAGGCCCATTATCCCAGTTAGAGTACACTGTGCCTGCTTGCATCTTACATCCTGTTCATTCTACTGGGTTTTGGACTGCCTCTGGGGCACCTCTGCACAGCCTAAAGGTGTGATAGCCTCCTGCCTGAATGAATCTGTTGTTTAGGACTTGTTCTTGTTCTTCTGTGATCAAGCCATCTATCTTAGAGGTAAAATAAGTCCTTATTTTACTTCTTATTTTATTTTCTATTTTATCTTCTTATTTTCTTTTTTTTTAATGGAACCTTAACTTTTTTAACATTTTATGTACTAGATTCAAATAATTTGAAATGTATGCATTTATTAGTTTACTATACATTTGTTAAAGGAGGGAAACACCTGGATCATAATACTAATTCTATAATTATCGACATTCTGGAACTGCTGCCCAGTTTTCATTCCTTCACTTTCCAAATTGAATTTGACACAAGATCATTTTCCCCATTGTTTCTTTTTCCCTTCTGTTCCTTCTTCCCTTTATTTACCCTTTTATTTTTTTATGTGGTGGTAATATAAAATCGAAATAATTTCATTTCTCATGATTTCATTACATTTTTGCTGCATTCATTCATTTGTTCCTTCACTGAAAGTGAGGATATTGGAAACCAAGGCAAAAATATTTGGGTTTAATTGCAGGACTTTTTAAAACTCTTTAATTCAAACTGACAGAGCAAACGGACAAAGGATTCGGTCTGAATGAAGAGCACTTTCCGGAAACATTCTTCCCAACGCCCTTTCTATTTCTGGATTCGGATTATGTTCACTTTTTATGGTCTTTGATTAAGAAAAGTAGAAGAGAATAATTAAAGTAAGGTCAAACCTTCAACATACTATCACTTACAGTATATTTTAAGACAGCTAGAATGTCTTCTAAATTTTGTACTGCATACTGTTAAATAGATGGAAAGCTTTGATGAATTTAGACTGGGGAGTTTATTTCAGTGAGCACTGGTCAGGAAGTGTGAAGGAATTTATTTTGACTTATTTGGTCACATTGCGTGGTCAGACAGATGTCAAACTAATTTTATTAGAAGCATGGAAAGTCACAATATTTGCAAATTTACCAGAGTTGAAAGTATTTCAGCTGAAGCAAAAAATCTTGCACTTGTTCCAGAGCTTTATGAATCTGCTTCATAAATGTACAGAGGCAAGTGGAGCATGGAGACAGACTGCAGGGAGATGGCATCTGTTTGAAGATAATGCGGAAACAGAGGGGAGAGAATAGTTGGCACATCCCTGCAGTTCTTACCCAGAAACACAGCTGATTAAATTTAATATTTTGGCAGTCAGAATTATTGAAAACAAAATAATCTTAAGACTCGCTGTTGTCTGACTAATAACCATTACACAATAACTAATGCAGTAAATAAATAAAGCTGATTGTATAGTCAGTGAAGTAATACTAAGAATACAAATTAAAAATGTGTAAGCAGTTCGGGTACGCTGGTATTTTGTGGGAACTGGAAGGCCATGGGAAAACAAACTGGTGGTGTTGGTTTTAACAGGCAATGGTATTTTCCAGACAGGAAGGCTCTGAAGAATGAACCCATAAAGAAGTGTAGTAAGTAATGCTGTTCCATAATGGAAGTGCGTTGCTTACTGGAAACCCCCTCCAAAGAGAGTAAGCATAATTGCCTTTATCCTTTTTTGATGAGAATTCGTGCCATATACAGAGTTCCCCAATCACTCCTAAAATAGACAGTTTCAGCAAATTCAGCGATTCATTCATTAATTTTGCCCATTAAGCACACACATCTTAATAAATGACTATTTATTAAGACTTAATAAGATTGTGGGACATCACTGTGAGATGGAAGTTTGCAGTTAACTACAAAAACTCCACCTCTATCTTTGCACTCTTTCCTACTTTACTGCCTCCTCACTGTATCCATCAAAGCTAAAAAACCTGTGATGGATGGTGGTCCACTCAGCCTCCTCGGGGAAAAGGATAACTCATTCCTTCACAGAGAAAATATATATTTAGAGAGAGGGGGGAACTACTCATAAGTTTTGCTGACCAGCAAATTTCCACCATGGGGATTGGAAGGGCAATCTTTTTAAAACGTTATACTTCTTTAGTTAATTTATTATCTGAGGAATGTAGTATCATCATACCCCTGGGGTATTTGTCTAATTTCGTGAAAAACATTTATTCTCCTCACAGCAGGCTCAGAGGCAACTAAACTACCTAAGTGGTTTAAAAAAATCATGCCAGTTTGACGTTTGAATGCAAAAATGTCTTCATATTTAATAAATAAAATTAATCTAAAATAGACATTTACACCAGTTATTACATGTTATATATGTCAGTATTTAATGCACTTATAAGGCCAGTGACAAATTTTGTTATACTGAGTAATCGGCTTCTTAAACAGGAGAATAGATAACTGCTTTCATACCATTAGCACTTGAGAAATGTTAGCTAGGGGTCATATGAACATACATGCATAATTGAAGACTTCTGACATGAAAAAAAACTCACATTGTAATGCAAATTGTGTTTGCTGGGTCTTGTAACATACAAAAAAATCATTAGCAAAAGTTAAGACAACAGACAACTTGTAGGTCCATTTTGATTTGTCCTACTTCATTAAAATACATCATTGTTTAAGTGATAAAAAAACATGAATCTGTGACTCCACAGTAGTAATCTCAATCATTCCAGGCTGTGCTGGCACAGAGCAGGTCATATAGAAGGAATATGCGAACATTAAAGTGAACCAGCTCAATTTTGGGACTGTGAACTCAGTACTGATCTCTGAATTATGAATGACAATGGTGAGCTAGTTGACTTTAATCTTTACGGCATGAGCTTTGAGCAAATTCTTGCAAATTGTGAACTTGCACAACATTGCCAGCCACCCGACTGCTGTTACATACTGAATGTGCTGATGAGAGTTTATGCGCAAAACAAAGGATCTCTTTTTCCATTAACAATGATTAAGTGATGCAGATGATGTTTGATGTTGTGAATTATTTAACCAAACACACAAAATAAAAGAGTGCACTTTCGATCAAATTATCTCTACGTGGTGCAGCAGTCAATTTCATCGGAATCAATTATCTCCCCACACAGGAGAATAAATTACGAGTGGTTCCTCTAGCCATTGCTGAATTATGAACCAAGCATGTTAATAACACATTACTTCTTTAGCTTTTATCGTGTTCAAATGGGACATTCCCCAAGTATATTAGTGTTATATTTGTTTTAAATTGCAACAGAAAAGTTACATTCAGAAAACCTCCAGCTGGGTTTGTACCAGTAATAGTGCCAACAGTCTTTCTTTTCAGGATAAAGTGACACAGTAAAATCTGATATATCGTTAGTGTTATTGCAGTTGGACTAAATGTTTCAGGCAGACATGGATAAATAATGCACAGACACTCACATCAGTGTGACTAACCTGATAGACGCACATAAACTCTATTGGTTTCTATAGACTGTGGTTGGTGGCTGGATGAGAGGACGAGGTTTTAGGATGGATGACTGAATGATGGATGGAGGAAATGGGAGCCAAAGCAGTTGGCAGCAGCTGAGCTGCTGGGAATGACAGGGCAATACTTTATGGAACAAGATGCATCTCTAAAGCAGCCAAGCAAAGAAGTGCAGACAGCCACTGAAAAAAAATACAAATGATGAAGCTGGCTGATAATTATCATCATTAACAATCTCTTAGTTAGTTAGCATGAACTAAAGGTCAAAGAAATATCTAGAAATCCATTTTTCCTCTGTATTGCTTCTCCCCATTTTGCAGGGAGCAGCTGTCAGTCAAACTGTGTGGGTGTGAGGCCTGTTGGTGGCTGGTGTCACTTAGTGCACAGGCTAACAATAGTATAATTCTCTGCACAATATTCTTACCCTCACAAGTAACAAGTACTAACTTAGAAATACTCATTAAAAAAACAAAACATGATGCTGCCTTTCTGAACTATGACAAAAATGACATTTAAAAAGTGGTTTGATAAAACCTTTAGAATGGGCAGCTCATTAAATCACCAAGTTAGGATTATTTAAATGAGTCTCTCTTCTAGTTTGTGTGTTTTTATTTAATTAGCGGCTACAACTGTACTAATGATGTCTATAATACACCAAACTATCCACATCACATTTGTAATGATGATCACAGACAGAGAAAGACTACCCTACAGAAACTGTTCACTAGAACCAAACACTGGGACAAACCTTACTATAATGAAATGGCCTCAAACCAACAAAATATTCTTTAGATTATTTTATAACATACAGTCCAGAGGTGAAGAAATGAAAGAAATAAACTAAATGAAATTGGGGAAATTGAGAGTGGCGATATAATGAGCCAGATCTCCCTTAAATCACCATTAATCAGGTTCATGTGTTCACAGGATAAACTGGTCTGAGGCATTTTCAACCAGACTCCCAGCTAACATGGTTGAGCCCACAGACTAGAGGATCCTGTGAGTGGAATAACATTATTTTACACTGGTAGATAAAAAGACATTTGCAGGATAGGTTAGCATAACAAAAATATAAACACAATTAACATGAATTACGCCATGACTAGTCACTACCAGGACACCCACAATATTAAACAAACAAATAGAAGCTGTTTGGATTGAAAAGCCACCAAATACCCTGACTTGGATTTTACTAATTTGCCTTTGCAGATCCATGTGATGCTGCTGTATGTTAAACTGATTTAGATTGACATTGGCTGGAATTGGCTGATTTAATTTGGGATCCTGCATTTGCCCTGGTTTTGGAAATTCCTGCTACCGGTAGAGTTTCACTGGTAGAATATCCTCACTGTAGGTGGAAACTTTCCATTGGTGGAGCACTATGAGTGGAAGAGCCCCACTGGTGGAAACAACTGGAAAAAGTGTTTTCATGAACTTGTGAAAAGGCTTGTGTGCTGGAATATTTATCAGCATCAATAACCATATCTCCTCCAACAGCTCCCATGTCCTCCAGCTTCCCCCAAGGCTTCTCCACTTGATCCTCTTCAGTTCACACTGTACTTGCTCCATGCAAATGAATGTTTGATTGGATGTCCGCCACGACTTAATGTACACAGCACATTAGGTAGCAGCAGAAGCATAGAGCATTCTGCTCTGCTCTCTGCACTCTATAAATTAGAAGAAAATTAACGTTAAAATTGTATGTGTCTGAGTAATAGAGTAAAACATCAACGGAAAGCACAGGTTTTTTCCTTCTAGCATGCTCAAACTGTTTCCTGAAGCTAGATGGTAACTATATTATATTTTGTATAAATCCATGTTCCATTGCTAAATGTAATTTTTATTTTAACACCAGCCGGCAAACTGGAAAAGGAAGACACGAGGAAGCACATTAGATGATCTTGTTTTGGTGAGACCGCATATTTTATTACTTCACATATTTTTGTTGAAATATAACATACTGTATATTTCACTGTCACCGTGTTCATTGTTAGTGCTTTGTTTGGAACAGCAGTGTTTTCAGCAAATTAGTTTGAAACAATAAAAGAGACCATGCTAAACAGATAATGAGTCTGTTAAATGGAAATTAGCAACAGTGATGTTATTAATGCAAATAACCTATAATGCCTGGGGAGTGTAATTAGACTATACACACGTAAATACACACAAAATTCCCCATTTATCCAAGGATTCTGCCTGCGCTGGGAGTCAGGGTGTTGGACAAGGGTCATAATAATTAGCTGCTTATCAGTTTAACTGTATAAGGTCAAAACACAGAAAGAAATGAAGCTGAGCATTTGTGTCCTCCGCTGCAGTTCCACAGCTACTGGGAAATGAGCCTGAACCAATCAGTGTTTCTTCTGACACATGCTTTTTAACAGACTCGTTAACAACACTTCCAAGTCTTTCTTGGCTCGCCCATCTTTCTTTCTCATGCTATTGAAATGCAACTGTGTCTGCGAGATATACTCCTAATGCCAGGTTCCCATTAAGAATCATCAGACTGCAGAAAGCTGCAAACTTGTGCAACCCAGAGTAAAGTAAAGAAGTGTTTGGATTTTTTGTTTTGTTCATCTGTTTTTGTTCTCAGCTAAAGCATTTCTGTTATCGCCTCCATACGTCTCGATCTCTTTATTTTACCACTATCAATTATTTCTTCCACCTCTCCTTTTTATCTTGCCTCACCCCTCTTATCTTTCAGGTCATGTTTTAGGTTGTTTGGCTAATCTTTGAATGGCTTAGTAACATTTTCATAAAAATTTGATCTCAAATGCATCTATAATTCAACACCAGCCTCACTTTATCAGTCATTAGACGTACATACACAGAAAGTACACAGAGCGTTCTCATACTCAGTATTAGGCTTACTCTTTCCTCCTCCTTTTCTATGCCTTTTATCAAGTTTTTATCTACCTTCCACTACATTCTTTGTTTTTTTTTCTCTTCTTAGTATCTCTTTTGATCTCTCCTACTCTCCTTTGCTCTGCCTTTGTCTCGTCTTTCCTTCCATTTCCCACATCTTCTCTCTCTTTTTTGAATGTAATCATTTTCTTTTTTGTCCCTCCTTTTCTCTTGTCACTCTTCTTTGTTTTCCTTTTCCCATCATCTGCTTCACTGGACAGCTCTAGTTCAAGCTTGTTTTCCATTTCACTTTACAAGTTAAACTACACAGCGTTTGTCCTAGTCATTCCTCTCTACATCCAGCATCACATAAGAGTCAGAGAGTAAATGTTGTATGTGTATAT
Source organism: Copadichromis virginalis (assembly GCF_057382275.1). NCBI lineage: Eukaryota > Metazoa > Chordata > Actinopteri > Cichliformes > Cichlidae > Copadichromis > Copadichromis virginalis. The sequence goes on along the minus strand of NC_140622.1, from coordinate 28,552,888 downwards.
CTTTCCTGATATAGAAAAAAAGCGCAATGTATTTCCATTTTTGTGCTTTTGTGGCAAGTAAATATTTAATGGTTAATTTTAAAAAAAAAGTTATATGGTAGTTTATTAATTAAAAGCTCAATAAGGAAATAAATGTGAGTTAAGGCAAACCTAAATCAGCTGACAATGAGTGTGTGCTACTATAATTATTGTACTTTATGTTCAGTGAAGGAAAACAAAATGAGACAACTCGCATAGTCATCGTGTACTATGTCCCACAGCTAAAATGTTTACAGCAGTAAATGTTATAAATGATCAAGATGTTATAATGCTAAAGTTAGATTTTGTTATTGTTGTTGTTAACAGGCTACTTGGCAACCATGCTAACATTTCAGTCTCTGTCTCATCAACCACTCAGTTGATTTAGTCTAAATGCTGTACTTAAGTCTTGCATTGTAAAATAATATGTATTTTTATTCTACTTTGTGTATTATGTGTTATAGTAAATTACCTCATCTACTTACTTAGCTATAGCTTTAGTAGACACGTTTGCTGGTTTAACTCTCCATTATAAAGGAAAACTGTACAATGCAGTGGCTATAGAACTATGAGGCCATTGACATTTACATCACTTTCATATAAATCTTGCTTTTCACTAAGCAGTTCTGTTGGTGGAACAATGGCCTGTTCGCAGTCAATGTGTCATTCAGCCCTTACACTCACATGCAAACTAAAAACTACCAAGACCATTCCCACTGGATGAGGAGAATTCATAGAGTCAGAACATCAAAATTTAGGATTTGCACTTATCAGAAGTGTTCAACTTAAAGAAAACTGGTGAAATATGTGACAAATGAGACAGTACAGATGGAGAAGAGTACACAGAGTGAGAAGAGACACTGAAAGGGGATGAGAGATAAAAGAGGAAATAAGCAGATGATGGAGAGGAGGAGAAGGAGGAGGAAGAAAGCTCTCCATCTGTTTCTGCTGAGTCACGAAGGTGGCTGAGTTCTTAAATGTCAGGACTCCTCTTGACTCCTGACGGCGCGCGCACGCACGCACGCACGCACGCACGCACACACACACACACACACACACAGTATCTGTACATAGAGCAAAGCTACAGAGCATTAATGGCATTAAAACTGAAAGTTTTGGCAAAGCCAGAGAGTCGAGAGAAAAGGAAGATGATTACAAAGATGGCAAACAGAGGAGAGAAAGCAGTCTCTCAGTTGACTATTCAGTAAACAACCAGCCAGCCAAGAACATCACCAGTCAGTGTACCATACAGGCATATTCATGAGCTCCATTGTCAGAAAATCAAACACAAGAGACACAAACAAACAAAGGAAAAACAACCGCATTATAAAACAGGAATTTGTGAACACGGTCGTTTCGGGCACAACATATTTTTTTTCTGAGTAGCTGACAACAAACTTGCAGCGAAGCGCATCAGAGTTTTCAGAACAGCCCCCTTTCACAGGAGTATTATCATGATTGATAGCTGTGTTAGACATATGAATTAACTGGATTATGTTTCTACAAACTGTTTTTTAAACTATACCAAAAATAAGTGACCTAAAATCTAGGAAATCTAACACAATCTGAGCGTCTGACATGCAAACTGTGCAAGTATAATCCCATTCTTACTGCTTCTTTACTGCTTCGCCACAGTGGATGGCTGCCACTACCACTACACTACAGCAACATTATAATCTCATTTTTAACAATTAACTCAAAAAGCAAAAGTGGAAATTTATATAAATATTTAGACAATCTATTTGCCAAAATAAAGCTTGACAGCTATTAATGAATCAGGTCAAAAGCCCACAGGCTGAATATTCTAGCTCATTTAATGGACATAAAAACATTTCTCAGTAGAATATCACAGAATGCATCGTATTACCCAAGTTTACTTATCACAGTGAGAAAGAAAGGTTTGCGTGCCACACTACCATTATCTGCCCGCTGGCTAAGTGTGCTAGAGTGCATCCGGTCTGCATGCAGGTGTGAGTGTCTCCAGGGGAGAAAAGGATAGACCTGTGTGAGTGGGTGTCTGTTTGCATGTGATGTGTCTAAATAAGCTTCAGTGGGTCAGTGTATGTGTTTAATGTTGAATGTGTTTCAGCTGTGTGCAATCTATAAAAGAGAGTTAACATCTCCCATAGAACAAAAGGATAAATCATATCACATTAAAATATGTGCCAATGTATTTAATAAAGAAGCCTAATTGAAGTCAAGGTCATGCAACAGAGAAGAACATTAATATGGCTTGTTTGCATGTGTATTTCATCTCGTGCCCCCCCCGCTTTCTGCTCACTTTCTGCTCTAGTTATCCAGTAAACATTGAAGCAGTTTTCCCCGAAGCACAAGTCTAGGAAAAGCTTTTTTTTTTTTTTAAGTGATGTTTTTGGGAAACGAGTTGAAAATCACAGGAAGTTTGTTGTTAGCAGATGATGTCATTTCTAGGGTGTCACATGCTGCCATTCTGTCAGATAGAAAAACTGTACTCTGATATTTTGGTGATATTTATTGCACTAATGTGGCAGATCTTTAACTCTTACCCCATGCATGTGAACGCCTGTAAAACACTCCTTGATATCACTTATAAACACACCCAGGAAGCATAATTGTTCTACATGGAGTGTTACTATTGTGAAAGAACAAAACTGAAGTTTTACTGAACATCACCACATTTTTTTTTTAGTTTCTAAATGTAATCAATAAGTGAAGGAGAAAGAGGAAAAAGGTGAAAACTCCAAAATGAGACCTGAACTATGGCCTCCTGGATCACAATCTTGCAACTTACTTCTCTTCCTCCCACTAAACAGATCTTAGTAGAACTACATTTTGGGTGTTTTTGGTTTAGGGAATAGTGCTAGTCATCCGCTAATTACTTGTAAAAGTGTCTATGAGCAAGCTAATGAATCCAAATTGTCCCTAAACCATCCAGCATATCAAGGCGCTCGCAAAAAAACATCTATGTTTTCCTCACTTTAAGAACTCATTAACTTGACAAATTACATATTTTCAATCTAACCACATGTTCCACTTTGTCACATATTGTTTCCACTCTCCTGCGCATTATTTGATTTTTCTCTCCTTTGACTTGTTTTTTCCAGCTTCACTTTTTTTTTTGTATTCATACATCGTCCACCTGCCAATTTTAGCTGCCACTTTAAACTCTGTTTTTAATATTGCACTTCTTGAAACATTTTTTCATCCAAATGGCATCTCTCATTCTGACTCCCAGCCCTTTCATGCATTAATATAAGCTGCTGAGGCTTGAGGGAAGCACTGACAGTCTTTACAATCGCAGACGTTGATGGCTTCAGTCCTTGTATTCTCTCATGTGTCATCAAACAGCTGCAAGCAGCTATAATGGCTCTCGGAAAAACCAGAATCCACTGAATTACTGCAACAACAAAACAAAAAGCTTCATCGTTTTTAAGAGCAAAAGGAGTTTTTGAGAACACATTAAAAAGGTCAATTAAGAAAAATGTGTAGGTGTCAAAAAATTATTCTGTTTTGTGTACACTCCAATCAACAAAACTGGTGTACTTTTGATTCAGTCTTGCCTTGATTCTAGATTGAAACATATCTGCACCTTGGTGTATGTGCTGCCATCTCTACATGGAAATTACCATCATTACCAAAGAGGACAGGAAGGTAACAAGAAACAAAGGAGAGCAGGTTTTACGTTTCACATTTATGTTATAGGATCCAGTTCTGAGAAAAACATCTGGAGTGACACCTGCACTAGAAAAAAGTAGCCTGCTCGACCAAAAAACTGAACTTACCCCACAGCTTTACTGCCACAGAGAACTAGAGACAAAATGGTGAACATTCACCCTTCTGTACGTCTTTCTTTTATAGTCATTTCAATAATTTAAAGCCACAAAGCAACAACAAATCATTTCCTGAAACAAATATGACTGATTTGACATCATAGCCATTGCTATAATATGTGAACTTTCAGTAAATCCAAATGGAAATCCAAGTGCCATTGAGCAACCAAAAGGCAGCTCCGGGAACCGGAAAATAAATCTAATGCAATCTAAGTGTGAAAACTGTACTTTCTCCAGTAGAGTGACACTTGACACTTGAGACGGGCTCCTTTTGTATCCTTCCACCCATTTTCTTCTGCTTATCCAATCCTAGGCAAAACTTTCTATCCTGTACTATTAATTTGTGCTTAAAAAATGCATGTGTAGGCTTGAGAACTGTCTTTTTCTCATTTCAGTTGTCCCCTTAAGGCAGATCATCTTCTTCCATCTCATCTTATCCCTAGCGTCCTCTTCTCTTACACCAAGTGTCTGCCTGTCCTCCTTCCCAATATCAATTAACCTCCTCTGCAGTCTTCTCTTTTCCTCTTACTTGGGAACTGCACATCCAGCATCCTAGTTATGGACCAAAGGATACTGTGACATGAATGAGGACCTGCACACACAGCTTGCAAGTTACTACACGTTTTATTGTTTAGGGTTTTTTCATCAATCGGGTGCAGCTTTCCAGCTGCCACCCACACACAAAACACCCCACCTCAGGTCCCATCACATCCTTTATAAGGGAGACACGATCAGCTGATGGAGCTCAGGTGTGTGTCAGCCTCCCCTGACACCACACCCTGAACCCACTCCTCCACCCCTCCTGAGCCACAAACCACACCTTGCCACAGATATTTAACAGTACTGTATGAATGTCTGTGCAAACATCTTGAGCCACCCCTCATTTCTTTATATTTTGCTTGTAAAGAGCCAGAATTTCTTGTATTTCGAAAGTATTTCTTTTCACATTGAATGCTTTTTCATTCATTTTGAATCCAGCCATTGAAGTTGCTGCTATCCTTCTGTAACAAATCACACATGAGAGTTGTCTCCACCCACTCCACCCTCCCTGCACTCTCTTCTTCACCTAACTCATTCAGTGTATGTTTCTTCTGATAGTTGACCCCAGCTATTTAAACTCAACCACCCTCACTACCTCTACTGCTACCCTCTCTCTCATTTCCACACAAGTATTCAGCCTTGCTGTTACTGAACTACATTTCTCTCCTGAGCATGCCTCCAGCTCTCCAGGAACCTGCTCCCTACTCTCACTACATATAATTGCCATCATCATAGTCCACAGAGACTCCTGCCTGACCTCATCTATCAACCTGTTCAACACCACAGCAAACGGCAAGGTGTTCAGAGCTGATCCCTGACCCAGTGCCGTCCCCACAGTATTCCACTGTATTAACTGGCATAACATGCAAACTTTGTTATTTATCCACAGTCAATGTGAACAAAACCAGCATTAACATACTCTATTGCCTTACTGAAATGATATACCTCTAGTGTGACAATGCTAGCTTGACCTATAGTAATTAAACAGAGGAATAAATAAAAAAAAATAAAAAAAGTCAAATTGTAATTAAGACTAATAGATTTTTTTCCACTGGTGCTGATAAGTTGAGCAAAAATATCAATGTAGAACATGGTTTATGTACATCTGGGCGATCGTGGCTCAAGAGTTGGGTGTTCGTCTTGTAATCGGAAGGTTGCCGGTTCGAGCCCTGGCTCGGACAGTCTTGGTCGTTGTGTCCTTGGGCAAGACACTTCACCTACCACCTACTGGTGTTGGCCAGAGGGGCCGATGGCGCGATATGGCAGCCTCGCCTCTGTCAGTCTGCCCCAGAGCAGCTGTGGCTACAACTGTAGCTTGCCTCCACCAGTGTGTGAATGTGAGAGTGAATGAATAGTGGTATTGTAAAGCGCTTTGAGGGGTCCCGAAAAGCGCTATATAAATGCAATCCATTATTATTATTATTATTACATGTAACATTTCTAATACACATTTTAAATGAAATGTTTTTAAATAAACCTCGGTTACTATTGATTACCAGAAATACAAATAAAATTCATTTGGCTAATTCATGATCTTTTGATATGACTTGGATCCTTGCCACAACATTTCTAAAAAAAAAAAAAAAGAAGCTATAAATATGGAACAATATTTAACAAAAAAATGTGACATAAAAATGATTTCTCTCTAACTTGGTGTATACATGCTTAACAATACTGGATCATTCCACTGTGTAAATATATATATATACATAGCTAAACCCCAGAAAGGAAAAAATCACTAATTATGCTACCATCCACAAACACTAATGAGTTTCTACATATGGAGCCAAAATGCAGTAACATCTATTTATCATCAGCTCAGAGGTACTGAATAATTAACAAAACCATTCTAATAATTCAGAATCATTATTTATTCATCCATGTTTTCATTTTTCTCTTTTTCTATCAATACAGCTGTCTGAATGCTGAACAAGAACACTGTGTAAAAGAGAAAGAGCATCTAATTTTCAGTGCTGTAGCTCTCACTGTGACAGGTTTTATTATGTCACTAAGCTGTGAGTCTGCGTTCACTGAGCTAATTTCAAGAGCAATATTGTCGCTGTCAGAACCTTTCATCTCACCTGTTTTGGGTTTTTTTTGCTTTTAACTGATCTGAAGGTTTGCATGCAACTCTGTGGGGTGAGATTTTTTTTTAAATGCTAAAGGCTATTCACGGACTAAAAAACCTTTCAGCAAATAAGTGCAGAGGTCTGCACAGAGATGTCTGAGGAAACAGAGAGAACTGAACAGTTTAAAAAAGAAAAACAGTTCTACATCAAATCAAATCAAATCAAATCACTTTTATTGTCACATCACATGTGCAGGTACATTGGTACAGCACATGTGAGTGAAATTCTTGTGTGCGAGCTTCACAAGCAACAGAGTTGTGCAAAATACAATAATGTAAACAAGCAAAATACAAGAATGGCTACATCTGAAACTAATAAATATATGTACAATATATAATAGTATATGCATTTCTGGATGTGTATACTAAATATTTTTCTACGTGTGTGTGTGTGTGTGTGTACACATATTTTACAAATTAAATAGAGTAAACAATAAATACATACACTGTACATTTGTACAGTGCAGTGACATGGGCACCACCGGCCTATCAAATACGTGCAAGCTTTTTATAAAATATACCTCATATCATTATAAACTATTAAACACTGTTTGGGTATTAGAGAACCCTTAAAACCTGCGAATTTGAATTGCAATTCATCCGCTCTCTTGCGCTTCAGTCATGCACCCATCAATAAAGCATTTTTAAATACAATGCCTTTCTTAATCTGAATGCACAGTAAGGCTCAAAAATGCCTTCAAAGCCTTGCAATTAACACCTAACGTGCTTTGTTATTCAGCAGGATATGTTCCTTAGTTCCATTTTGCATAAAAAGCTTTTCACCTGAAAACACCACCTGCCAGGACTCATGCCTAAGCACTAAACACTGACAAGTGAACCAGGACTAAACAAAGATATAATTTTGTGACCACTTATACTGCTATTAGATATGTGTGCTGGGGTTAAGGTAGCACTATTCTACCCATATATCATACATAGTGTGACACATAAACAAAATCGAAACAGCCACTGCTGCTGGTGAGTGAGACACACCGGGGAGTTTATTTCCTCGCTTCTAGGATGAACAGAAAATGATGTCGTCTATGGCAGTGAGAGGGTACCGAGTCCTGGTTAACCTCACTCACATACTAGAATGATGTAGTATGTGATAGTTATCATAATCATCCGAGCAGGCGAAACAACATTAAGTCACAGCATTTGCCTCACTGACTTTGAAAAGTAAATGAACTTTTTTAAACTTATTAATAATTTGAAACGTTTTATATGTGCAAGAAAGCTGACACGCATTGGCTCTAATAATTACATCCTGACGAACAAGATGTCAAGCCTTACCCATACTTTTCCCCCGCAGGGAATTAATTCTATAAAACAGGTGAGCAGTAGCTCTCTACCAAGAAACGAGTCTCTCTCCTCCAGACAATACAGAGTTTTGTGTTTGTGTCAAACTGCAAACTGATTGATTTCTCTGCAAAGAGGCAAACCTCAGAAATGTATAAAGAGAGAGAATTTTGTCTGGTTTCAACAATATTCTCAGCATAGTCCATCAGTCATCACTACAAGCACAGTTCTCATACCTGTGCATTGATATAAGCATACCCATATGGAAAAGAAATAGTAAAAACATATATGATTTACTCATGAAAGTGGCCACTTTCTCATTACTTTCATATATTTTTTAGTAAGTATAGAAAACATACAAGTTTCATTATATAATTTTTCAAGGGATCTTATATGTGTTTTCACTCTTGTATGCTTTTCATACAAGTTTCATACAAGACAGATAAAAACTTTATAAGATTTATATATATCTTTTCCATATGGGTATTTTCCATGCTAAGCGCTTTGCCTAACATTCACGAACACATTTTGAAGGATGCATCAGGAGCCACTTGGGATTCAGTAACTTGCCCCAGGATACTTTGACATACAAACTAGAGGACCCGCTCTACCTCCTGAGCCACAACCACTCTTAAGCAAACAGTTCTTGAAAGCACCTGCAAGACTTAAATACACAAATGTATTAATCAGTGGAGCTTTTAGAGTATCAGATACGTGAGAGTAAATGTTAAATATTGTGGCTACCAAATTATTAAATTGTTTTTGAGAATCTGTCAGTAATTGAAACGTAATGATTATAATTCCAAATATATCCAATTTCTCATCAAGAACAGACAGACTGAGAAACACAAACTAACCCAGAATCATAAATTTATTACAAGTGCTCTCTGGCAATATGACGAAACACATTTGCAGAATCAAGCACAGCTGCAGCAGCCTGAATCTTCACTGATCTGATAAGTAACTGAACTGTCAAGAGCATAGACGAATAAAAAAATGCTGCCTATAATAATGGGAAATAGAAAAAAATCTTAATCACTTACGAAGCGCTTGATACAAAGTTTTCTGTGTATGCTGAGGAGATGGATGTCTCACCAAACTGTTTATATAAATTTACACCTTCGCTTACTTCTTATATTAGCAAATGTTTATGTTTTTCTTTGTTTTAAACTCTCACTGACTTAATTTTGGCTCAGAAAAAGAAGTTTGATTTTAAAATCCAGTACACACAACAGCAGGTTGGTGTATTCAGGTTAGACAGCTTCCAAAAGTCTACACTGGTTGTTGTAAGTTTGAAATATATTACCAATATTAAACTAAACTAGATACAAGATTTGCTACCAAATTAATAGATCTGAGAATGAAGTGTGCATGTCAAAACAGCTCTTAAAGGAGCCAAGTGACGGTTTACAAGAGCAAAAAAAGCTCTCAGCATGCACTGAAGCTCATATCTGCAAAAACAGGAACAAACAGCCAGTCTGCTGATATCACACACCAGAAACGCTGAACAGGACATGACAGAGTAACAAACCCAGCCTGTCAGCTCCAGGTCTGCTTCACGAAGACCGACAGTAAAACAGACTTTAGTGTCTGTTTGTGTCTCTGTCTGTGTGCAGCTGCAAACACGTATTCACAGAACTGAGATCACTCTTCGGGCAAAAGCAGTCCCGTCAGAGACACGAGCAGTTCGGTGGAATTTGATCGGTCCATGAAACACCTGCCCATCATCAGCAGCACCAGCATCCCCACATCTGCCATGCTGCACCCGCAGCATTCAAATATAAGATACATAAAAATCCATTTTGGACTTTACAAGAATTAAAAAAAAGATGTTGTGTGATTACGATGGGGTGGGCAAACTGAAGAGCCAAACTCATGAAAATCCAAATAAATTCTGTAAGAGATTAAAAAAACAGCAGATTTCATTTTTTTTTAAAAAGTGAACAAAACGTAACGAAAAAAAAAGAAACTGAAAATAAAGACAAGAAAGGGTATAAAACTGGTTTTCCCTCCAACAACAACACAAAGCAGAGAGTAAAGAGCTCCGGCAAAGACTTGCAGGATAACAGAGAAATCCAACAGCTAAAAAACAAGGGGATGAGGGGGACAAAAAAGAAGACAAAAAAAAGAAAAAGAAGGGATATCAAACCTGAAAGAAAGAAAAAATGAAGACAAGAGGAGGGGAAGAACTGACCTTCCAACGTAGGAGGTAAAAACGCTGAAAGAGGCTGACGGTGAGAAGGTGAGAAGAGCTGACAGCGTTCGGGGACGACGTCCGGAGTGCGCTCGGTAAACGGGCTGAAGCTCTGAGTGGCAGAGCAGCCGCTGGAGCTGCGACAAACAGCAGCAGCGTGTCGACTGGAGCAAACCACTGATCACGGGCAGGGAGGGGGAGCTGCTGCTGCTGCTGCTGGGAGCTCTGTGGGTAATTTGGCACTTGGATTAAAAAGCGCACGACAAACTCACTTAGAAGGAAAAACGAAAGAAAATTTACTGCATGTGTCTAATTTTCCATAGCTGCTGGTAGCTAATTGCCCAGATTTTCCTGTAATCATAAAGCATTGTTCATTGTTCATTCACAGAACACAGGCTTAAAAAATGTGGACCCATTGTTAAAAAAAATACAACATCATACATTTACATAGGGAAAAAATATCATGTAATTGTTGATCTATTACTTAATTATTTTGCTGTATTATGAATGGCCATGGGGGTGGTCTTCATCTGCATAAAGATGTAGAGTTTATGAACACAGTCAAAAATCAAAAGTTTATGGTCCAGATTGGAGTCTGTGACTGACTGACTCTAGCCTCTGCACCTTATACTGGACACCCCTGGTTTAGTGCATTGGCGAATTTAGACCTTTTTTTAATGGGTGCTCAAGCATCCCTTAATTTCATTATAGAGCCTCTCAAAAACACTATAGTAACAATAATAACGTATTTTACTAGTATTTTCTGACATCATCTTCTAATGGTCTATTTTGTCAGCTTAAGTTACAACGAAAACAAGGTCAAATGTTCTTTGTTCTTGATGTCATGATGTTACATAGCTCTCACACGCTGTGGGTTCTTAGTAATAAACACGACAAGGTTATTGCTGTTAAAAGAAAATGAAGAGATTATTCAAAGTACACTTTACCTGAAACTTCAACAAGTAGAAGTGCAAGTGGTTCTGGGGGGTCACAGCAATGACCCTGCATTTGGTTACAGAAAGAGCTGATTATGTATATTTGTTCTCTAAATAGCGTCAAAACATTTGGTAATGCAGTAGAGCTTTTTAGATAACTTTAGCTTATAAGCTATAAATCTGCTACCATAATACAAGTTGCCAGCCAGTGAGCTGGTGTGTTTTATTTTATTAGTTCAATAAAGTTTTCTAGTTTGGCCGAATTGGGCTTCATTGTTTGTTTACTGATTGCAGAGCCTCAGAGTGCAAGTCAGAAAGATCTTATGTGTCAATGGCCAGCAGCCAATTCCTAGCGAATTTAGTTATGTAAAAATGCTTCTTTATTGGATGACAGCATGAAGATTGAGAAAAGAGGATAGAGAGGGTGAACAGAGAGAGGGGGCTAGATGAAGACAGCAAAAAGGCAAGAGCGCAAAAAGAAACAGATAGGAGTGGACTAGTCAGAGTCATCAAAAGTTATAAAGCTGAGGTATCCTCTGTTTCACCCACATTCATTGATGATCACTGATTTGGATTCATATCACTCTGAACATGGCTTGAACAGGATGGCTGCTAATAGATTTGAGTGAGACACTGCTAATCTATCCTCCACAGAGCTGGGTACCTGGGATCGTGTCTTTATTGTGTAATATAAAAGAAGGGTTTGTATAAATTCAAAAACTTTAATGTAAAAGCATGAAAAGTAAAATAGACTGCAGTTATGTGTTTGAGAGACTGAAACAATGCTGTGAATCTAATTTGCTACAAATTGTTCGTTAATTTACTACATTTAATCAACACAACTGACCCCCTGGGCTCAGATATGATAACCCTAAAACTGGTGTATTATATTAGAACTATGATTATTCATTCAGAATCATTTCTTCAACATTAGAAAAGATCATCCAACCAATTAGATTCCTTTTAAAGGTAAGAGTAATATGTGCCCAGTTAATTTTAGATATGTAACAGTAAAAAGGATCCAGTTTGTTTGCAAATACCTTATTCTATTAATATTAATTACAAAGCACTGTATGCATGACATTGTGACTGGGTGCTTAGCCCACCTGAAGCTTTGATCCTAGAATCACCTCTAATTTGGTGTTTCAACAAGGGGATATAGTTTGTTAGTTGCACCCTACTCTGGACATCACCATAAACTCTGTTGACCTGTTCTTCCATTCAAACAGAGCAGCTGTCTGATAAGCTATCAAATCTAGAACTCTTTGAAGTGATGCAATGCTGAAGGGGAGATTTTGCAATTCTCATTTAACAAGAAAGTCTATAGTGTGCTGGAAAAGGGATATGAGCAGAATTGGCTTTGCAGCACAAGGAAAGATTGATGTGGTTAATTACACAGTGTACACTAGTAAGCAAAGATTAGGGTTTTGATAGTCCACAGATGATAAAAGATCAAACTATTTTAAAAAAGTGGTTACGTTGTTCTGTCCCAGTTTGCTATGAAACAAGGTTACTGCAAAAATGATTTCTATAACTGGGAAAGGTAAACATTTATAAAGAATATGGAGGGGTTAGCACTATCACCTCCCAGTGTGGAGTTTGCATGTTCTCTCCATGTACTTTCTTCTTTCCACAGTCCAAAGACATACTTAATTAATTAAGTAAATAATTAACTATTCTAAATTAGTCATAAGCATGAGTGTGAGGATTGTCTCTCATTCTGTTTTGGCCCTCGAATAGATTGGCAACCCGTCTCCTAACTCTCACCCCATCAAAGCACAGGTCAAGACTTCACGCCCCAAGGACCTCAACAGCTACAGGCCGGTGGCTCTGACATCCCACCTGATGAAGACCCTGGAGCGGTTGGTCCTGGCTCAGCTTCGGCGCCTAACAAGCTCATCACTGGACCCACTTCAGTTTGCCTACCAGCCTGGCATTGGAGCGGATGATGCCGTCATTCACCTCCTACATCGTTCCCTCGCTCACCTGGAGACCGCTGGAAGCACTGTGAGAATCATGTTCTTTGATTTCTCCAGTGCCTTCAACACTATTCTTCCCTCGGTTCTGAAGGACAAGCTGGAGAACTCTGGAGTGGACCATCACCTCACTACCTGGATTTTGGACTACCTCACCGACCGACCACAGTATGTGAGGACTCAGGGCTGTGTGTCGGACAGGGTCGTCTGCAGTACGGGGGCCCCACAGGGAACGGTTCTGGCTCCGTTCCTCTTCACCATCTACACTGCAGACTTCTCCCACAATTCCACCCAGTGCTTCCTGCAGAAGTTCTCTGATGACTCTGCAATAGTCGGCCTCATCACTGATGGGGACGACAAGGAGTACAGAGGACTGACTCAAGACTTTGTGGACTGGTGCCAGCTGAACTACCTCCAGATCAACGCCAGTAAAACCAAGGAGCTGGTGGTAGACTTCCGCAGGCACAAGCATTCTCCACTGCAACCACTGAACATCCAAGGTATGGACATTGAGGCTGTGGACAGCTACAGGTACCTTGGTGTTCATCTGAACAATAGACTGGACTGGACTCATAACTCAGACGCCCTCTACAGGAAAGGGCAGAGCAGGCTGTACCTGCTGCGGAGACTCAGGTCGTTTGGGGTGGAGGGCCCACTCCTGAAGACCTTCTATGACTCTGTGGTGGGTTCTGCTATCTTTTATGGTGTGGTCTGCTGGGGCGGCAGCATCTCTGCTGGGGACAGGAAGAGACTGAACAGGGTGATCCGAAGGGCCAGCTCTGTTCTAGGATGCCCTCTGGACCCAGTGGAGGTGGTGAGTGACAGGAGAACGGCGGCTAAGCTGTCATCCCTGTTGGACAACGTCTCCCACCCCATGCAGCAGACTGTGACAGCACTGAGCAGCTCCTTCAGTGGGAGACTGCGGCACCCACGGTGTGGGACGGAGAGATTTCGCAGGTCTTTCCTCCCCACTGCTGTCAGACTCCACAACAAAGACTTTAACTGAACAAACACACACATCCATACATGTGCAATAACACTAAGTGCAATAATCTTTTCTGGCATCGTTGTATTTTTACTCAGTTGTATATAGCATTCGTATTCTATTTTTATCTTATTGTATATTTTTATTCTATTTTATTCTACTGTATATAGTATATTATTTTATTCTATTCTGTACAGCTGTGTACTGTATTTATTCTTATTGTATTCTAATTTTTGCGTCATAACTTTTGCACTGTCCACTTCCTGCTGTGACAAAACAAATTTCCCACGTGTGGGACTAATAAAGGTTATCTTATCTTATCTTATGTACAGTAAGTGTCTCCCTGTTTGTATTGCTACTCTTGTTTACTCTGTAATGCTGCTGCAAAGGTGCCAGGGAGACTTTATGAACGCGAAGCATTAAAGCTGTTTGTTTTGTTGACATCAGTGAAGTTGCAAAGTCTTAAAAGCCAAAGGGCAATCCTGAACACACATATACACATGAGCACGGTTATCTGTGAAAACATTTCAGCTGAGACAAGGAGAAGAGGCATGCGAAGACAGGAAGAGCAAGGATGTTTATTGTGTTGTGCTGTTTGTTTCTGGGGTTTTTTTTGTTTGTTTTCTTTCATTCAAGGGCAAAAAGAGGAGCCGTTAAAATGAGAGTGAGTGGGGAAGAAAGAAGAAGCAGATCAGCAGACGGAGACGGTGAAAGATACCGACAGCCAGAGAGGATGAAAAACAGATGCAGAGAAGGAGAACATCCCCTGCTCTTTGAGCAACCACGTTCATGAAGAAAATACAAGCAGACAGTTGTAACTGACTGAGTAAGTCAAAATATGAGCCAATGTTGGTGTTACAAAATATACTGCTTTGTCTGACCTGTTCACCTTGATGGAAAGACATATACTTTATGCATTTATATAAATAAGAGTCTACTAGTCTTTAAGTAGTGAACCAGTCAATTTCTACAAAGTCCTTCTACAAAACTTCATTCACTCTGGAATCCCCTTTGTGTTAATCTAGCTGATGCTTTATAGCTAGATTTACTCTCCTTAATGGAATTTGTCGAGAAAGCCAACTAAATGAACGCTAATGTTTAACACATGAACTGTATATAAAAGATGGCTATAACTTTCCAGTATGAGTAGTGAAGACAATGTTATTTTTCTTCTATGATAAGATTTGAAGCTCTTTCAACTACATCAATACCAAAAAATACATTTGTTTAAGTGGCATCAACCCAGTCAGCAGGCTTAGTCCCAAAGGTAAATGAAAGCATGAACTCTGGTAAACTTTATTACATGAATGTGCTACTGACCAACTGCAAGCTTGATTTGACAGTGTTGACCTTTGAGAGAACAAAGAGTGTATAATGGTTGAGACCATCATATTGGCAGTGTTGAAACCTTTTGGCTGTATTCTACACTGCAAAATGAGAAAAGAAATACCAGGAGGGTTTGTTTACATCTCTATTTCAGTTTCAGTTTTATTTAAATTTTATTTGTCATATGTAATTTAACAGTGGTTGGGTTAATTGGTAATTCTAAATTGCACATAGGTATGAATGGTTGTTTGTCTCTCTGTGTTAGCCCTGCAACATACCCGCCTCTCACCCTGTGATAGCTGGGACAGGCTCCAGCACCACTGGGACCCTGATAAAGATAAGCAGATGAGAATGAATGAATGAATGTAATTTAACAAAGGCTCAACATTACAATGAAATGTGTTTACCTTAAAAGGCAAAATCAACAAGCTCCTGGCACCACTTATTTTAGCAGGCAGTGTGCTTTTTTAGAAACTATACCTGCAAATATAATGCAGAAACCTCAGAATCACAAGTATCTTTTAAGTTTTTAAAAACTGTAATAACTCAACAACAGCAGGCAGACAAAAATGAAATATGCATTACTGAAATATGAGATTAAAAGTCACTTTTATGGTATAAGTCAGAGGGATTTCACACTGGATGTTTTAATTAAAGTCTCTCAGAATATATTGTCTCATATTCCTTCACTCGGTGCTGCACTCAACAAAGACAGTGAGCTGAGGAGATTCTTCAAGTTATGTGATTTTCTTCAGTGAGAAGTCCGATTTCAAAGCACAAAAGAAACAAAGTTCTCTGAATCCAAATGCTGTTCCCCTTTTTTTTCAGACAAAAAAAGACTGGAGGAGTTAGAAAGAGAGCTTCTTAATACAGCTGTTTGCTTTGAAAAGCAATATGAAGGCTCTGGAAGGTCTGATTAATTGCTAACCCAAATAAACAAGAAACCCAAGCATAGCAACAAATTTGTGACATTTTAAATCAAGGACAAATAAAACCTAAAAATTTTTTTTTTACATTTATAACAAAATAAAAACATTACACAACAGTCTTTGACCAAATGTACCCATGTAATTGCTTTTAATGGTCTGTCATTCTTAGCCATCCATCAAAATACATTAGGCCTAATATATATTACTGTTAAATAATATAAGTAAATAATCCAGTTGCTCAACATTTGGTCACATATTTATGAAAGGAAATCTGACTGGACAAGTCATTAAGCTCCAATAAGGTCCCCTAAGCTCTGGTGAAAATATTTTGACCTGCTTTCTGCTATCAATATAAAAATGCCTGCCTTGCTCGACAAGTTTATCTTTGGCCCTCCAGATGGTCCAGAAACATAAGAAAATACATGTGAATTAAAGTTTTATAGAAACATAGACCTTCTTATGGGCAGACGTCCCTCTATGTCCTCCAAGTGACATTTTACTGTACAAAACAGATGGGACAGGTGTGTGCTGTAGTCCAGGGAGACCTTTAACAGTGTTAACAGCTGTGGGTGTCAGTGGAGTGTGTGATTTCTGCAGATGTACAGTAAAAGAAATTTTAGAAAGTAACATTTTCATCTTTGGTTTAAGATTGTAGTAATTTATACAATAACACTGACAGACTAGAGCAGCGGTCTCCAACCCCCGGGCCATGGACCGGTACCAGTCCATGAGTCATTTGGTACCGGCCGCGAGAGTTGAGGCTCGGGTGTGAAATTTATGGTTCTCAGGGTTTTTATCATTAATTCAGTTTCCCTGGGTGTTTTCCCGTGTTGTAGTTATGTGTCTTATTTCGAAAGTAATATTTACGCATTACAATAGTGACCAGAGAGCATTAAGGGGCAGAGAGGAGGCTGTTACTCTCAATGTTGTTGGCGCATTTCAGGAGGATGCTGCTGATACAGTTACACAATTATACGGTGAATTTGCGTTTATTATTATATTTACCACAGTTGTTGTCTTGGTCGTATCATTTTATTTTGTTGTATTTATCTGCGACACGTTAAAGGCTGGTCCATGGAAATATGACATTAAACCGGCTGGGGACCGCTGGACTAGAGTACTATAGCTAAAGAAGATACATCCATACAGGCAAAAATGTCCTTTGCCATTTTCACCAACATCTTTTTTTGTAAGGTGCCAAATGCTGTCAGATATGCCTGGAATTCCAAACATTCATGCAAAATGATCTTTGGCTTTAGATGCCGGGAGATCCTCTTTAAAAAACAAAAAACAAAAACATGACTATGTCCAAGTTTGCCAACCAGCGATCTCCTGTTTGGCAAAGTTGGTCCCCAGCCACAGTCCTCATTGGAAGTCATTTTGTTTTACTTAAAGGTTTTGGGTGCCCTAAACATCACATTGAATAATGACTCCCAGCCACTCTCAGTCAGTTTAAACATAATCATGAGGCATCCTTTACCAGTGTCCATATATTATGTGTTTGGAGCTTGAGACCCATATCACTATCACCGCAACCATTTCCCAGACATAAACGGCCATTTATAAAGAATGTGTCTGCAGTAAAAAGTGTGGACCGCACACATAATTCAGATGATGCATACACTCATTTTTCTAGAGTCGAGCCTGATATGGATGGAAATATAAGACCAGATGGAAAAGGAGCAGGAAAAATAGGGATAGGTGGGACTAAATGTAAAAAACAATTTTGCAGGGTTTGCATTTGCCTTTCTTATGATTGTTTTGTTCTCCTTTGTTATAAGCTATGATAATGTGTACACACAATGCTATGCATCTGGCTCCTGGTGGGTCTTGGCACAGGCGTGAAAGGACAGCTTGTTTGCATTCGCGAAATGTCACTGCTTTGACAGAATGGCACTATTTGACACTCTGGTAATAAGAACTGTCTCATTTGATGGCGCATTGACAGCATTATAAAAACCAACACAGCTAATTAAAAAAAGGAAAACTCAATATACAACTAAATACACAAGTGTGAGAAATGCAGAAATGCAGGGCGAGCCCAGAAATCACAACCAATCTTTTAAAATTAGGTGCAACACATTTCACAATTTCATTCTTTATTGCATGAACTTTAATGTCTTGAATTTTCTTCTTTTTGATACTAATGCTGATGCTTTTTTTTAAAAAAAAATAATTTTAATGAAGAAATTTTATGTAAAATAACTGCAGAAATATATAATTTCAGCTGGACAAATCGGCCATATGAAACCAAATTTTAAACAGCTTTATTTAGTTGCCAT
This sequence comes from Copadichromis virginalis, assembly GCF_057382275.1. NCBI lineage: Eukaryota > Metazoa > Chordata > Actinopteri > Cichliformes > Cichlidae > Copadichromis > Copadichromis virginalis. The sequence goes on along the minus strand of NC_140622.1, from coordinate 28,534,467 downwards.
ATATAGTTTACCTATTTAACACCACACAGAAGATCTTGCCATCAAAACAAAACAGATAAAAAAAAGACAATAATTACATTCTCTCCTCAGTTAGCCCCAATTAGAGGATGTTACACAGAAACTTTTACACAGATTAGACAGGAAATTCTACATCTTTGTTTTTCCCCCTAAAAGCTTCCTAACAAGTTAGTGTTCCCAAAAATATGTCTGGGATGGCAACTTTGGTGCCTAATGAGCTGAGGAAGTTGTGCGTAAGCAAGTGGGCTTTTCCTGGTGTGAATAAAGCTTAACTTCACTTTAATAATGTCTCCTGGTTTGATTTGTGATGTGAGACACACAACAAAGAGTATCTTGTTAAGGCATAAAAAACATCCTGAAAATAAATTGATGGGAACACATATACAGGCCAGAGAAGTGGGCTTGTGAGCAGATTATTAAACCCAAGTGTAGGCTGAGTATACAGAACAGTATATTCAGAGCTAATTTTTTAACCCTTTATACCTGATACATAAAGAAAGTTAAACATCAAAGTCAATAAAAAAAACTCTGTTAAGTCAGTCATTATACAACATCTACCTAATCTCCACTTAGAGTAAATGGCTAAGAGAGGACCTGAGCTGTAATACCATTTTAGTTCTTGTTAATAAATAAATAAATAGAAAAGCTTGAATAATCTTAAATAATAATTAATCCAGGATTTTAAATATTTCCTTCAGAGGTTTTAAGATTGAATTCATGTTCTTATGAGAGTGAAGAACAGCAACTTTGATCATTTATTGTCTGAATGTAAAAACAATCCTATACTATTACATTGTACAGTATGGTACATTTTTAGATGTCCGAGACAGCCAGTGCATATGATGTGATTAGACCACACACTCGATAGATAGATAGATAGATAGATAGATAGATAGATAGATAGATAGATAGATAGATAGATAGATAGATAGATAGATAGATAGATAGATAGATATATCCTGACAGAAGTACCTTCTTCCAGGATGACAATGGGCCCATCCATAAGCCATAAAGAGTCACTGAGCTGTCTCTATTAGTAGGAAATGATGTGAATCATGTAGTGTAACCGTGGCAATCAACATATTATGGGCTGCTGATTGCTCCACCACCACCATATGAAGGTATATTTTGTACAATGTGCAAAATAGCCACTGGTTAGTCAAAGCCTGTGCAGCCTGAAGCTAAGTGTTTCCATAGTCACAAACTTCTTTTCATCATCTTCTTCTTGTTTAGCCAGTCAGAGAAAACAAGCACATGTCTGACTGTGAAATTAAGTGAAATTATTCATCATACCCCTGTTAATCGTCAATTCTGACTGTAATGAAGGCCATTATTTACAAAATCAATATCATTTTGTAATCAGTAAAACTTGAAACAAGCTTTCAAGCCCATAACTCATCAAGATAGTGTTTATTGAGGTCATAGGGAAACTAACTTTCCCACAAACTTCCACACGGTTAGAAATCTCTTTGAGTTTTGCCCTGTTGACTGTTAAAATTAATGTAAATAAAAGCCAAATGCAATAATGTCATAAACCAAAATTTATTTTCAACAGAACATAGAAACATGTTAAACTGAGACATGTTCCTATTTCGCAAAAAGTATTTTGAATTTGACAGCAGCAACATGTCTCAAAAATTACGACCTGAGGAAATAAAATGCTGGAAAATTAAGGAGTACTTAAAAGAAAGCTCAAGCAATATGTTGCAATTAATTGGGTTAAGTGGTAACAAGTCTTTGTCTTCAAATATAGTATTATGTCCCTAATATCCTAAAAACAGTCCAACAATCTTGAGAAATCTATATGTGCAAGGAATAAGGCCAAAAATCAATATTGTATGGATATGATTTGGGGCCTTCTGGATGCCCTTCATTTAAACCAGGCATGATTCTGTCATGCAAATCACTGTGTGGGTTGAAGAACACTTCTAGAACATAAACATTGTCTGTGAGTACAGTTCACAGTGCCATTCACAAACACAAGTTAAAGAAGAAGCCATATGTGAATATGAGCAACACTTATGCTCCCAGCCAGATGACATCTTTTTCGGGAAGGTCTTGCATATCTCAGCAAGATTAAACCATCTGTTATAACGGCTTCGTAGTAGAAGAGTCTGCATGTTGAACTGGCCAGCCTGGAGACCAGAACAACTAAAAACATTTGTTACATCACAAAATGAAAAATGCAACATAAAAGAATGTCACCGCTGAGCAGCTAGGATCCTATATTGGAGAAGCGTGGGATAAATATAAAGAATTAAGTTTAAAATATAAGTATAGCCTCTTTTAGGTTTTGAATATTTGTATTTATTATTAATTGTTTTTGAATGTGACGCTTTATAATTTTTCACTTTGATAATTTTCAGTTTAGTTTGATTCTTATTTTCTATTTTTGTTAATTTTTCTCAACTTTTATTATTGTACGTTGGTTATTTAGCTTTGTGAAGGAGCTGATTGCTCCCACTTCTTATACAAATATCTTTTGGTTGCTTCTTTGAAATCCCTAAACCGTGCCTGATAGGCCAAAAATTCTGTAACTAACCACTCAAATGACCATCATATTCTCTAAGCTCCCAGACTGAAATTAATGTCTGACAATGGAATGTAAGCATAGCTGCATCTCCATGATACCAAATAAAGGTCAGTGGGATTAAACACATGTGCGGTTATATTTAAGTGTATTTGTAACGGTGGACCCAAGAAATACCAGCCGGAGCGACTTTGACAGTGCAGAACTTTTATTAAGCTCGGGGTTGTACGTAGACACATATACTCCGCGCTCTCTTTCTCTGCTGTCACCTCCGTCTCCGTCTGTCACTGCCAACACATAAAGAGACACAATCACTGTCAGATCCCAGCACACCTGTTCACCCCGCCCCTGCGCTGCCCCGGGAGCTCACTGCGTCACGCCTCCTCTGCAGCTGGCCAAGGACCACACCCACGCCACAGTATTATTATTCTTTTGCTTTTAAAAATGATTTTAAAAAATCATCATGCACATGCTGTTTCTCACAATATACTGCATTTATGTCAGCCTGCAGTGCACATGAACAAGGTGTGCATTGTGCCGGCATGTAGCCGTCTCCAGGAACATGACAGTTTAATTTTCTCCATCTGACCATCTGATACAACACATTCACTGATATGTTCAGGCACTTTTGGCTCTCGGAGGAGGCGGACGCACTTTTTCTCCTCTCCTCTCCCTTATCTCCCCTGCTTAGTTCTTATGTCCTTGTCTAGTCTCGTGTTTTTTTGTATTACTTTCCCTGGAACACTCTCTCACAGTCTGTTTCTAAAACCTAAAGAGAATTATGGATTTGATCAACTGGTCTCTGAATGCTATTGACACCCTTTTCTCAACGAGAAGTCTGGGCTCGGGAGAGCCCGAGTGCCCTGGAGGGACTTTCTCCGCTGGATACACGATGGATGGGTGGCAGAAATGGAGGGTCGTGTGCCTGGCGGGACTGTCGATCGAGGACGCTGAAGATATCTACCTATTCGGAACCATGATAACAGGGTTCTTGCTGATCGGAGCTGGCTTGGCCCTGGCTTATTGGAGAATTAAGAAAGCGGAACCGGCTGTTCAAACCCCCCCAAGGCTGCCCGCTGGGATTGAAACGATGGGACGAGGCGCGACTTCTTAGAACGGGCTCATCGAAAGCAGCATGGTTAAGACCTTGGAGACGCTTACAGCTGCCGTGAATACTCAGAATAACACCTCTGAGCTTATACTGGGTTACATCAAGGAGAGGCCTGCTCAGAATACCTTTGAGCGAAAGTTGTATTACATTGTGGAACAGTTCACTGCAGTCGTGAGTTCTCAGAATCGGCTCTCTGAGCAAAGGAATGACAAGACCACGGAGTGCAAGTTTGATACCATCATGCGGAAGCTCGCGGTTCTCCAACGGGAGATTGAGAGACCAGTGTCGGAGTGTTAAAGAACAGCTTTGAAATTCTCATGAGTTGTTGCAAAAGAAAAATTACCATCATAATGCGGCTACCCCTTCAGCACCAGTTGTGAGCTCAAGGCTGGAGCTGAACAAAAACTCCCTGATAACGACTGTGTTGAGTCTGTTCCTTCCCATTCCCTACAAGGCCACCTGGGTTGGCTGGAAGACTGTTTACTTAGCCTGGCAGGGCGAAGGACACTGTCACAGCTGAACTATGGACACACAAACACATACATATACTGATGCTGATAAGCACTCACTGACGCATCACCCTCCCTACCTCGGATCCAACGCCACCTCCAACGCTTACCTCCCCTCTGATGTGGACATCGGGTCAGCTGGAGGCGCAGTCGAAAGATTGCAGCGGTCCCAGATCAGATGTACACACTGGAACTCTTTCCCATGTTGCTTGTCTGTGTTTATTGTGCTATGGTGTGTTGTTATCTGTGCATTCCTGTATTATCCTTTTGTGTTACACATTTCGATGTTCTTTTCCTCGCTACCTAGCCTGACCTGTCTCCCCAATGTGATGTTTGTATTGTATGTACGGTCGGCAAGATCTGTCATCTCGGTTGTGGGCAAAAGACCTGCAACTGACAAATAAAGGCTATCTCATCTCATCATCATCTAAAGCCCACATACATTCCCCAGCCCTATTCACAGCTTTTAGTCTATCTTCGTCACAGTCAGGTAACCTTGCAAAACACCAATAAAAATCAATGTCATGCAGAAATGCTTCACACAGCAACCATTTCATTTACAGACACTGATGATAAAAAAAAGAAAAGGAAAGGAAAAAAAAGACTGAATGATTGTGGAGTTGGTATGGTATATCTTTGTCATGTGTGTGTGCAAACCACTATACACCATATTAGTTTTTACATTTACCTTTTTAAAACACAAAACGTGGAATTTTAAATAAGTACAGATCATATAGAAGAACAGAACTTGACTCATTGAGATCAATTATTTGGCGGTTAGAGTCTGAAAATCATCATGGAAGAATGGATGAAGATGGAGGCTTGGGTGGAGCTGTGATGGAGAGATGGAGAGTGAATCAGAGACTAAAAGGGAGAACGGCGGAAAAACACTGAAATTTAAAGAACACAGTGAGGAGGCTGACTGACTCATAGTAGGTGGGCAAGAAGATGATTGGATTAGTTTAATGATGTCAGTCATGAGTTTGACAGCGTGGGAAAGTTGAAGTGATGTAAAGAACAGCGTAGCAGCTGAAAACCAAGGAAAGCAGCCAGATGAGTGATTACAGATCTTCCTTATTGAACTTGAAGTGGAAGTGGAGTGCAAAGTTATCAGTTATCACTAATGATAGGATGCTGTATTAGTCAGGTCAAGTTTATTGACTTAAATCAGGTGAGGCATAGAGACATTTGTTGAATATAGCACCCCGTGTCAGGCAAAGTGTAAACGTGTTTATTTAATAACTACCTCACTATGGGAAACCATAAGGATTGGATCAGATTTTCAAATCCAAGGCACCAGCACTTTGAATCAAACATATGACAGTGTTGAAAGACAAATAAAAGAATGTATCAGTGACACAGCCAAGACTTTATGTTTTTAATTACATACAGAACATTTTATTTATTTTCAATAAAAAGCAGGTTCAGTCACAACCTTTTACCAGCTTTGTGGAGAATTTAACTGAAAAACACACTGCTGTCAACACACACACTGCTTTACATATTGCATTGACGGCAGATGTCTCAAAGCTGCAAAGGATATGGAATATGTTTATGACTTTATGGCTGTACTTTCTGAAGTGACTTTCCAGAAAGTACAGTAAACTGAAGAACTGAGGATCTGCCAAAATATCAGTGCTTGATTAAAAAAAAATGTCAGGTTTAAATTTCCATGCAGCCTGCACTAAGATTTAAATACTAGCCCTCACTCAAACATTAAAGCTCTTTTTAAAACCAAATGTCAGTGCTATTTATGACAAAAGCCTTGGAGAAGACTTGACCAGTACGAATGGAACATTTATGGAATGTATGAAACTTTGCCTGTGTATTAAAATGTGTGAGCGACTCTGCAGCACAAGCGCTCACAAAGATAGAGATTGTTTTTCTGTTTGTTTTTTTTACATGCTGTCCATCAGTGTTTACATGTGTTAAGATGCCTTAAAAAACACACACACAAGGAGGAGCTGTGCTGCTCTCTGGCAGGAAGCACCATGCCCTCCTGTATTTTAAATGCACTTCAGAACAACACGCAGCAACATTACATATGAGCGGGCGGAGGGAGGTTTGGGGTCTTCACTCACCCCCGTTCTATTAACCGTCGGGGCTGAGGGGCTGAGAGGAGGTGCTGGCCGTTAGATTGGGGTCTGGGATGCGGGGCCTCCCTGCTACTGCAAATAAGAAGGCGGTCTTCTTTCCTCCACCAAAGAGAGAAGGCTTACATCTCCTGGGTCCAGGTACGGTTTGCCCGTCTGGGGGCAGGAGTACCCGGACCTGGGATATAGAGTATGTTTGGGGAGTGTGAATGTGTGTATAGTGTCTATTTGTGTCTGTCTCCACGTTGGGTGAGTGCTGAGTATTTGTTTGTGTATATGGGGGTGGGAATGCACGTTTGTGTCTGCATGCGCCTGTTTGTCTGTGTCTCCTCGGGTCCTCGTACTCTGGGGCCTCTGGATATCTGGATCTCCTCCATACCTGCTTCATGCCCTGGGGGATGGGGCTATGGCTCCCCACACTCCCTAGCAGATCCTTTGGAATTCAAGCGTGCTGATCCACACAGGTGTGCACACAGGTGTTCACAGACACAAACTACACCTTTCTTGGCTGCTACCTCAAAGCACATTGTGCGCTGTCAATCTTGCGTGCTGCACAAGAACATGTAATATTTAGAATCTACTGCTAGCTATCCCCCAGTCATGTCTGTCCCGTCTGTAACAACCGAAAATCAAATCAAATAAATACATAATTATAATAAAGGTCAATCAAATGGACCAATATGGCAAGGCCATGATGATCCACTTGGTAAAGTAAATCCTCTTGGCATCTTTCTTGGCCTTCAGACAATAATTCTGATGGCTAAAGATCCAAACGGGACAGGCACAACAACAACAACAACAAATCCACACACACACACAAACACACACAAAAGTAAACTGCAGGAGTCAGAGTTTTCATTTATTTAACCCCCAAAAATTATATTTACAAAAGTAATAAATGTTGAGCTTATAAAAGAGGTCAAAGAAACAAAACTGAACTCAGACAAAGAACTACAAACTTAACAAACCAAACAACTGCCCAAACAAATATAACTGACCCAAACAGGAAACGACACACAAGAAGGGTATAGATAATGGCTGATCAGAAACAAAACACAATCATAAACCACAAAAATGATGCATTACAGTCTAGTTTGTTAATAAAATAAACACCAAAGAAGAAAATCAAAACCACTGAACCCTAAACTCAAATATCCAATCAAATACAAAAGCTTTTTTTTTTTTAATTAAAGAAAATACACATTCTCCCCCTTTAGCAGGAAGTGGTGGTGCGGTCCAGTTATCCCTCTTTGTATTTAATGGCTTCAAACCCTGGCCACCACCTTTTGTCCTGCAACTCCCAGGGATCATGGCAGGTAAGACGCAAGTAATAGAAACAACGCTTAGTCAAAAATCAAACAAGGTAATGAACTGGTATGAATGCATAAGTAAACTAAATTTATATTTTGATATTGCTAGGGATGATGCAATGATCGGGGACCATTCTTAATTTCGTTGTTCTTGTGACAATGACAATAAAGTTTCTGATTCTGATTCTAAATGTGTGCTTACAAATAGAACTAATGTATCCAGTGTTTTACAGTATGTGTGGATCTGGAAGGCTGCTACAAAGTCTATATTTGCTTTGCTTTATCATTAGTGGAGTCTGCCTACAAGGTTATGTGGTTGTTCACTTTGTCTTGCCACGAGAAAAGACCCAGGGAAACCGAGTTAACGATAAAAACGATAAAAAAATAACGCTACAAACCAATAAAAACCCTGAAAACCATCAGTTTCACACCCGAGCCTCAACACTCGCGGCCCTGTACCAAACGACTCACTGACTGTCCGTGGCCTGGGGGTTGGGGCCGCTGTTCTACCTGAATCACTCAAAATATGGGGTGAATTGTATGAAAGTTTTACTAAAGATGGGATTTGGCCCAAGTTAGATGGCATTCATTTTTGGAATCATTCTGCCGATGGATTTAGGAATTTCTCTAAATACTCTTGACCACTGAGAGATACAGTATCACTGGGCATTTTATGTCATGTCATACAAATTAAATTGAAGTAATTTGCCAGCTGTCAAAGATCCAGATAATTCAAGAACTAGGGACTGAATTTTTTCATGGTGTCAGGGGAATGCTCAGCCTTGGGAGAAGTACGCATTTACAGAATTTTGCTCTAAATGAGGTGTTGCAGGAGAGTGGAGTTGTACATTGCCATTTTAATTCTGATGACCTGTTAGTAAATGCATGATCGGGACAGGACACTTGCAGCCAAACGCTGTGTGAGACAGCCTTCTGTCATGTTCTTGTTTGCTTAAGATCTTATGAAACACTCAAAATTGTGGAAAATGTTAGTGTATAATTAAAAAGAATATTCAGCTGATTGATTGACTCCTGCACTTGCCACTTAAATGTGTTCTTGGTCCACTTTTTCATCACTTTCACTGACAATTCACTTTAAAAAGCGAACCAGATGACAGAGTGATCGATTGATAACACACGGTGAAAAGCTATTATGACTTTCATTATCTTTAGTGTAATAGATCCAGCTTCAGTAATGACACTAAATCACCCCAGACAGCCTTTAAAATGGCTTTAGATCATCTCCTTTTATCCCAGAATTTCCTCAGAATACATACAATTGAATGTTTTAGGGATAAACTCTTCAACTACGGTTTTTAGTATCAAAATAATTACATTTAACTCAGATGACTGCAGAAGACTGAATCCAAATATAAAATATAATTTATACTTTTGCATAGCTTTTTTTAAATTACTGTTTTACCTCCAGGTGAAATTCTTACTGATACTCATCTTATTACATTTAAGAATGTCACCATGTTCACCATGCTCCCAGATCTCAGTAAGAGAGATGGCTCTAAAACTGTGTTACAATATAGTGTTGTCTAATAGATAAGTTGGGTGCTTTTTAGTCTTCAATAGTGGTCAAAGTTCCTGTCAGGTACGCTTTTCATTTGCCTTTGTTGCTGAATTACAGTGTATTGATTTGCAGAATACTGAGGAACTACTGACTGTTAGAAACAATAAATTTAACACACATGCAGGGGAGAAAAGCACCACATCATCAAGCAGTACACTGAAAAAATGGGAATTGGCAGGCTTTTGAATTTGCACAAATGAATTTAGTTAATGCTACACTAGCTTTTCATGTTTCTCTTATTTACATTATTAAATAAAGTACCATTTACTTGATTATAAACAATACTGAGACTACTAATTTTTCTTGCATTGATTTAAAGTGACTAAATTAGAATACTAAAACCATTGTAATCATGTTTGACCACAACCGGAATTGATGCAATATATTCAAAGACAACAACTAAATATGATTGGATAATAAGACCTAGAGTCTTATCCAATAAGACAACAACATAATTTAAGGAGAGCGCAATTGACCGCCAGATTCTGGAAGACTGTTCAGCCACATGCAACCTTTGGCACTGAGTCAGGCATAGTGAGAAGGTAAGTAATTTAAATACATTTGTTTTAGTTGGGTACGTTTTCACAGAATTGTTGTAGTGCATGCTATATGAAAAGTAATCTGTAATGCATCTGCATGTTGTTTTTACAGTGCTAGCTAAAGTTGGTATTAGCTTTGTGGCTAAAGCTGAAAAATATTAACAAATTGCACATAGTCGGGAGAAAGCAGCTGTTGTCGGTCAGATATGGAATTTATGCATGTGACAGAGAGCACTGACGTTTTTGATGGCTTAGCAAGTTAAAACGTCACTGAGAGAGTGCAATAGTGTTTGTGTTACTCGTGCTAGTTATGGCTACAGTGGCTAATTAGTCCGGCTGTAACCGTCAGAGTTTAAGAAGCTGGGAGCCCCACAGTGCCATACCTTAATTCTTGCTGCTGACACGCACTCAAGTTATAATAAGGATCCTGCCACCTTAGACGTGGGTTTAAGAACCTGTGCCCATAAATGCCAAATCATTTTTCCATTTAGTCATTGTTTTAGGTGAAGTGTCACTTACTTGACTATTCTATTGGTCAAGCCCAAATAATACAGCAGATATCTACAAGGAGATAAGTTTGTTCAACAGACTATGTCTTATTAAGTGATTATTGTGAATTTTCCAACATTGTCCTAACAAAAATTAGGAGCCCCCCCCCTTTTTTTTTTTCTACTTTGTGTAGAACATATGTGAGCTGCTTCTCAAAACATTATATATAAATGAGGGAAAGATTGGTACTTTAAAGAAACCATTGATGCTCTTCTGGACTGGAATACCTTTTTTCAATTAAAATTAATGTTTTTTGTGATGGTGGAATTTTTACCTTTATGATTACAGAAGTCAAAACATCAGATGATGATAGCTTACCATCTAAACTCCCCATCTCTTGGCAATTCTGAATTAGAGGGCTCAGCTGTATCGGCCTTTCTGGTGGATTTAAAGAGTTAAGGACTTAAAGAGGAGATACCTTAAGTCATTAGGTACATATTCCCTGACATTCTAGAGGTCAACCTTGCACAGTGTGTGACATTAAAGGGCATAACTTATAGAAATGGAATGGTACTGGCCCAAAGGGCAGCAGGTGGATTGCCAGAATACTGAAAAACCATATCTGCATTGTACCACAGCATATTCTACATTGTCAGAGAGCTTGGTGGCTGGTACAGAGAGCACGACAGCTTTTGAGCTCAGCCCAGTATCCACAAGATTATTCACTCTCATTTCACTCTGTGAACTCCTTGATACTTATCCATTAGTTAACTATGAGATTGGATCAGTCCACATTGTGACTTTAAAAAGGCATATAGAAATAAAAGGTGTTCATATAAGTGTAATAGGTTCAGTCGCATGTATTTCATTAGATAAATTCTTCTTTTTTTATGTCTGATCTTTATAACTTTGACTATTGGGTATGGATAGCTTTATGAAAACTAAACTGAAAGGATTCTTTCTGAATATGTAATTCTTTTTTGCCTACAGAGTCCTATGGGGAGTCCTATGGTCCTAAAGACTGTTTTGGCTGACGGAACCTGTCGAAGGCTCACTCTCTAATGGAGCACCTGAATCAACTGAGGATCTCATCGTTGAAGTCAAGAGACAGTGTTGTCTTCAGGGCAGTTTCAGACTTGGACATAAAAAAGAGTAACAGAGTTGGTGAAACTCAAGATGGGAAAGACTTTTTCATACAGAAGACATGAAGGTGTTCGTGATGCACCAATGGTGGAGGCTTTCATGGCAAGATGGCCTGCTCTAATTGATTTCCATGAGGTAAGGTTTGCCTCATACACGGTGTTCTTGTGGTATTAGCCTAAATGGTTAAGGCACAGTTGTTATTTGACAGCCCATTTCTTCAGCATGAGTGATTGCAGCCTTCTTCCAGGTATTAAACCTTTAAAGCTCATTCCTCTGTGCTCATGTTTTCAGATCAACGCTGAGTTGAAGAGAATTGCCACCATCCCCCCTCAGACAAAGTTCCTGGCTCAGCTGGATCTCCACTTGGACAACCTGGTGAAGTTGGTCAACACAAGAGGAGAGCTTGGACTAATACTGAAAAGAATTGTGTGGATAATGTAAGTGATTAAGCCTCAACATTCACTTAACATGATCCTCTTTGGATGAAACTTTACAATTGTGGAAGATTTCAAATGTTTTCCATGATAAATTCTCTCATATTGTATTTTTACATCTGCTTGTTTTTTTAACCTTCACTTTGTCAACTTATTATTAATTGCCAGTAAACCTATTATTAATTTGTGTGCCTTTACTTTAAAAACATTCATGCAAAGTACACTATTAAAACTTAAATGAAGGACAAGAGCTGAATGAAGATGCTAATTACATACATTTCATTTCAGTGTGAAGATGTTGATGCTGAACGTGAGTATGTCAAGGGAGTGTGTATCTACATGGGTGAAGACCCTGGCATGCTTATCCGGGAGTATGTGGTATGTACTTGTCTTTTTTTTTTTCTTTTTTTTCCGGACTTTCCACAGTCTCATATTATTTACTTGGCATGAAATGACTAACATGGCTTCTTTTTTACAGGGCATGGAAGAACATGCCATCAGTGAGACTGTTGAAGACACCACTGTTTGAATTTATCTTCTTAAAGATCAAGCTTCAGCAGATGAACAAGAGTTGTCCTTGCAGGCATCAGGGTGGCGAAGAATTTGGATAATGTAGCATTTGCTGTGATAATGCTATTTGGACTAATGTATACATTAAACCTTGCCTACCCTGCGGACCTTCGCTACAACTTTGATGTTTTCCAGAAGGTTTTCATGGAACTGGATGGAGCTAAACTCTCTAAAGTTCTTGCTTTCAAAAACCATCTGTTTCATTGAGAAGTCAGAGACTGCACTTCTGCAATTCTTTGCAGTTTTTCATTTTGTGTTCAGTAACGTTATACTGCTTATGTTTTTATTGCTTTCCCCTCATGTGACTGCAATGCAGGATGATTTTTCCTTTTGGTATCATGTTGTAAGAAATTTCTACTGACGATTTTTAGCAATATGTTCTAAGTCAACCTTAATGTCCTGCTTACATGTTTAAAATGAAGATTAAAATTCATGTAGGTGTTTGGTATTAGTTATGTAACAATGTCATTTAAGGCTTAACTTATTTGAAATCTTGTACAGATAAATACTTGTACAGAAGCTGAAACTGTTGTCAAATAGTACACAAGTTATATTTGTGTAAATCTGTTTATTCATAAAAGCGTGTTGCTTTTTTTTAGGTAGTCTTAATTTAGTTTACATTTTCAATTGTGTAATTAATACAAATGTTATATGTAAGAGATGACAGGATCATCTATAAGCAATTTCTTTTATTTGCTGCTAAGGTCAGTTTTTTGTGAAATATTTGCAAATATATTCTCAAACTAACTTTTTCTTTCAGTTATTTCTGCAGGCTATCTTTTAAAATGTGTTAACAAGTTTATATGGATGTGATTTTGGACTTGTTCATGGCAGAATTGCTGCTTTCACTGCCTGTCCGTCAGAGGATAGACTTTAAAGTTCTGATGCTGGCCTATAAAGCTCTGAATGGTCTAGGACCAAAATACATCAATGACCTCCTGACCCAGTATGAACCTTCCAGATCCCTCAGGTCATCTGGATCCGGTCTTTTATCAGTTCCCAGAGTCAGAACCAGACACGGAGAAGCTGCATTCAGCTTTTATGCTCCTTATATCTGGAACAAACTCCCAGAAAGCCTCAGATCAGCTGAAACACTCAGTTTATTTAAATCCAGGTTGAAGACTCACCTGTTCTCAGCTGCATTTGAATAAAGCACCAAATCCACACTTTAAGCTTAAATTTCAAAACTTACATTTAACTACTGATTTTATCTACTGTTCTGATTTTATCTGTTTTGATTTTATATAGTTGTTTGTTTGTTTGTTAATTAGTTAGTTAATTTGCTTGTTTTATTCAATTTTAAATCATGCTTTTTATTTGTTCTTGTTTCTAATGTCTCTGTAAAGCACTTTGAATCACCTTGTTGTTGAATTGTGCTATACAAATAAACTTGCCTTGCCTTGCCTTGCCTAATAAAGGTGAATTGTTCAGTAGCACTCACAGTCTTTGCCTTTTTTTGTCAATAATGATCAGTTAATATTTCAATTGAAAAAATTAAGTAGAATTTAAAGCCAAAAGTTGGGTTGCAGGAACATAATTGCAATGTGTTTACATTACATAATATCATTGCATACCACTGGCAAATAAAAATAAGTTGGTGTTAAACATTAAAATATATTGACATTATGCAATACATTGATATTATGATAACAGATTAATATTAGTACATCAAACATTATTTTTTTAAGTAATCTGATGTAAATAAAATACTTTGATTTGACAAGCATTAATTACTTGAGGGAAAGTGGAAAATTAAGTCAGTCATACTTATTCATATTATGTGGGACCGATGTACACAATAAAATCAAGTAAATTGAAAGAACTTTTTTTTTCAGTGTACTTTGACCACATTTGATACATAAATTAGAGCTCTTTGGTGTGATTTTCTGCGGAGACACATTCTGCTTTCAGACCAGGTGCGTTGCACTTTTGTTGTTCAATATGTTTGAACGGGATCACACTTCTGATATCCCATAACCACCTGATTAACAGATGTGCAGTTCAATGCATCACATAAGACTGTGAGGTCTGGTTTATTTAAGTTATTATCGGTAATCAGAATTTCTTGTTATCCTTCAGTTCTCTACAGTGTTCACCTCCTATGAATTTCACTGAATACTATCTAAATACACTTAGAAAATATGTCTTGTTGAATGAGACTATCTCCCATTCATCACATCCAACATAACACCATACTTTCAGAACTTGACAGCATGGTGTTAAAAAGATTAAATACTTTATTAATTCTTTAATTTCACCTTAATTGAATTCAAAAACATATATGGCTGCACAACACCACATAAGTAGCACTAATCCAGGCTGCTTTTAATTTAATTTAAAGAATTGGGGTTTTTTGTGGTAAATGTCCAGTAATAATCTATCAGGGGTAGGAACTAGATGATAGAGCAACAGTTTCTTTTAACCTTTTTTTGCCCTGGGAAATGTACTGAAATCTGAGTTTGATCTTAAAGCTTTCTGAAGGTTTATGTGTTGTTCGTTAACTATCCTGCTGAGATGAGAAGTCTATTTAAATAGACTAGGCATAGAAAGCTGGATCAAGATAAATACAACACTGTGAAGATAAACATTATCATGGCAGTGATGACAAGAATTTATTAACAAGCCCCGTCTGGTACACCGGAATTTATTGAAGAGTTTTAAAGAATAAGAAATGCAAATAGAAGATATGGAAAGATTTTAAAGGTCTTATTATGAGTGAGTCTCATTTTTTCTGCAATTCTAATATGTATTCAATCTTTGAAAGTGTGCTCCTGTTACTGTTTCTTATCTATAGCCTTTTTACTTTCGCTAAAAAAAAATCTATTTTGTTAGGTTTAGGGAAACATGATTTGAGATCAAATACAGCTATTGCAGCCAAACTTTGATTCTTAAACGTTGGGAGGGTTTTTGTCTTCTGAATCTAAACTGAGAGCTGATTCCACAGGAGAGGGCCCTGATAGATGAAGGCTCTACCTCCCATTCTACTTTTGTAAACCTGCACTATGAGAGAAACGTGACGGGTAATCAATCAGCAGAGGATGAAATTGCTGCACCTCATGGCCATGGCTAATGAATGTAATTCAAGGTTAGACTTGTTAAATGTACCAGTATCAATATAGCCAAATAGTGCTATAATTATATGCATTTTTGGTAATGCTTAAGATGATGATACTAATTAGGACCTGGTAGATAAAGATGATCCAACCCTCATCTCCAGTGAATGTCAAACAAAAGATCGGTGGTTAAATCCTGGCAGATGTCAGACAACACATTAAAATAAAACAGGCTGTTCATAAATGTTGAGCAGGTGGAGGTGTTTGATTGAACTGACAACCTTTAGGCAAAGATAAACAACCAGATTCTCTAAAGATAATGATGCTGAAAACTTTTCTTATTTATCTGGGGGTTTTTTTTACTGAAAATGTCCCATTCGTGCTGTATCTCTGTGGCTGTTTCTGTGGTAACTGCAACTGCCGTTTGTGTAGTGAAATTAGTTAATCACTAGGGATGGGTATCGTTTAGGTTTAATCCGATACCAGTACCAAACCGGTACTTTTGAAACGGTGCCGGTGCTTAAACGGTGCTCAAACCAGTGCTTAAAGAATGGAGAACACAAAATTGGTCCAAAAACCTCTCATGTTCAGCTGTTTTATGTAAATAGATAACAATGTTAGCCTTTTCTGCAGCTATAGGGGATTTATGGCATCACTCTTGGCTGGAAGCAGTGCTTAAACAATGGAAAAAAAACACAAACTTTGTCCAAAAACCTCTCATGTTTAACTGTTTTCCACTTTTTCTTTGGTCATTTTAGCCTTTTTGGCCAGGGTGAAGGGAGTATCTGCCATCAAACAGGAAGACAGCCTCATGTAACTACGACGGTGTTTGCTAGTTCACTTTACATGCATTAATGTAATAACGTGGTTAGCCTACTCAACGTAAATTACACATGAACAACATTAAGCTACTCACGCAGAGAAGAACGGCTGCTGCTGCCATCATCATCCGTCATCATTTCTGCTACACTGGCAGGGCTAGGGGCCAGGACTCTCGTCTTTGGGTTTTTGGGGAATGTTGCTAACTCCGGGTCAGATAACAGGCACCACACCCGCAGTAGATGTGCCTGGTGTGAGGTCTCTCAGCAAGCTATCAAATACGGCGCATTTCTCGGCTTTAACAAAATGCTGTGTCGCCAGGTGTTTCATCAGATTCAAGGAGTTACCTCCTTTGCACAGTATCACCTTAAAGCAGCGGTCCCCAACCTTTTTTGCGCCACGGACCGGTTTATGCCCGACAATATTTTCACGGACCGGCCTTTAAGGTGTCGCGGATAAATACAACAAAATAAAACTAGTACCAGTACCGAAAAAAAGAAGATTTATTCATAACACACATGAAAGGACCCAGGAAAACCGAGTAAACGATAAAAACGATAACAAAATAACGCTGAAAACCGATAAAAACCCTGAAAACTATACATTTCACACCTGAGCCTCAACTCTCGCGGCCCGGTACCAAACGACTCACGGACCGGTACCGGTCCGAGGCCCGGGGGTTGGGAACCGCTGCCTTAAAGCACTTGTTGCAGGCTGCTGAGTTTGCATCTTTTGCTGTGAAGTACAGCCAGACTTTGACCGCTTCACCTTGGGCATTTTTAATCTGTAGCTCTGCTCCAAAAGAACGTACATACCTGGGCCCGCCTACTACGCTTGCAAAGGTAAAATGATTGGCTAGAATCCAAAGTGTATGACATTTCAGGAAAAAAAAAGCACCGAAATGTGCGCTGCTTTTCGGTCAGGTTACTAGTGATGTGCGGATCGATCCTGAAATATCGATTCCTCCGATACCAATCATTTATGTTCTAGAATCGATTCTCACATTAAAATATCGATATTTTAGTACTTTAGGGTAAATGTGTAGTTTATCATTAACAGGAACACAGTGGAAAGAAACTACATCATTCAGATTGTCTACATTCAAAGGAACTACTTCCTCTTCCGCCTTTCATACTTATGTGTGCGAAATACGCTGCCACTGGCGTGCACTCACAACAATGGCTGAGCATAATTGGAGTCATGTGTGGACGTATTTTACCTCCACAAACAGCTGAGACATGGTTGTCTCATGTGGCAAAAAAGTGAGGTGTTGTGGCCATACATGCCAACCTTGAGACCTCAGAATTAGGGAGATATTCAAAAGGGCTGTTGCTCCTTGCTATCTAAAATATAACCGGGCGCTGACTTAAACTCTCGACCGTCTCACACTTCTGTTTAATCAGTTTTCTGTTTGACGTTTATTCAGCTGTGTGAAAACCCCGGAGGAACCCACCCGATGGATTAATAAAATTTAATTTAATTTAATCTAATCACTTTAATCTCAGCCAAACCGATTTACCCACGAACAAATAAAACACTGAAAAAGCCAAACAATAACATTTTTAAGTTATCAAAGTGACTTATACATCATGTTTAACCCGAGTAGCGAAAGACCGCGGGGGTTTGAAGACGATGTATCGTCGGCTCAGATATTTGAAGTTTACACAGCTACATTCTCACCTGAAAATATGTTAAAGGTTTTTTTGCGACCAAGAAAGAGAACTAAGAGTAATATTAAAACTAAGTAGCTGCCGTCATTGTTGGAAACTGGAATTGGCTGGGCCGCGCTATGAATTCTGCGATATGGTTTTTCAATTTTGTTGTCCTGGTGGAAAATCGGGAGAAATTCGGGAGAATGGTGGCTCCGGGAGATTTTTGGGAGGGGCACTGAAATTCGGGATTCTCCTGGAAAAATCGGGAGGGTTGGCATGTATGGTTGTGGCAACATCACTAACCTTGTCAAACACCTCAGAGTAAATCATATCACAGAATATGAGGAGCGTATGTTGAGGCGAACTGAAGAGGAGGAGAGGGACAGGCGCTGCTAGGGCGAGACAGACGTCTCTCACTGAATCCTTTAGTGCTGCAGGCAGGCAAGGTGTTCAAATAGGGCACAACTTCAGTTTTTTTTTTATTTCTATGTGATGAACTCTGCATTGTTAAGTGATAAGAACAAGTAATCTGATGTCCTGTAATCATTATGACACTTGAGATGTCTGTGAAGGTTCTCAGTCATCCAGGTCATCGTAGTCAAAGGAGCTTGCAAAGAAAAGCGTCTGGACTTCTTTAAGTTACTTGAAGACGTTTCACCTCTCATCCGAGAAGCTTCTTCAGTTCTAAGGTCAAATGGTGGAGAGTCCCAGATATAAACCTAGTGGGAGTGACCCCCCACAGAGGGACAAAAGGACCCCCTGATGATCCTCTAATCGCCTGAGCCAAGGTGTGAAACTGGGTGTGGGTCCCAATCAGCCAGAGTTTCGGGTGTGTTCATTGTGAAACCTGGCCCCACCTTATCATGCAAATTCCTAAGGTCAGATGGCCCAGGATGTGAGTGGGCGTTAAGGCGTCTGGGAAGGGATCTCAAAACTGGATTATAGATGGCAGACAGTTGGTGTCGTAAACCACCGCCTGTTCAAAGATGGTCGCTCACAGTGGACATAGATGGCTTCTTTCACTCCTCTTTCAAACCATCTGTCCTCTCAATCCGAGAAGCTACTGAAGAAGCTTCTCGGATGAGAGGTGAAACGTCTTCAAGTAACTTAAAGAAGTCCAGCCGCTTTTCTTTGCAAGCTCCTTTGACTATAATTTGAGATACAATAAATAAAATAAGTTTTTGTACAAAGTATCGGTACCGGATCAGTATCGTCAATACCACCCTGAATATTACTTGGTATTGGATCGGAAAGGAAATCAGTGGTATCGCACATCACTACTGGTTACTAGCGTTTATGTCAGAACCGGTGCCATAATTGCACCGGGTACCGGTACCCATCCCTACTAATCACACAGGTTAAAGTTATAGTTTGGGGCAAGTATTTGGACGTTGTAATTATTTTTTAATGATTGACTCTATATCCTACCAGAACAACTTTAATTCAAGGCTTTTACCAAAAGTACTGCATCATCTGCTAAGGAATTAGTCATTTTTGTAAATACTACATAATTGGACAATTGCCTGACGAGCAGTTTCATAGCCAATTGTGACCTTTTCCCTCTGTAGTCTATCGGAAATTTAGTAGATAAAAGATCTTGTGTTGATTCCAAGTAGTGAACTTGTATTTGGTAGCTGTTTACTCAAACTCACACTATAGGGTCCAATGATATCATTGCAAATGAAGTCAACCATCATTAGGCTAAAAACCAAAATAAACTTGGCAAAGAAACACAACTTTTTGAGTGGCCAAATCAACAATCTGAAACATTCTTAAAAAGAAAGATTGCAGTGGACAGCTCAGAAATCTCTCCAAAAAAGGAAGCCTCTACAATATCTAATATCTAACCAAGTCAAGGACACTTGTCAAGAACCAGAACGCCAGATAAGAGTTTTCCTTAACACAATTTAAAAAAAAAAAAAAAACTACCTACTTCTGGAAAGAATATGTGAAGAAATTAGCTTGTACCAGAAGTACCAGAATGAGCTCATTATATGAAGCATAGTGTACTGCATTATCTGTCAAAGATTGTTAACATGGTTGAATTAAACTGAAGTAACACTGAGATGTGCAATAGAGTAGTGCAAAATTATATAATAAACTATATGTACACTATAACACTAAGAAGCAGCTGTAAGAAGGTATTATACAGATATATGTGTGTGGAATCTTATGCCTGACAGGTGTGTTCACCTGTCATAGAAAAGAGTGTTATTGTACAGTTTCTTAGAGAATGGTAGGAAACAGCAGGGCTATACTCTGCTCACAATCCACCACAGGCTCAAAAACTGATCAGACAGGGCTTCACAGGTATATAAATATTTGAATCTCAGATTATTTGACAAGTGAAAGAACTGTGGCTCACCCACCATAAAACAAACTTCCAGCGAACTGGAAGGCAAGCTGAAAATGCAACAGGAATTCTTAAAAAAAAAAAAAACGGAGGAAAAAAAACGCATGTCAATGATCTTTACTCCTGCTTCTTTATGTATACTTATGATTGAGTTCTGCGTTATTAGTTTTCTATAACTGGTCAACTGATGAATATTCATATAATCATAAAAAGATGGAATAATACTTTCAAGGTTATTCATGACTAATGTACCCAGGTAAGAGGAAGAAAGACAAATATTTCTTCAAGAAGCCCAGTGATCAGATATTAAATATTAAAATGCTAAACTGGTGAATGTAAACTAACGAGCTACAAAAACAAAAAAGAAACTGTCAGATTTGCACTTTAGCATGCTGTATATATATATTGTCATTAGTTCAAAAAGTTCTATAGTTTCAAGCCACGAGAGATTTCTGCTTCACTTGGCAAGAAACAGTATTGCTTACTTATATTGTTTTACTGTGAAAACTGCTTACTAAAGTTTGCTTTCTTCTGCCACTTCTTTAAAAAAAATAAAAATAAAAAAAATCCCACAATATTGAAGTCCCTGAAGGCAAGCATGGAGCGATACCTTCAACCAGAAATCTGCCTGACAGTTGAACATCTTTGATGTAGTTTGTCTTTTTTTGTTTGTTTAAACACTATTTGAATTCCCTCATTGGCTGATTAGTGTCAGAGCTGTAGCGAAAAATCTAGGCCAGGTTTGTCAGACAACTCACGACAGGCATTTTCCCTTCTGTTCATCAATTGCCAATGAAGATGTTTGGTTCTAGATTTGTTTACTTTAAACAAAGCCGCATCTAATAAAGGGAAATTTTTAAGGATATGTGAAGCTCAAGTTCTAGAAATTTCTGTGAATATTTGTTTCTTATTATGAAGCACTACATGTTGCCATATTAATTCTGTGAAAGTATCAAACACTCAGTCCACAGTGAAATATGCATAATATTCAGAAAGAGATTATAAGAGACTATATTTATTAGTTTTGACATGGTATAGCCTCAGCCTGTCAATGTCATCCAGGGTTTTATTTAATTAATTTTAACACCTGCTATCACCTGTTGATTTATTATGTGCTTATATGGAAAAACTTAGAAGGTGAAAGAGAAGGTGCGTTTTTGCATGAGTGAAGTATATCAAGAAATCAGAGAAATTCTAATGGAATTTACTGGAGAACGAAATATGATGGAGACCACTGACAGGTTAAAGCAATGAGCCAGAGCCAAACCACAGAAGGTAAGACGCTAACAGAAGGAGCTTTGCAAGGAAAGAAGATGGTTGAACAAGAAGGTAAATGAGTAAAACAGATGGACAGAGAACCAACAAAGTCACTTACTGTCCTAATAATAAAAAACAAATCTGAAAACAAGGCACAGGTGAAAGGGTGAGAAATCAAAAAGGTGTAAATAAGCAAAGAACCACAAAGAAAATTATGACAAAAAGAAAAGTTGATGATGACAAAAAGTTGTTATAACTGAGGTTCAAAATAGTCTTACAAAGAGGAAAAAAACTAAACAAACCTACAATAACAAACAGACAGAACAAACAACCACTCACAACACTGAATTGACTTCAAATATTTTCATGGTGTGGCACTTGGCTGTGCATGTAGAGCAATAAAGGTAAAAATATGGAAAGGGAAATGAATAAACTGCTGCAGAATTCTTATTCATGTAAGCCTGAAAGGTTTGTGTGAAAAAGATGAGGTCAGTATTTTCAGATCCTTTGCCTTTCCCTTCTCTTGGTTTATCTGCTGTTAATGTGTAAGTGAGAGGGAGGGATAAAGAAGAAGTTACACTTTTTCTTGTTGGGCACGCCACTACATAAAAACCATCCCATCTCAGCAAACACAATTTTATTCTGCTGCACAGACTTCTTGAGGATTCACTCATTAGATTTTTTTCAAACTCCTATAAAAATTAAATATAAAAGGTGTTTTGGTTAGTAAGAAGAGAACAACCTTCTTTTAAAAAAAAAACAAAAAAAAAAAAAACGTGAAATTTGATCTTTAAGTAAAAAAGGATATCCAAGAGATGCATAACATTTAGTAACTATGCATGGGCCTCAAGTGATTTTACACTACTTACGATTCACTTTCGATTTCATTCTGATTATTGTTGATTATTGTGTCAACTGATTAAAGAAAGACAATTTCAGTGAATGGAATATAGAACCATGCTAAGCTGTGAATACATAGTAAGTATTAACTAATAAGTGCCAAAGGGCCAAAGATGTATGTTTTATGTGATGCCATTGAACAATTACTACAACAACAACAACAACAACAACAAAAAGACAAAAGCATCAGCGTCCAATGAATTCTACAGCTCACTTGCTGCCAAATAGCCACTACTAAAGGTTCTCACACAGAAATTAATCAGTAATGCACATTAAAGTAACTGTATGTTGCTCTTTACTGGTCAGTTTTTAATTATTTTCATAACCCCCTTTTTTGTAGATTAATGCAGTTCTGGTGCTGTATAACCAATTGAGAAGCTATCAAGAGAAAGCAGACTGTTGTTTTCCATTCTTACATCACATATAGGAAAATTTCCAAGACTATGACTGCAATAACCTTATCCAAAGTCTCTGGCAGACCACCGTTTGCTTAAAGCCTTAATCTCACCTCTTCTAAAGAACTTTCAGACAACTTTAGCAGTCAGCACTCTGTATGCAAACCGTTACATTTTCAAGGATCAGTCTATAAACATTGAAAACCTGAAAAGAACCTTTCTGGGATATTTGGAGAATTATTCCACACATTCAGGAGCAGTTGCAAACCACTTTCAATTTACCACCGTTACCTTCCCAGTACCTTTCTACATAGTACACTATCACACCACACAGACTCACATGCACGCACACAAATAGCAGCTTTTTCCCATGGAGTGATTAGTAGCTGAAAGTCTCAAAAAGCTCATCTAGGCTCGTTATCACCTCGTTTTCTGCTCATTAGGCTGAGATCAAAGACAGAGGGGTAATTAACGAGGTTCACATCACTGTAGGCTATTGGGCTACCCCAGTTCCTGCTCCGTTGGAGAATTACTTAGGTTAGCACACACACACACACACACACACACACACACACACACACACACACACACACACACACACACACTTACATCTGTCTTTGAGTTAGTACTCACTGACATAAAGTAGAGATGGACCGATATTACGTATCGGTATCGATAGAGCGGCTGTGGCGTGCGAGACCTCTCGGCGGTCTGGTTGAGCATTTGGAGCCTCGCTACCAAACCGGCATTTCATCTCCAAGAAAGTTATCCCAGAAAGAAGTAAAGCAAGTGTGTAAGTTCATCTCTGAATGTTTGTAAAGCACTCCCACATTAAGCTTAACAACCAATTGCCTCTCATTCTCTCCCCCTCCCTCGCTTGTTGCTACTTCAATCATGAAACTTCCCGTCTCTCTTGTTTGTTTTGGCCCACTTTGCACCAGAAAGAGGAAACCAGCGGCTGAACAACAGCAGTACGTTTAAGCTTGATAAGCTGTTAACAGAATTTATTTAATATTACTTTCTACACCAGGATCCTTTTCTAAGTAGCTGACGGCTGGTAACTGTGCAGGGGCGGGTCTAGCAAAGTTTAGCCAAGGGGGCAGGTAGGGCGTTAACAGGGAAAGGGGGGTAGGAAGACATACTTTTCTTTCTTATTCTCATTTAAAATGTCTAGCGTTTAATAAATAATTATCTAAATCTTACATCCAAAGTTTTAATTAAATTAAAGTTGATTACGTCAATTAAGCATCACGAGGTGGAGGGTGGGGGATGGTTTCCTATTATTTTTGCTCGGATTTGGCAACCCTATTAGTTAGGTTGTTTAATATTTCTGCTAAGTACTCTTTAAAATACCAGAATAGGAAGGATGGTGTAGGCTTAAGTTTATTAGATTGATCAGTATTGCTGAACTATGAAATATTTTGGGTGCAGTGTATTTTTTGCATACAGGTATAACAGAATAGCTTTAGTGTTTTGTTGTTGTTGTTTTTTAACCCTTTAAAGCCGGTCGGAGCGGACACGTTCCGTTTTGTGTAACTATTTTTAAATCCCGGTAGCACTGCAACCACGTAAGCTAGCGCAATAAATTTTTTTTGCATATGAAACCTGAGGAGTTGTACTTACATCTTATGCCATCAGCTTGTCCTAGGTCACAGTTTCATTCCACATATAGCTTTGCAAAAACTGCATAAAAAAGCACTTTCAGCAACAAAAATGATATTCCAGAAACATGCTTTGCCGATCCGATCAGCTGTTTGTAACACTTCCTACATCCATCAGCGCAAACTATCAAATGTCCGCCATGACCTGCCCAAAACCAGAAGTTGTGTCATTTTGCAGAAATGTAGTTTTTTACCATCAGGGCCTTATGAGCCTATACTTGTGTTTTTAAAAGTTATGTTTGACTTTATGACTTTCTGTGTCGTTTCTGGGATGCTTAGGACTCATATTGCACTGCTGGAAATAGTTTATTTTGATGCATATGCTGTTTTTTTGCAAATTTATGAATAATATTTATTTTCGTTTTTCCTGCAGTATATGAAAATAAAACTATGAAGACACTTAAAATAAATTTCCTGTGGTGGGAAACTATTTTGTGCAACTTTTTGTATTTACAGTTTTGAGGGATAAGCCTCTTAAATTTCTCTAACTAGAAATATATGTTAAAAAAGAAAAAAACAATTTTAATTTTTTTGTAGTTTCTTGCACTTTTTTTGCAATTTATGTAATTACTATGCACTTAATGCATACATATTATTAAAATTTGGGCTATAATGGTTGTATTGATGTATATCAACTTGAAATGCTCCCAAAAATGGCACTAAAACATGCAAAAATATAAGCTCTGGCGGACTTGGTTCTATGGTAGGTCTTAAAGGGTTAAACTTGAGTATGAACTTATACAAAATGCAGAAAAATAGTAAAAAAAACAAACAGTTTTATTGATTAAAAAATGCATCCGAATATATCGGATTCATATCGGTATTGACACATATCCAAATGTATGATATCAGTATCGGACATAAAAAAGTGGTATTGTGCCATCTCTAACATAAAGCAGTCCCTAGCTTTTACTCTAACCTTACTGATCACAACTAGACAATCTTTTTCAACTTTTAGCTTAACCCTTACCAAAACTTAATTCAAACCTTAATCCCAAATTAAGTCGTAACCTTGAAAAAACCCTGCTCACAAACTGTCTCTCTTACAAAAACTACTGACACACTACCATATATGTGGACCCTTCCCCTTAACCTGTGGTTCTCCAACTGTGGGCCTGTCTACACTGGTGTAGATGTGACATAGCAACACGTTCTCACTCCCAACTCGTCAAACGTGTGACGCATGGTCAGGCTCCCTCTGCTGCACTTATGGACGCACAGGGTACCCCTCTCGCGTCGGGAATTGACGTGAAGGGTCCGCGGAAGTGCCTTTTGTCGGTATATTTAGACATTTTCCAAATCACATTGTAGTGACGTATACAGAACACAATAAATTATATAATGTAAACAACTACCTGAAAAACAGGTAGAACAATACTTTTGTGTGGTTTATTGCATTTACGGAGGGAGTGATGTATGCTGGGTAATGGCACAGCTAGCTACTGGGTGACTTTATTCACCCGCTTCGGCTGTTATCAGTCCATACAATGGGCGTTATTAGCACAAATCTGTCCCATAGATATGGGCCATCTCCTGCTAGATTGTTCAGAAGGTTGTTCTCATCCATCCAGATGGAGGATCACTAACAGGAGCGTGGAAGACTCCAGAATCCACTCTGGCTGGAATCCGGTGGATATGCAGTGTGTACAGGTAAGACCATTTAAACGGACAGCATTTATAGAATGACTATTAAAAGTCAGCGAGTGTCAATAATGTTAATGTGGTTATGTTAGTAATACACCGAGTGCTAATATAACAGCTGTAAGATGCATTTGTAGATGTTATTACGTGTTTTACCGTCTTTATGGTGCTAGCTTAAAGTTACGGTGTAAACGTTAGCTTATATTGGAGGAAAGCTGTTACTGGTTAAACGATGTTAGCACAGAAATATTAGCTTCTGTCATGACTGATGAAGTTACTAGTTGATAAAGTTTTCAGTAAAGTGATTAATCGCAGCCACAGACTGACAGCAAATATCTCGATTAGCTTCAGTGCATCTGTAATAAATATGTGCAAGTTTCAGTGCTTCGTTTAAACTGTATGATACTTATACTGACCCAGGGTCAGTGTAAAATACAATCCTAGCTGTGTGAACAAAGCCTGGATCCTTTAATCCTGCATCACAAACCTCAGGATGCAGGTTATTATTACTCTTTCCTGCTGGCACACCTGTCACACCTGAGAGTCAGCTAGAAACTTAGTGACGTGGACATCATGCAAAGACTGCCAGACTCTGTAATACTGCAAATGATCAGTGACTCAGGTTATCACTAAACTTTAAACAGCACCTCTGTGTCTCTGTGTGCTGAACATCTAGGATTGGGTCAGGCTGCATCAGCTGAAGCTGTTATTTGTATATATAAGTATTTTTTATTCAGGTGTGGGGAAAATACGTAAGACTGCAGTGAAGCGATGCACCAGATGAATCCCTGGCCAAAGGTATCGTACTTAAATCAGACTACTGATCCAGCCACATCAGCCTTTTGTGAGGTCTGTTTAAAGTAGACTAAAAGTGAACTGCAGGTTCCTGAGAGGTGGACTGTGAGCACAGAAACACATGTTCATACATACAGCTGCAGCAAACTTACATTAATTTTAAATAGATTTGTTACTCTGATGTCTGTCTCTGTGTTAGTCGTCTGACAGACTGGTGACCTGTCCAGGTGTGCTCTACCTATGAGTACTGGGACAGGCTCTAGCCTCTGTAATAGAAATGTTCTGTTATTCTCATTTAAAGTATTTAAGTGCTTATGCATGTGCTTAGTTGTGACACTGTTACTGTTCAGTGAAAGTTTCTAAAACTAGATGAACTTACTTCAGCGTCAGCAGTTTGAGAAAACAACTCCCTTTACAGGTGCTGATAAGGCCAAGGGCACAAAACAGCTTAACCATTGATCCGTTAGGTTTCATAGCGAGACACGTGAAGTGTGGTAGGATCAGTTTAACTTCCTCCCTCTTCCTTGGAATGCATAAAGGAGCAGGAGCACGACCTCTGTGGCAGCGCTGACATGACTGAACTGTGATGTTTGATGTGTGTTGGCGCAGTAATAAAAAGCTTGATCACAGCTCTTTCTGTGTTGCAGACTTTATTTAAAAAATTCCACGACACCCCCCCCTCCCACTGTGAACATGAATTGAATATTCAGAAGACATTTGTTTAAATAGTTCTACAAATCTGAGCTGTCGGTGTGTCCTTGGATTGTGTGGTAATAATATTAGAGCCTGCAGTCTTTCTTACTGAAACTCTACTATGAGTCATGTTACCTGAGATTAATTCTATGTTTACCTGTCAGCCTGGATGAATGTGCTGTGTGAAGGAAATTAAATTAAATCAGATCTGAACTGCGCACATTTAAGGAACCTGTTCATATTTAATATGAACCAGTGATTTTTTTGATTGCTGATTCCAAGAGAGTCTTTGTGGAAATCCTGTTTGGCTTTTTGTTATTTTAATTCTCTTCTCTGTTTTCCAGAACAGTTCTCCACAGTCACTGTCCACATGGGTCAGTGGGACCAAGAAGCACTCTGCTAATGTGGGACTCTGACCAGCAACATCCAGCAAGACCCAGACAGCGTTTTCTATCTCCCAGCTGGAGTTTTTGTTTGTCTGTGACTGGAGAGTCAGATTTTTGTTGAGCTTCACACTTGCAGAGTTAAGTCAGTTTGCAGAGATCCCTCCCACCCTGGCTTTTATGTGCTAGATTTCTTATCTGAAACAGTAATATTTCAGTGACTGCTGCTTATACCACAGGTTAATACACTCTACTGATCCCTGATGGGAGAATCATCAATTTTGGCAACAAAGAAGCCTGGTGGATGTTTGTTTACAGTCTGATGGTGGGACATCATGCTCTGCATCTTCAAAGTTTGCCTCCTCATTATTATTCATACCCAGTAATGTGAAGTATGCTCATATCTACTATAACTGAACAAACGCGGTGGTCTTCATTTATGGAGGCTGTTGAGTCTGAATGTTGGATGTTGTGTATCTCGTGTTCTCTGGGCTTTGTTGTCCTCAGTCTTTTCGCAGGATCAGAAAACAAAACCAGGAGGCGCGTAAATGTTTCTTCTCCATGATGTTTCTTCAAATGTTTCTTCTGGATGATGATAAGACTGACACGTGATGCCACCTTTGGTCTTGTGATGAAGCAAAGCTCAGGAAGAAGTGGGATTAAATGGTACCCACATGTGTGCTGCTGAGAAGGATGTACAGGGGCACCTGCAGCCAAATCCAAGCCTCAGGTTAGTTGTAGTTGCAGAACGCTACAGGACTGAGACATCTAAGGCATCAAATGTTTGATTAAACGGATGAAAAAGAGAAGTTTCTTCCCTATAATTATCACTTCTTAAAATCTGTAGCAACTTCAAGTCTGTCAGCGTGCTGAGCATGCTCAGAATGTGACAATATATTTTTGTTCAATATTTAATTTCTTTCAGTTGCAATTGTTAAATGAAAAAAATAAAAATATATATTCTTATAATTTAGCAAACTAATTTATCAAAAAAATATATACATATATCTGTATTAGTTTTAATAAATTAATTTGACAGCTGTATTGAAAATACCATATTGTATTCATACAGAATCAGTTTGGTATCATTGTTTGTCTGCTCACTGATTGTTGAAACTAAGAGCTGCTTTGATCTGTTTAGATCTAAAGTATCCAAAGTTGAGCTCTGATGCTTCTTCACCCCTGTGTGTGTGATATGTGATTTCCTACATGCTGGCAGAGCAGAGCGGCAGTTTGTGCTCACAGATGGTGACAGTGTGGAGAGACGGTGGTGTTTCCTTAGAAGAACCAGCAGAGTCACAAAGGGCACCAGTCCATCTCACCACCTTGACTTGCTGACTGATGTTCGTCTGCACTGCACAGAGGAAATCAGCTGACCGAGGTTTGTCTAGTGACGTGTTATGAAATGTATATTTGTTTTATGCTTACAGATGTGTTTTTCTTGACAGAGGCTCTGCAGAGGTTAGACAAAGCAGAGAAAACATGTGCTTTACATTTTACTGTGATTTATTGAGATATTTGTTGCCTGATGTTCAGCAGGAATGGAGAAATAGAATCAAAGGAAGATGTTTTTGCTGTTTTTGTAATGATGTAAGTAAATCTTCAATATTATTTATTTGCTTGGTTATATTAGGAGTGTTTCTGAGTGAGGGGGGAGGAGTCATCATCCAGGTAAAGTGACGTGGATCAGTGGATACACTTGTCTCCCCTTTAAAGGAGACGATCCAAGTCATCCTTAAATGTTAGTGCTTTCAAATACACAAACATTTTTAAAGGACAAAAATGAACATCCAACTTTGACTGTAACACAAAATAAATCTTTGCATGTGTGTTTTCAAACTCTCAGATGGGCAGCATATCAGTCTTGGACTGTCTAACCTGCAGCACTGAATGACCACCACACATGAGCATGTTCCTGCAACATTCAGCATCTGATCCTTCATCTGTGTGCTGCTGCTTTTGGTAAGTAGAGTTACCCAACTCCAGTAACTCTAAACACATGCCATCCATTTCTAACGGCCTGGTTACTTCCTGTCAGTTACTTTAGAAACCATGTGGTCACCTGACCTAACACTGTTTCTTCTTCTTCCCCTTAATGTTCAAGTGTCACATGTCAAACAGCTGGAGAGGAAACTACACCAGCGTACTGGGATGTTTCACCAACACGTGCCAGATGCTGTTCCTTCATGGTGACATCACCAGAGACAGCCCCGCCCACCTCAGGACCTCGCCATTGATCATGATGATTATAATGATGACAGCGAGCGGAACTAAGACTGTAAAAATCCACGACCAGAATGTTTCTTTCTAATTATGAATGAATAGTGAGAGCCTCTTTCTCTGTTTTGTCTGTTTTGGGGTTGTTTTTTTTTACCTCATTTGTTACTAACAAAGTTCACAAACTCACACAGTTTACATTCTTTATGTTTCCATCTTTACCAGCCACTCTAACTGCATTTAAGAAAATAATCCTTAGAAATCGGTTTTTCTCTTTTGTAATTGATGATAATTCAGTGAATATACTGCGCTGCTTCCTTTTATTGCGTCACACATTGCTTTAAGTTTTTCAGTTCCAGTTATTTTTTACTGCTGTTTGAATTCTCTGAATGTTTGACCCTGTAGACTGTTTGATGGACTGCTTGTCTTCCTGTTTGTTACCGCCGCCTGTTTTTTAATAAAGATTTGGATTTCTGACTTCAACACAGCCTCTGCGTGTCCTCCCTTTGTGTCCTCTTCCTCTGTGAATGTGTTGCATGTGTCACAGATTCATTTTATTAACAGCTTTCCCACAGTGAGTTGCATCAGCATTCATTCACAGCACATTTCAGAAGGATTCAGATTAATACAGTGATCTTACAGTCAGAATGATCCTGACAGAGTGCCACTGTAAATGATCTTTCATCAGGTCAATTTCAAAGTTCAGTATTTTAAAGCAGGAGTTATGAAGACTCATACTGGCATTAGGACTAATAATATGTACTTACAAAGTCAAAGTTTTTTAATTATGCTAGAATATTGGAAGACAATCAACTTTGTGTTTTCCGCATATTAATTATTCTGAAATAGAGACGGTGACCCTAACTGTACAGAAGCACTAAACAACTGACAATCTAACAGACATCATTGGCCTGAGCCGTCATGCACAGTGAGTCTGATCCTTTGCTGTGAGAGTCTGACAAGCATGTTTCTGGTCAGTTTGGAAGAAATAATATCACAATGTTGATCTTTTTTCCAATATTCCTTCTCTTTTACAACATAAACTGTGATCAAAGGTACTTGTGTTCACAGCATGTAATAATACTGACAGTCCAGGGCATTGTGGTCTGTTGAGCTAGGGTTAGGGTTAGCAATTCAGACATATGTAATCAATATTAAACGTCTCTGACGTGGGCCACTGTCCGCAGTGTTGGGAAATCCATACCAGGCTGGAATGAGTCAAGGTAAGTGAGCATCCACGAGAAGACACAGCAGATGCATCCTACTGACAGGACCAGGAGACTCCAGAAGCCGAGCATCTTCTCTTCAATGCCATCCTCTCCTGTCACCCTCTCTGCCCGCAGCTCTTTGAGTATGGGGTAGATAAGGGCGCAGAGAAACCCTTATTACTAATTTGTATTATAATTCAATTTTCATGAAATATTCATATTCAGTATCGGTCCTTTTATATTATAACCACGTATCCACCCAGGCTCATGGTGGGGCAGGGCTCTGTCCTGGGATGCTTGAGTACAAGGTAATGTACACCCTGGCCAGGTATCCAGTCTGTCAGAATTGTTTTCAATATTTGGTTCAAAAACACGAGTGACAACAAAAATCCAACTAGGATTCTTGCATATGATGAATGAAGTCTGTCTTTGACTGTATTGTCCAGCTGATCCATCAAACCCCCAGCAGGTGAACCTTATTCATGACATAACACGGCAACAATGTAAAAAATGAAACAGCAACAGTCTAAATGTAAAGTGCATTCTAAACTCCTCTTCAATAAATCATATGCAAAGAGTCATTCAGGACTGTAAAACGTGAACTACAGAACCCAGAGTCTTCATCATTAAATCTCTGGTTGCTTCATTTTTCTATCCTATATCAGATACTTTAAGGTTAGGTTAGGTAAACTTGCATTCTCATGGTGAGGCAAAGTGCTTTATGTGTGTATGTGCGTGTCATGAACGGCTATAAAAGGCCTATAATTAAAGAACAAAGCGGGGTTTGAGTTCGAGTTGCGGCAGACTGTCACTACTTGTAAATGGAACGCAGCCTCCCTACGGCGGACAGCTAATAACTGAATCGGACGCGGTCCACCCGAGTCCACAGCAACCACCATAGCAACCGCCTAGCATGACCTTAAAAACATATTCTGTCTTCATAACTATCAAACACGTGAAATGATTTGCAAAGTGTTTAAGTGTTACAGCTGTAGAGAGCTATGGCGGCATCTTTGGAAGCTGTTAACATAGCTAATAATATACGATGTAACCATGGAGACAGTCAGTCACGTGAGCTAGCGGTGCACGTTTACTACAGTGAATAAGGTGATTGCGTCCACACGCTGCAGAGGGTAAAGACATTACTTCAATATTGTTTTATATTGATATATATTTGCCTTCTGTTGACCATCACCTCAGGTTCACCATTACAGTTTCAGCAGACAGATGCACACTGACTAAATATGAACACATTCAAAAACTCATGTCTCAGAAATAAGCACAGATGTTCATGTTTGTCATTAGAGTTTTATTTGTAAGAAAATTATGAGCTTCATATTGTGTATCAAATAAAAGAACATTTCACAACTCTGAGTCAACAGGAACAGGTAACAGAAATGTCTCTAATGTAGACGTGTACAGTGTAGTGTAAGCATTAAAAGATCATAAAGGAAACACTAACATTTATGTGAAACTAATTGTAATAAAAAAATGAACAGGTGGTTAATAGATGTAAAAGAAAGAATCTGAAAACAACACTTTTTTGGTCTAAGTGATCAAAGTAGAAAACAGAACTGATGCTCAAAAACAAACCGTAGCTGCACTAATATTACACATCTCCATTGTTGTGGTGAACAGACATGTTGCTTTTAAAACCACATGCAGTGTGTGACCGTGACTGTTCACTGAGACCATGAACGCCACTTTGCTGAAGCCTTCGCCTTCTTCTTCTTCTTCTTCTTCTAAATTGGAAGCAGAAGGAGCACGAGCTGCTTTGATCTACTGAAATGAAAAAGCAGAACATCTGAGTTGAAACCAGTCAGCTGAAATCATTAAGACAGGAACAAATTCAATGCAGTGTCTCAGGTGGCTTAGCCTGTTACAACTGTTGATACAAGCTAAATACGGTTAACACACAGTGTCAGGGAGCTCCAGTGTGGGAACTAGTGGCTTTAGGTTTGTAGTCATTTAACTTTCATCCATTCATTCATTTAATTCAGGAGGAAGAAATGTCAGGTTGATGCAGGCTGGTTACATGCATTTGGTCCCATGCTGTCTTTAACTAAATGACTTGGTTCACTTTATGGCTGGGCTGTATGTGGGGTTATATCATGTTATTTGGGCAGGAGTACCTGTCCTCTGTTAGACTTAGAAAGTTTCTCCATAAGTAGAGTTTCTAACTCTTCTAGCACATCTGTGGCTGACAGCTTTTTGGTGGCTCTTTTTACCCCACACTGGTTGTGAGTGTGTAAATAGCCCCACTAGTTCTTTTGGGTTGCAGTTAACTTGGGAGGAAGGGGTGGGTCTGCCATGACTAGATGAATAACAATTATCTGGGATACATAAATTTCATAATGCATGCATATATGTCTACAAACCTGCCTGTGGGCTGCCATTTTTACATTCAGTTATTTCTCTGCTGGATCTAAATAATGAATGTGTTACAGTTAAACTGACACTGATCAGTAGTGATGTGCGATACCACTGATTTCCTTTCCGATCCAATACCAGGTAATATTCAGGGTGGTATCGACGATACTGATCCGATACCGATACTTTGTACAAAAACTTATTTTATTTATTGTATCTCAAATTATAGTGTCATAATGATTACAGGACATCAGATTACTTGTTCTTATCACTTAACAATGCAGAGTTCATCACATAGAAATAAAAAAAAAAACTGAAGTTGTGCGCTATTTGAACACCTTGCCTGCCTGCAGCACTAAAGGATTCAGTGAGAGACGTCTGTCTCGCCCTAGCAGCGCCTGTCCCTCTCCTCCTCTTCAGTTCGCCTCAACATATTCTCCTCATATTCTGTGATATGATTTACTCTGAGGTGTTTGACAAGGTTATTGATGTTGCCACAACCATACATGCCAACCCTCCCGATTTTTCCAGGAGAATCCCGAATTTCAGCGCCCCTCCCAAAAATCTCCCGGAGCCACCATTCTCCCGAATTTCTCCCGATTTTCCACCAGGACAACAAAATTGAAAAACCATATCGCAGAATTCAGCCAATTCCAGTTTCCAACAATGACGGCAGCTACTTAGTTTTAATATTACTCTTAGTTCTCTTTCTTGGTCGCAAAAAACCTTTAACATATTTTCAGGTGAGAATGTAGCTGTGTAAACTTCAAATATCTGAGCCGACGACACATCGTCTTCAAACCCCCGCGGTCTTTCGCTACTCGGGTTAAACATGATGTATGAGTCACTTTGATAACTTAAAAATGTTATTGTTTGGCTTTTTCAGTGTTTTATTTGTTCGTGGGTAAATCGGTTTGGCTGAGATTAAAGTGATTAGATTAAATGAAATTAAATTTTATTAATCCATCGGGTGGGTTCCTCCGGGGTTTTCACACAGCTGAATAAACGTCAAACAGAAAACTGATTAAACAGACGGTCGAGAGTTTAAGTCAGCGCCCGGTTATATTTTACATAGCAAGGAGCAACAGCCCTTTTGAATATCTCCCTAATTCTGAGGTCTCAAGGTTGGCATGTATGGCCACAACACCTCACTTTTTTGCCACATGAGACAACCATGTGTCAGCTGTTTGTGGAGGTAAAATACGTCCACACATGACTCCAATTATGCTCAGCCATTGTTGTGAGTGCACGCCAGTGGCTGCGAGACATTTATACAGCGTATTTCGCACATAAGTATGAAAGGCGGAAGAGGAAGTAGTTCCTTTGAATGTAGACAATCCGAATGATGTAGTTTCTTTCCACTGTGTTCCTGTTAATGATAAACTACACATTTACCCTAAAGTACTAAAATATCGATATTTTAATGTGAGAATTGATTCTAGAACATAAATGATTGGTATCGGAGGAATCGATATTTCAGGATCGATCCGCACATCACTAATG
This sequence comes from Copadichromis virginalis, assembly GCF_057382275.1. Lineage (NCBI taxonomy): Eukaryota > Metazoa > Chordata > Actinopteri > Cichliformes > Cichlidae > Copadichromis > Copadichromis virginalis. Next base: position 28,499,242 of record NC_140622.1, on the reverse strand, counting down.
CTTGGACTTCTTCTGTGTTGTAAATGCACAAATCGGTCCGTCCATGATTACATTGCTCCTCCCATCAAAAGGTCTGTGCATGCGCAAATATATCGCCCTTCGTTGATTATTGGACTGACAGTTGTCGGTTGGAAAATCTTTACATATCGGCCAACCCTACTGGGTGACCAAACAGACCCAACTGGGCACACAACTGTGGAGACAGAGACACGACTGACTTCATACAGGAAATATGAAGCACAGATACGAAAGTAGAACACACTAGACACAAACATAGACAAACAAGAACTAGAAATATAAGTAACAAAACTGAGGGGGGAGAATTTGAACATAATTCCAAAGAACTAAAATAGTCCAAAACAGGCTGAAAATATTGGTCTGGAGACCCAGGACTATGACAACCCAATTTTCAGTAGGGCTGCTATCATAGAAGTCCTCATGCTTTTTTGGGCTTGCAGTTTGCAGTGTTTTCAAGAAAGACTTTAGTAATACATAGTCACATTTTGCAGTAGGTACATTCTTAGTACTTTGTTCTTGAAGTAGAAAGTTTTCTTAGGTTCTCTCTCAAGCTCAGTAACCTAAGTAAGGATGTTTAGGAAAACATGGTTTGTGTGGAAAAATAACTAGCAGATTTTTTTAAGAAAAAAGATTCATGATGAAAAAAAAATGAAGCCTTTGATTTCTAAGGTGTGGGGAAAAAAAGTGATGAATATTTAATGTACATGGGCATTCTGAAATAAGTTTTGCATAATAACTGTTGAAAGCAGTACCCTTTTTTTCTCTCTTCTCTGTATTGCAAGAAGTGGGGACTATTGATTTTTATTCACAAAAGTATAATATTAAGATCCACAATTCCCCTCAAGTTGTTGCTAGGCATCCACAAGACACCAAAGACATTTAGATGAAAAATAAAGAGACTCATACAGGATTACAAGAAAATAATGGACCAGCGTAAGACCTTGCATTAGTAACTGCTGGTTGCTGTTGCAAAATAAATAGAAAAGAAGCTCAGACAGTATTTAGTTACCCAACTAAATACGATTGGGGCGATCGTGGTTCAAGAGTTGGGCGTTCGTCTTGTAATCGGAAGGTTGCCGGTTCGAGCCCCGGCTTGGACAGTCTCAGTCGTTGTGTCCTTGGGCAAGACACTTCACCCGTTGCCTACTGGTGGTGGTCAGAGAGCCCGGTGGCGCCAGTGTCCGGCAGCCTCGCCTCTGTCAGTACGCCCCAGGGCGGCTGTGGCTACATTGTAGCTTGCTATCACCAGTGTGTGAATGGGTGAATGTGTGTGTGAATGGGTGGATGATTGTGTATAGTGTAAAGCGCTTTGGGGTCCCTAGGACCAAGTAAAGTGCTATGCAAGTACAGACCATTTACCATTTACCCAAAGTCCAACTAGCCCCCATTGTTGGTATTAAATTAACAATTAATTAATAGGGCAACTACATATGTAGGCAACTTACTGGCCCATAAAGAAAATAAAGTTCAGACAATAGCAAAAATATAAATTATATACATTTTATTATATTTATATAAATTATACTATATATAAAAATATCCCTCTTGCCCCTGCAGGTGGTCTATCCTTCAAGCTCGAGTCCCAGACCCAGACAACAAAGTAAGGCTATTTTTCGTAATAGTAATAAATCACACAGCAACAGTACATTCATGTAATTGTAAAAAGCATGATAATATATTAAGTAATCCAAAGTATTCAGAATACGTTACTCTCATTGAGTAACGTAATGTAATAGGTTACAAAATACATTTTGGGGCATGTATTGTCACGGTCTGCAGAGGCAGGCCGTGCGGTGGTGTGTGTAATGGACCCAGGAGCGTACACAAGTGAGTAGACGGGAGTGAGTTTAACAGAAAGCGAGCCTTTAATATGACTGAAGACCAGGAATACAAACACAGCAGGGATAGCGTGGCTAAACTATAACTAAACTGGGAAAACTAATACTGTGACAAACTAAGAGAACTCTGAGACGAAGATGATCACAAAAGACTGATCGTGAAAACATGGGGGTGAGAACACAGACGACGCGACACAGACTACATGAAACACAGAGACTAAATACACAAGAGGGATGATCAGGGGAAGTGGCCACACATGGGAACACAGCTGACACAGATAAACATAACAAGACATGGCAGGAGTAAACAACACTGACGGGAGACTGTCAAAGTAAAACAGGAAGTACACAGGTGCAAACAGGAGGAGAGAGAGAGCACAGGCATAGTGGGCTGGGGAAACATGGAAGGAAACACAAGGAGGGGAGATGAGGGCTCACAGATACATAGAGGGGCACACAGGGGATAAAAGTCACAAGGGGAAGTCAAATAAGGAACACCACAACAGGACAACTTAGGAAACATGGCCTAAATAAGGAACGAAATACAAAAATACAAGAAACTAAGAATACTGGGCCCACATGGCCCAGGACCATGACATGTATTCTATAATCTGTAGTGGAATTACATTTTAAAAGTAACCTTCCCAACACTGTGTATATATATATATATATATATATATATATATATATATATATATATATATACACATACATACATATGTGTATACATATATACATACATATGTGTGTATATATGATAAATATGATTTTTTTTTGTTGCCATTTTTCAAGTGGTCTTAAATTTTTGATCGGGACTGTATACATTAAGTCTACTGTAACTACCTTTTTTTCCCCCACATGTGAATCCCCAGAACACTGAGTTTATACTTCATGCACCCTTCACACAGCATTTCTCTTTCTTAGCTCCACCTTGGTCTTAGAAACACCGCATGAAAAATCTGCTTTGGTGTTGGAGGCTGTATACATTATGAATGTTGCTTCCAGCTTCTCCTAGGAGGGAGGAACAAGCTGAAGCATGGAGGAGGAGAAAACTGAAAGACAAAGGAGGGAAACAGAATAGATAAATGTTAAGAAAAGTAAAAGACATTACCTGTTGTGATACAAAATAATAGTAAATTGCTATCTATTTACCCCAGTTTTTCCTTAAGACTGAAATATGGATACATGTGTTAAAAAAACATTAAAAGTGATGATCAGATTTTGTATGAGGTACAGATAAAATTTACAAGACATGAATACCACCAAGACAAATATCTCAGAAACCTCTGGGCAAGCTCGCACCAATTATATTTTGTCTGAAATGTCTCTGGTTAATTTATTTTAAAGAGTAAAGACTTTAAAGAGCAGGAAAAGTAGGGAAATGAAAAGCAAACCAAAAAAATAAATATTAAGAAATCTTACCATATAGCCCAAAACAAAATCAAAATCTTATAACTTATAACTTCAAGTGATCATGTTAAGCTTTCTTCAGTTCCGGGATCTTGCTTCTAGCCATGCTGACAAGTAATTGGATTCAAATTATAGGCCACAGACCATGCTCTCTAAGTGCACTGCTTACACTGCAAAAACAGCTATACTTGAAACAAGCCAAATATTCTTAAATCTGACAAAATTTTCTTGTTTTGAGCAAAAAATCTGCCAATGGGGTAAGCAAAAGTTGCTTGACTAGAATTCTTAAAACTAGCAAATTAATCTAACTGCCATATGCCTTTTAACTAGACAAAATTGTCTAAAATGTATGCTTATTTGAAGAAAATATGACTTATTATAAGTAAAATATACTTTGATATTTAGAAAATCTGTACCTAAAATGAGTATTATGCTTTCTTGAACAAGCTGTTTTCAAGAATTATTTGCTTACTTTAAGATTCGACACCTTAATTTAGATTTTTCACATAAAAAAAACACCTTACTATAGGACAAATTTTCTTAAAACTGAATTGTTTCTTTCTTGATTGAGCTAACTATAAGAATTATGTTTCGACTCTGAGAACAATAATCAGCAAAAATTCCTGAGAATAAGACACCATCTCTTCAAAAAGCTACTAAAAATAAGGGAATTCATCTTAAATTAAGACAGCAAAAGCACTCTTAGATTTTGCGCTTTTATTGACACAGCAATGGGTCAGTAACTCACTGAGGTCTGTTCCAGGAGAATCATGTCTAAAATTATACATTTCAGCAGGGTACTGTGTAACATGGCCAATATAAGAAGTGCATATTCCAGATACTCTTAACATGAATAATAACAGTATAACACACTCATGGCTGGTATCAAAAATAAATTTTGCTGAAGCTTAAAACAATCACTATTTCAAATCCTATATTACATAACATTTTAGAAGAACAAGTTTAACGACCACACAAACAAACATGTGTTTTACATTTGAACAACTTTTCTAGAGAGAAAAAAAACAACCTCACTGACCAACACTGAGTCTGATAAACAAGGCAGATGGAGTCTGTCATCTGAGAGACTCACTCAATGAATGACTTCCACTCACCAAGCGCCTTCTTGTAAGAGGGGGTTGAATCTCGGTCATGGATGGAGTCTTTGAGTATTTCAGTTTGCAAGACAGACAGCAGCACATATCCAAATGCACTTTGGATATGTGAGGTGGAGGGCATAGTAATATGCCATCAGAGCAGTCCCTCATTAAGATCCTTCCGGTCAAAAGTGCTCACTGGTGTGGTTCCAACAGCTATCATGCAGTTGCCTTCAGAGACAAGCAGAACTGGACAAGCCAGGGGTCGCTGACGCAGGTAGCCTTCAGGGTCTTCTGAAGTCTACATGACAGAAAAAAAGAGGATTAGAACAAGACCGTAAGAAATACAATTTTTGAGTTGCATTACAGTTTAAAATAGATCAACTTTTTTTGTAGGTTTTATTAACATCAACATGTTATGGGGATCTGAACTTTAAGAATATTTGACTGACTCCACAGTAAAATATATAAAATGAAAACATGAGTAACTGCAAAATTCAACAATATATACACATAGAATATTGCAGCCTTACCTTTAGGACATGGAAAAAAGCCTCACTACAGATGCCCAGCTTCTTAGGTGGTACTGTGCTGGAAGGGAAAAGCACGGGAAGGGCTCTGAACACAGCTGCTGCATGTTCCACTAGTTTGAAAAAAGAAAAATAAGACAGGGCAACACCATTAAGCATTGCAAATAATGTAATCTGCAAAGCATAAATGTAGACAAATCAAGATACTGTAGCATTACCTCCATCCAAAGTTTTTGGCGGCTTCATAACTTTCTTCATGACACCATAAAACTGCACCTTCGAGTAGAAGATTTCCCATCTATCCTTCATCTCAGAAATGTATTTCAAGTTGGATGGTTGAATAATTCTCCGCAGCTCATCAAGGACCTGAAAAATACAGACAGAAACCCAACTGAGATAGATCTGTCTAGCTCTGTATCTGGTCTTGACAATAAGTGATAACAATTTAAACATGAGGGCCAGTATTTAAGAAATTTGAAAATCATATCAAAATGTCCCCAAAGGAATAACAGGATGGCTAAAAGAAATAAGTGCTGCTTACATGGTCCAGTTCTCTGAAACAAGGATATGCCTCTAGTATCTTCACTGCTCTGTCCTGCTCCTTTATAGCATCAGAGTTAATGAATTGTCTTCTAGACTCAAACTCCAGGTTCAGCAGTTGGGTAACAGCAGCTTTGTTCGGTTTTTTGGTCTTGTATATTTCTTGAAGTGTCTTGTAGTGTCTTGCCTGGTTTTTTTGGCTGTCAAAGAAGTCAGCTGAACCAGCTAAACACACAGAGCAGAGGTGTGTAAATCATTTATTGCCACAGTAAGGCTTTATATATCTGTTATTGGTGCAAAACAATAATACAAAAATACCAAAAATTAGATCAACAAATTAACTAACCACCTATCTTAAAATTGTTCATTAATCCTGTGAAGTTGTCACTATTAAATGGAACACAAAGATTCCAAGATAAACAGTGAAGTAGTTGTGTTCCATTGTTAGCAGAATTTTTAACAAAAAAACAAAAAGTATCGTCCAAACCACATTTACACTCAGGCTGTAATAAGAGGGTGCATTATATTATACTTACATTCTTCATCACTGCCATCCTGGTGGTGCACTGGGGTGCCCATCGATCTAACTGGTGATTTATCTAGAATAATAGTTGATGCACTGGACTCCCCACTGCTGTCACTTTTTGCAATGCTTTCATTCCCATCCTTTCTTGGCTTCTTCGCAGGAGGTTTTTTGCCCTTCCTTGGACTTTTGACATTGGAGAGTCTCTTCATTAGCTTTTTAGCAACATGCTCCTAACAGGTACAAACGGTAAAAATTAAAAGATGATAAGATACATCACTCATGATTAACACAGAGTGGTATTGAGCAAATGCTACTTACCCACTCACCACACGTTTCTTTAAGCATTGGGTAGTAGTCCATTAATCGCTTTGCCATGGCATCAACCTCATGTTTGCTGGGGTATCTGGAGTCTTCAGCTGCTCTTGCTATCGAAATCATGTTTGTCATGGTGTTTCTTACAAGTCGACAAAAGAGTTCCTTTGACAAAGGTTCAGCACACTCTGTCCCCAGCCGCTTCTTTTCAAAGTAGGAATGTCGAGCTTGCTCAAGTTCACTGTCTGTGAAGACTATGTACTCTGGGTTGGACATAGTCACAAACTTAGAAGTGCTGGGTTCCTCTCTGGAGAAGTCACCATCTCCAGTAGTTGTTAGCATTTTTTCAGTGTACATGGGGCTAATTTCACATAAAATTGCACAAGAACTTTAGGTCTCTACACATGAAAGAAAGTACAACAAAATATCAGTAAAGTGTTGAACAATAAAAAATATGTATATTTAATAAATGTGTGGGCCACTTGATTTAAATCAAAACTAAAGAAGATTCTACTGTCTATCTGTTAAGTGAGTATTGGTGGAATTACTTGAAACTGCATAAAACAAGCTGGTGTGTTCTCAGTTTTGTCACACAGCGATAGGACAGAACTTACTTCTTCACATTTGTGCACTGCAAGCCATAGAGCCCGACGCCTGAGGAAATATTCAGGACCAGGAAACAGATCTTTGATGTCATCTCGTGAAAGTGACGAGAGCAGGTCTTCTCCAACATTTGCTTCTGCAATAGGAGTTTCCAATTATCACTACATTGCATCATCCTCATGTGCAAGCCAGCTGACAGCTTTGCTTGGGTAACAAACAGGATACACAAGAAACATAATTTAATATTTACCATTTAAAAACAATACTCTATTCCATTATATTCCCTCCTGACTGCTCCACAGGTTCTAAATTACCTTCCTCCCATTGACTGGAAAAAGTATTATATTTGTGATTCGCTTGCACCTTTCGTCCACACGTAAACAGCGTTTTCAGTCACTGAAAAAGGAGATTTCTAAAAACGCTTGCCAGGGTGGATATTTTCGAAAACTCCTTTTTTGCATTTAGGTGTGGACGAGAAAAACGGAGAAAACGCAGCGTCAAAGGTGTGGGCCTTGTGCGCCACGTTATTGTTTCGGTGAAATGAATTTCTACAATACTGTTACTGTTAATTGTACTCTCTGCAGTGTTTAAATACTTACATATACACAGTTACTGTCCCTCCAGACTGGGTTCTGCTTCTATGCCCCATCTTTCTTTACTATTTCCCACCGAGGCTTCTAGACTTCTGATTGGCCAACATTTCTACACGGTTAGGAATATATCGCCACCTGTTGCTTTGGCATGTTCCTAGCAGCGTTTTCCTTCATTTCTGCGTTTCCGTGTGGACGGGATTATTTTTAAAATGAAAACGGAAAATCTCAGTTTTCAGAAATACCCATGTATGTAGTGTAATAGCACTAGCATATTTAAATATGCTAATGCAACTAAGCTAACCGCACAAGCTAAGCTAACAACCGGGTATAGCCTGCCATGCTAGCGACTTACCATGCAACATAGCAGAACACAAAACATAGAAAAAACAAAACAGTCACATACCTTTCAGGGTGGCAATTGTTATTTCGTCCAGTTTCTCCATAGCATGCCTTAATTTCTTCACACTGTACCACTGTATCCCGGACCCAAAAATATTACTAATCCTGCAATCCAAATTTGAGGCGCGAAGCTAGAGGCGCGAAGCTGGACTGTACCAACTCAGGAGTATGGGGTTGTGTACAGAAATGGTTTAGTTCGCTGTTTTATATCTATAAAATTCTATATATTTAAAGATTTAACTATTTAGTTAGATTATATTAAGTAAATACTGACATGTCGGTACTATTACTTAGTACAGCTGTTATAAGGCACCGAATTAGGATAGCCATTCCTACCCCTTAATGGAATAATCCTGGTCATCTTGGCTTTATGGGAAAAACGGTTCACAGACCAGTGAAACAAAATGATTTGGCGCTGTGTTATCTGCTTCGTTTTTGTGGGTCTGACCCTCAAATCCTTACTGAGTCATATTAATTCTGCACATAGCCATAGTCCAGATTTCCGTGTAGTTTGTGGCATAGATGGATGTGTCAAAGAATATCGTGTTTACAATTCATTTTGGTATCACATTCGTCGAACACACTCCGACCACCTTGGCAATGGACGATGCAGCGGATTGACTAGGACACAAAAATCTGTAAGGTGAGACTGACTATATACTTTGATATCTTTGAAAATAATCATATAAAGTATTCATGTTAGATTCCTACTTGTGTTTACAGCTTAACAGTAGATATGTTAATGCTAATTCCTTATGATCCACATCAATGCTATTTCTAAACAATTTTTCTGAGTGCTTAATTTCTCCTAATAGAGAAAACACCATTTTTATTTATTTTTTTTACTTTTGTTTTAAATAAACCAATGGGCATGGTCCAGAGTCTCCTTGGTTGTTTGTGTTTATTAATATTCATTGTTTCAGTTAGTTTCCTGGTTATTTGTTAATTATTTCCTGTGTTTAGGTGTTCTCGGTGCCTCCCTTGTCTTGAGTCAAGTGTCCCTGGTTTGATGTTCATGTTTATTCCTGTTTTACTTTGATAGTCCCATGCCCTGCATCAGTGTATTCTGTTGCCCTTCCCCCTGGTCTCTTCTCATCTGATTAGTGTCAGCTGTGTTTCGTACCTGTCTGCCAATTCCTCGTTTCCCTGTGTGTGTGTATATTTAGTGTGTGCTTCCCTCTGTTCTTTGTCGGATCGTCTGCATTTTCTCCTCTGTGTCATCTGTGTTCCCTCCCTCAGGTTTTCATGTCTCATGCTCCTTGCTCCAGGTTGTAAGGTTTTTGCAACATTTTCAATGTTCCCTATGTTCTTTAGTTTAGCTTTCCAGGTTTAGGTTTTTGAGGATTTTTAAAGCTTTTAAACTACAGTTAAGCTACCAAATATCAATCAGCAATAAATTAGTAACAATTTATTAAACTCAGTCTGAAAACATACATATTTTGGAGTAAATTATCAAATGCAGAATAGAATTATTTAGAAATGATCAGTGTAGCTTGTAATTAATATCTTTAACTAGTCAATTAATCAATTAATCTCAATTGCAGTTCTAGGAGGGAACCCTCATCAGCGGAGAACAGAAGTCTGAGTAACATGTGGGCCTACAGGACTGATCCAGTGGTCGAAAACCAGCCAACAAGCCAGCCAACAATGGATGCAGCTGTAGACACCAGATTGAACTCAGGAGAAGATGCAGTGATTGATCAAAACACAATACAGCATGATCCAGACAGTGTGTGCCCCGAACATTTTGGTACTTTTGACAATAATAAGACATTGTACTCTGGCTTCGATGATGGTGCCCATATCTCGCAAAGGCCCCTTGTTCCATCCCAGACCAACAATGATACCTCGACTCCAAACATTTCAGCAGCTTGTCCAAGCGGGTTCGCAGATGGAGTAGCATCATCCCAATCTATGGTGAGTCTATCACTACTGAACAATAACAACTTCTTTTGATAAAACATTTTACCAGTTTATAACATTCCTATATTTATTTCTCTTTTCTGAAGGATGACTCCTGCCACGATGTTCTTACCAGACAAGCAACAGCTCTTGTATTGACTGCAAGAGAGAAACATCGTCTTTCACAGGTTTGTGCTCATACAAAATTAGAATGATTATTTTAACATGTGGCTCTATTTTTTTTTCATCATTTATTATTAACAATTTCCCTAAACTGTAACAGCCTTTAATTCATTCTGATTATCCTAATAGTAACTATGCAAAACCGAGCATCACTTGTATGTGCCTCCAACTTTCCAACAAATGACTATGACTGCCTTAGGTAAACTAAGGCAGTCATAGTCTCCAGCCATCCATCCATTTGCCTCCGCCTATCCTTTTCAGGGTTGCTCCCATCACAAGCCTTCCTCTGCCACCTAACTCTTAGTCTCAGTTTAAAAAGGAAAATTGTAATCTTAATTAAACTAAAAATTTGAGTTTTGCAAGAAATCCGAGAAGGAATTTAAAAAAAAATTTTTTTTTCTTCAGTTTCAGTGAGGGAAAAAATCTATAAGAAACAGTCAAATAATTCTATGCAGTTTTTTTGGTTGCAGAGCTACGTACGTTATTAGTCCTTACATTATAAGTTGTCTATTCGCTAAAAATAAATCTCTTTTAATAGCAAACAACTAAGATGTCGTTTGTCCTTTCTGTCTGTTTTTCAGAGTGGTGTGAATGATGTCGTTGCAGCATTACAACAGTATCAGGCATCGTTGGTCAATAATCTGAGAAGTCAGGTACAAAAGGTTTTCCAGCAGCATCATGGAAGTGGACTTGAAAAAGATGTTTTGGCAGTCTTCGACCAGATTGAGGATCCATTTGCCTCTGTTTCAACAACATACAGGCAGGATGATGTGATAAAGAGAAATTTCAATTTTGTGGAGTCCGAGGAGGTTTGTGTTGGGTATACTGCTGTCATGGGAAAAAAAGGGAAAAAAAGGGAAAAAAAGATTCCTCACTACTGTGCCCAAATGTTTTCATTATGTTACGCTTGTCAGAAGTTTGGAGCAGTTATTGTCCCATCCAAGAGTTTTGGCATTGATAGATGAGCAGAAAAATTAGAGAAATGAGTATTTATATGATATCATAGATGGAGAACTCATGAAGTCTCACCGTTTATTTTCTGCACACCCCTCTGCCTTACAGATTATCCTTTACTCAGATGAAATTGAAATTTGTAACCCACTTGGGTCTCATGCCTCCAAAAATAAGTTGGTAATGTTCTATTATACTTTGGGAAACATTAATCCTAAATATCGATCAAAACTACCTGCCATTCGTCTACTTGCCATTGCAAAAAAGAGTGCGCTTTCTGAATGTGGTGTAGATGGAATCTTGCAAAGGCTGCATGAGGACTTAGTGAAGCTATATAATGGAGTTAAAATTCAAACTGGAAATGGTGAACGTGAAATATTTGGAGCATTAGTTTCATTATGTGGAGACACTTTGGCGCAACATGAGCTTTGCGGGTTTAAAGAGGGTGTTGGGTTTGCTCATAGTAAATGCAGGCAGTGTGAATGTTCATTTGAGGACATGCAAATTTATTTTGATGAGGATAACTTTGAGGAACGGACATTTGAACGACATGTCCGGCAATGTAGCGAAATTGAGAAGGCCAACACAGAGTATCTAAGAAGCAGCTTAAAAACAACATATGGAATAAACAGAAGAAGCAAACTTATTAATTTCCCAGCATTCAACTTGATCCAACAAACACCCCAAGACATGATGCATGTAATTTTTGAAGGGATTGCTCCATTAGAAATAAAGTGTGTGTTGAAACACTTAGTTCTCATGGGAGAGCTAGACTTAGATCTCTTCAATGCTGCAGTGACTGGTTTCCCATACTCTCCAGTTGATATTAGAGATAAACCAAGTGTTATTACCTACAGTACATTAGCTTCCAGTGACAATAAGTTGAAGCAGTCCTCGGGGCAAATGATTGTTCTTCTGAAAATTTTGCCATTTCTGATTGATGCAGCCAAAGGTACTGAACACTACGCATTCATTCTTGAACTCATTGAGATAGTTCAGATTTTACTTGCTCCTGTCATCAGTCTGCAGACTATTAACAAGTTGAAAATCCTCATTGAACAGCACTTGAAGCACATGAAAGCCCTATTCCCATATAACAACATCACACCAAAACAACATTATTTGATTCATACACCAAGCCAAATTAAACGTTTGGGACCAATGGTCCGTCATATGTGCATGAGATTTGAATCGAAACATCGCTTTTTCAAACAATGGGCGTCAAAAATAAATTTTAAAAATGTTTGCAAATCTTTAATAAAGCATAATCAAATGTATGAATGTTGTCAGAATGTGGATAGTTTTGATCACCCCATTTTTTTCCAATGAATGCACATTAGGACCAACCTCAGAAGTAAGCATAATGTCATACTTAAAAGAAAAAATGAGGGCCTTCCTTGGAAATGATGAAGTAAACCATGCAGTGACTGTTAAATGGCTTAATCTAAATGGTAACAAATACATAAGGGATAGGTCATTAATTGTTTGTGCTGTTGGTTCTAGTGGTTTACCTATATTTGGGCTTGTGAAAAATATCTATGTGATCAATTCATCATTGTACTGTTTTGAATTCCAGCAGCACAATACCATTTGTTATGACAAAGATTACATGTAATATAAGATAGAGATTCCAAACATGGCACAAGCAACGGAGCTGATATCCGCTGATAATCTTATGGATTTCACTCCATATTACAGTTTCACACACAAAGATATGACATATGCAGTCATGAAATATTACCTGTGTGATGTAATTGGACTACACATGAGTTCAACAGATGTTTTATAAAAGGCACACTGCTTTACATGCATGAACTGTATTATCAGGTTATTGTTTTGGACAGTTTTGTTGTTGAGTTTTCTATCAAATCTGACAGTTGAATGCGATTGTAGCATTGCCACAGTGAAGATATGTGTACTGATACTTGTCTGATGCTGATCTATTAATCTGTTTGACATGGCCTAAAGTGAATGAGTTATGCCGTTTCTGTTTTTCAAATGGGCCTTTATTTCATGTTTATCATGTGCTTTTAGTTCCAGCTTTTGTGCATGTTTTGTCAAACTTGACAGCAGTTTTATTACACTTTAGTGTCAATAAATACATTTCTTAAACTGAGCAGCTGTTTAAGTGGCCTTACTCTTGAAATGAGAAAAATAATCTTGTTTTTATTAGGGAATTTCAACCAAACGGTTTTCATACGTTGTAACTGGTAAATAAAGCTCAAGATGAGCTGAAATATCCTTTTAAGGAAAAGTTAGACATATTTTCCTAGAATAAGATTTATTTTCTTGTGCAAAACTTGCTTGTTAAGAATATATTTTCTTTTTAGACAAAAAATAAGAAAAAATGTCCATAAACAAGGGTTTTTTTACTTTCTTGAAAATCGTTTTTTGCAGTGTAAAAACATTAAATGAACACTTAGAAAACACATCAGATCTCAAAGGGAAAAAAGTAATACTGGATATCTATACTGATATGAACTGGCTAATGTGTGTGGGTGCCATAGTTTTATGGAAATCAAAATGATCAACCTACAGAAGAATGCATTCAAAAATAGGGGTGGGCGATATAAACGATATACGATAAAAACAATATAAATTTGGCCAACAATAGAGATTTTGACTATACCGCTCTATCACAATAGCACATGTTGATGATGTCATCAAGCTGCGCCTGTTTTGGGCGAAAACATGGCAGCGGCTGCAAGCATGGAGCATACACGTGAGGAGGAGGACGAGGTGCTCGTAAAAAAGACCGGTGTGACGTCGGTCATATGGAACTGGTTTGGTTTTAGGCAGTCAGATACTGAGCAGAAAAATATAATCTGCAAAGTATGCCAAGCGACAGTGATTTCAAAGACAGGAAATACCGGTAATTTGTTTTATCATCTCAAGACTAAGCACATTTTGGAGTACCAGGAAAGCCAAAAACTGCGCACTGCACAAACGCCCAATCAGTCGAGTGGAAATAAAAAAGGTGACCTTAGACGCCAGCAGACCAATATTTTCCAAGCCTTTTCCAAAGGCACTCCGTATGCCAAAACAAGTCAGCGGTGGATTGACATCACAAATGCCATAACAGTGTACTTGTGCAAGGACATGGTGCCGTTTCTCACAGTGGAGAAAAGCGGCTTTAAGGACATGGTTAAAACACTTGATCCACATTACGAGGTACCTGACGGGAAACGTTTTAGCCAAACTGAAATGCCCCAACTGTTTGACCAAGTCCGCGAGCAAGTGAAGAAAGAACTCCGGAGCATAAAACACTATGCAACTACTACGGACTTGTGGTTGAGTCGCACAATGGAGCCTTACATTAGTCTCACAGTCCACTTCATCAACGAAGAGTGGAAGTTGTGCAGCACATGACCTACAGACATCTTATTTCCCCGAGGATCACACGGGTGAACAGATATCTCAGGGATTAAAGGAAGCACTGGAGTCATGAATTTCAAGTCTGCATAACCACCGACAATGGCGCAAATATTGTGAAAGCAGTGGAATTGAGCGGTTGGACAAGACTGCAGTGCTTCGGCCACAGGCTCCACCTCGCCATTGGTAAGTTAAACGTTTCTTTTAGTCCTAGTTCAATAATATGCGCATAAGTGATGTGCAAAATGCACACCAATTTTCAGGCTTTACTGTGCAAATGCGTACCTAATTTACGACTGAGACCACGAGCCCGGTGCGCACTTTCCAACATGTCCGAAATACATAAAACATTTTTAATTTTGGTGCGTACCAATTATAATGTCGTACCAATGTAGGTACTCATTAGAGTTCTAAAGCAAAAAAAAAGTCAACCCCTGATTATATGTGACCCATCACAGGGTTTCTCAAACATGCGCACACATACAATGTGTGTGTTATTATTACATCATTATACAGTGTATAATTACTTTTAACATTCTATATTAGTAATACTACATATTAATGACTAAGTATGGTGTGGTGTTTTTAATCATCAAATAAAATAATTAGTTCAGTCTTATCTAGGATTAGATAAATACCAGTAGTATTTGTATATGTTTTTTTTTTTTGTGTGTCCCGTTTGGATCTTTAGCCATCAGAATTGTTGTCTTAAGGCCAAGAAAGATGCCAAGCGGATTTATTTTACCAAGTGGATCATCATGGCCTTGCCATATTGGTCCACTTGATTGACCTTTATTATAATTATGTATTTATTTTATTTTCGGTTGCTACAGACGGGACAGACATGACTGGGGGATAGGACAGGGAGAAAGAATGAAAGAAAGAGAGGGAGAGAAAGAAAACCAGAGGGGAGAAGAGACGGTGAGAAAGGGGGGAAGAAAGAAAGAAAAACAAACAAAACACCTGGATCACCTGTATGGAGAAAAAAAAACAGAAGAGAAAGCAAACAAAAAAAGAGCAACATAATAAAAAACAGCACCATCACAATAAACTAGCTAGCAGTAGATACTAAATATTAAACGATATTGTGCAGCACGCAAGATAGACAGCGCACAATGTGCTTTGAGGCAGCAGCCAAGAAAGCTGTAGTCCCCGTCTGTGAATACCCGTGTGTACACCTGTGTGCATACCTGTGTGGATCAGCATGCTTGTATTCCAAAGGTTTCTCCATGTAACAATCTGCTAGGGAGTGTGGGGAGCCATAGCCCCGTCCCCCAGGGCATGAAGCAGGTATGGAGGAGATCCAGGCCCCAGATATCCAGAGGCCCCAGAGTACGAGGACCCGAGGAGGACCACCAAAAGGGGGGGAACCGTGCCACCCTCCTGGGAAGAGCTGAGGAAACAAAAAAAAAAAACTTGAAGGGTTTTCAGTTCAGATATGTGCATCTTTGTTTTTTGTGCAATATAAATACGTGATCAGGACAGCAGGGAGAAATTTAATGTTTATTTATTAACATTTTGCACAATTTAGAATTTTGTGTTTTACTGATATTTTACTTCCATTTATTATTCAAAAATGTTTGCACATTTAGTGTCATTTTTATTTGTTATTTAAGAATTTTGTAAAGTTGAAAAGTTTTGTAATTTATAAAATATTTTATAAAAGTTTTGACAATAAATGTTCTTTAAAATGGCATTCTGTACTTTTTTGAAATGCGTGTATTATTCGGGAATGTATCTGGCATGCGAGTCAGTTTTAATATATCGCGATATATATCGTTACCGCATGTGCTTCAAATTATATCGCGATATAAATTTTAGGCCATATCGCCCAGCCCTATTCAGAAACCAAATCAAATCAAATCAAATCACTTTTATTGTCACATCACATGTGCAGGTACATTGGTACAGCACATGTGAGTGAAATTCTTGTGTGCGAGCTTCACAAGCAACAGAGTTGTGCAAAATACAATAATGTAAACAAGCAAAATACAAGAATGGCTACATCTGAAACTAATAAATATATGTACAATATACCACAATATATACAATATATATATACAATATATACAATATATACCACAAAAATCAAGGTGAAATTGCTGAAATTTCATTGCAGCAACTCAAAATGGTACTCAGTAGTGTGTTTGGCCCTCATGTGTACACATGCCTAAGAACATCAGGGCATCACTGGACTTCTCGACAGTCAGAGGTCCAACCTGATGGCGTCAAATGGATCAAAACATAATGTATCAGAGGAGTTCTATTGGCTTTAGGGTCAGGCGAGTGTAGGGCCAGTCAATGGTATCAATTCCTTCATCCTCCAGAACTGATGCATACTCGGGCTACATGAGGCCAGGCATTGTTGTGGACCAGGAGAAACCCAGAACCCACTGTGCCAGTCTGACGTTGGGTCCAAAGATTTAATCCCAATACTTAATGACAGTCATTGTGCTGTAGCCTGTAGAGGTCTCTGCATCCGGACATGGATATGCCTCCCCAGACCAGCACCGACCCACCACCAAACCAGTCATGCTGAACAATGTTATGGCAGTATAACATTCTTGAAGGCTTCTGCAGACCCTTTCATGTCTGTCACATGTTCTCAAGTGAACCTGATGTCACCTATGAAACGTACAGGGCACCAGGGGTGGACCTGCCAATGTTAGTACCCTATGATACTGTTGGGCTCCATGGTGCCAGGCAGTGAGTACAGGGGGCAATAGAGGATGTTGGGCCCTCAGGTCACCAAGAAGTCTGATTTTCTGATTGCTTGGTCAGAGACATTTACAGCAGTGGCCTACTGGAGGTCTTTTTTTTTTTAAGCTCTGGCAGTGTTCCTGTTCCTCCTTTCACAAAGGATCAGATACTAGTCCTGCTCATGGGCTAAGGGCCTCCACTTCTACAGCCCTGTCCAGCTCTGTCCTAGAGTAACTGTCTCATGGAATCTCCTCCATGCTTTTGAGGCTGTGCTGGGAGGCACAGCAAACCTTCTGGCAATGGCACATATTGATGTGCCATCCTAGTAGAGTTGGGCTTCCTCTGTTGGGTCCATGTATTACCTTAAGTTACCAGCAGAGACTCTGACCTTAGCCAAATGCAAAATTGTGAACTGGCAACCCCGGAAAGAAAATTGTCAATATCCTCCACCTGCAAAATCATTCCTGTTTCCGGGGTTATCTCATTGTTGCTCCTCTAGTGACCCTGTTGCTGATTTCATTAACACCAAGCAGAAACTGATTTAACAACCCCTTACACTATTTACTTGACTAGATCAATAGCACAGGAGTTTAATTGACTTGATCCTATACTCTGATTAAAAAGAGTTCCTGTAATTTATTTGAGCAGACTATATGAAGTACAGTGAAGGAGAGAGAACAGAAGAAGAAAAAGAATAAGTAAGAGAAAAGGAAAATGCAAAGATGAGGTAGGCATGAGAAAAAAAATGTATTGATTTTAGAGAAAACACAGTAAATATAATGAAAGCTTCATATACTTTTCTAAACACAAAAGAAAATTGTGATAATACAGTGCTCCAAACTTTCATTCCAAAGTGCTTTTCAGTGATTGAAGTGGCCACTGTAAAGGAAATAAACAAAGAACCCCCTGATGACCCTTTACCTGGTCCTTTGTCCCTATTTGGGGGGATACTCCCACAGGGTTTAAATCTGGGACTCTCCACCATTTGACCCTAGAACTGAAGAAGCTTCTCGGATGAGAGGTGAAACATCTTCAAGCAACTTAAAGAAGTCCAGATGCTTTTCTTTTCAAGCTCCTTAGACTACGATGACCTGGATGACTGAGAACCTTCCCAGATAACCAGTGCTCTAGAAGCACAGTCTCCCCTTTAAGCCTTGATTGTTATATCAGAGTGGCAGAAACCGCACAGTGGTTCAATAGATTATACTGTTGCCTCACAGGCTCTGCTGGGAGCTATGGTTTCTCCCACCATCAAAAATATGATAGGTTAATTATCCTTCAAAGCGTCCTTGACCAAAGCAAAGGCTTAGAACTAGAGTTGGTTCCCAGGTGCCATGCAAGGCTGTCCACCCCTCATAATACTTAGGATAGGTAAAGTGTAAAAAATAGATTTCTTTTAGGGAATTAATAAAGTTTTAACTTCTACCTTCAAGAAAAATCTGAATATCTGAGAAATTTGAGTTATTATTGCTATTGAGGTTTTCAGCTACTACAGGTTATAAGTTCAGATATTCTATGATCATTTCATGTTATCAGGGATTTTTCAGTGTTTTCCAGGAAAAAAAGGAATAAATGTAAAAAAAACAAAAATGTAAGAATCAGATCAAACCATCCCAGCATTTACTTAATATGCAAGTCTCAGACTGGGCACAAATACCTACAAGGGCAACATAACTAATGGTAAAGCCTGTTATGTTGAGCGTGTCATGGTGTTCCAAAAAGCAACTGCAAGTGAAAAATTCCAGGTGTCCTCTCTAATAATATAATTTATAGGCTATAACATGGACTGCATTTTGTTTAAATGCAAAATAAAAGAGGATGCTCTGTAGATATTCATAAACACACACCATACTTCTGTCTGCACTTCCTGTTGTTTGCTATGATTTCCCTCCTGAGCTGCTTCCTTATTATTCAATTAGAGCAGGGAACTCATCTCAGCATCTGCAGCAGAAAAAACTTGCTGAAACCTCTACTGCCGTCAGATACACAAACTGTGTGTGTGCTGGAAGAGAGATCAAGAGAAAATAGAAAAGAGACCAAGACAATGAGATGAAAGTGAATAATTGTGTGTTAAAGGGAACATAGTGACTATGTAAATGATACTGCTTGTCTGCATGTGGGCGTGTTTTAAAGTGTGTGGCAACATTGTCAATATTATGTGTATCATGAAAGTGTGTCAGTTTGTGTGCATTTCTGTTACTAGAAGCCCACCTTCCCTGTGCTCCCTCTGGGTTGTTAAGCAGGTTGACTGATTGTGGTGGGTCTCATTTGACATCCCATGATTCATTTCAGGAGGCGATTTAGTGAGTGAGAGTAAAAGTGTGTGTGTGTGTGTGTGTGTGTGTGTGTGTGTGTGTGTGTGTGTGTGTTTTGGCTGCCTTGGGGGAAAGAAGAATGTAGCAAAAGGGTGAACATTTTTCTCTCTTTAACTCCATATTACATGATAGATAACCACATCTAGTGGGACACATGATGGATAGGTCTTAAACACACTGACACATACGCACCTAGGAATTGTTATTGTGGTGTGGTTAGAGTTGCATGTGGACTTGAAGGCACTAGACTCTGACATTGTCTAACACTTGCAACCAGGGCGCTATTCACCCAGGGAAAAATCCCCCAATTTTGTCTACACATGCCTGCCCCTGGTAAAAAAAAAAAAAAAAAATCATCTCTGGTAGGGATAAAAAAAATTTCTCTCCCTTTGATATTTACCGTTGCATCTTGAAACAGCCCACAGCATGAACATCATTTAAATCTGATACTGACGTTCAGCACTCCTGACACTCATCCTATTACAGTACTCACAACTCTCCATGTGACAGTAATCCATTCTGTTCCAGTTTTTCATTAATCCAAACAGCATTGTGTTATGTTACAGAATAAAAAGCAGTGAACCAATTCAAAGTATTGGGAGACTCCCTGATAGCTGACATCACAATTCCCTACAGAGGTTAGTTGTGCAGCTTTTTCTTTCATTTTGCTGAATTACAGCTTTGCATCGTGATACTGTCTGTGACATCTTGCAGGAAAAAAAGTCCATCATTTTCTAAGTTGATATATAGTAATCCACCATAGGAGGACATTTATTTAGCTTAATACTTTGTAGCCCTCAGCTGTAACACGCTGATGGCGTATAGTTGTCACCCTGCCGAGCTGGCAGGCAGTTGGCAGCATGGACAGCCAAATTTTTTTGAATGTGATAACTCGAGAACGAAGTGACATCATCATGTTCAAATTTATACCTTATCTACTAAAAATCTCAATGTATTAAACTACAGTCACTACATGGTGTTTGGCTTTAATTAGAATTTCTTCAAGAAGATTCTGATTTATTTTGTCTTTTGATCCAATGTGTGCTCCAAATGTGTTCAGAATACACCTTCCAGAAAGTAATCTTTATGTAGCAGGTGCTTTTCTAATTAAAAATCATTTAAAAATATGGTAAAATATGCATTTTACTGTATAACTGGTTTACTTTTAAACTTAACATTTTGCAATAGTTTAAAACGTTTTTTTTTTCATAATATTGACTATGAACTTTAGCACTTTAGAAATGTGATGATTTGTTGGATTATTTTTTAATTCTAAGGTCGTTGCTATGTTTATCTGGTAAATAAAAAAAATGCATATATGCTGATCTCATGCATTAAAAAAATTCCATTCAATGACTTTCCTCCATCTATCTCATTTTCGTCAGTCATCAGCTCCTCAAAGTACTCCGTCCATCTTTACACACTTGCCTTACTTTTTAGTTTTCATCACATCCATTGTCTTGCCTTACAAGTCTTTCTCTCATTTCTCAGCATCTCACTTGAAACTCATTATGTGCCCTTTGTTGCCTTTGCCACCTCCCTCTTTGCCACATCATGCTGTTATATAAGGTTAAAAATAATCATTATTTTGTTTACCAAAGGCCAACATAATTGTCTGTTTTGCTTTTACCTATGGCCACTTTTCAGTGTATCAAAACATTTTGCCACTCTGCTACATCAGTGCAGTAAAAGGCAATTACAGGTTGTTCACTGCTGCGTTTGAAAGGGGTTTTCCAGAGTGACGTTTCCTTTTTCAGTGGGCACATTACCAAACTTGGCGGCTCACTTTTTGCAACCATTTTAACATCTCAAGTTGCCATTAAATTTCAGCTTATTTTAACATTTATATATAAATATACTGATGCATCTAACTTTTCCCCCCACTTTGTGTACATCAGAATTACATCTCTGATGAAACTTTTCAAACACTATTCAGGCCTGGATGTCATGTTAGCTGGGTTCTTAGTGTTAGCTCTGTCAATTTTCTGTGGTGGCTTTTCCTGAATTTGAAATGAAATTGCATCCTTGCCCTGATGTATGCATTGGCAGGATAGAATTGCATTGACAGGGAGGCATAACATCAACAGAAAGTGTACTGTGTGTAAGGATGATAAAAGTTCAGCATATCATGCATTCTTTCTATTGAAGTTTGACGCATATGAGGTATGATGTAATGATCGTAAGGTCGGTATTGTGATTCATTGCAAGCCTCATTTCTCTCGCTGCCATTAAGTTTTATCTTTGTGTTAACCTACCCCTTTACATTTTGGAGCAAGAAGAAAAGTTTTCTTGGCTTGTTTATGACTCTGTTCACAGTTGTCCTTGAAGACAAACCAAAAACATCTCTTCATACAAAGAAAGGCTATTCAGCAGCTGGCAGTGGTGTTGACTCCTTCACTCAGCCTTGAAGAGGGGAAGAATCACCAGAGCGCAATACAAGTCTGCTCATTCTCAATCCAGTCACCTCCAGCCTGGCTGACTCAGTCTGTCTGTCTTCTCTCCATACACAGAGTGAAAGTAGGTATGCATGTGTCATTTTGTTAGATCAGATTCGCATGCCTGCCACTACGTTTTTGGAAATAGTTCACATTCATGGCGCTAATGTAAAAAGTATGTTTCTGTTGTGTTTTTACATTAAACATCTGAAATACTTCCAGAAAAATGACAGCTTGTTAATCAAATTAAGCAAGAAATAATGTCTTATAATGAATAATTATATAACATATTAAGAAATTTTCCATCCATAATGAGTTACTCAATTCAATGCCCAAATCATCAATTTACAGAGTCCCAACAAGTTAGATTTCTTTCTTTAATAATTATACATAGCATCTGGAAATGTACTTACATGCACATTTTTAAATGCAATCCTAAATGTAGAACACTACTTCTTACTGTTGAACAGTAAGTTGAACAGTAACCATTAGGACTGGGCAGCTATGGCCCTGGTGGCAGAGCATATCATTTACCAATTGGAAGCCAAGAGGACTGGTCCCCTGGATCATAATGTTGAATTTTAAGATTGGTTCCTGAAGGTGGAATACATCCTCAATTGCGTAAAATCCTTTTCCGAAAGCAGGGCATGTTGTGAGTATAAACTGCATCCAATTACAGGACTGGTTTGATCAACTCCTTCATCTATACTAGAGATGATACGATACCACTTTTTTATGTCCGATACCGATACCGATATCATAAATTTGGATATCTGCCGATACCGATATGAATCCGATATAGTGTTTTTTAATCAACAAAACTGTTTTTTTTTAAATATCTTGCTGCATTTTGTATATGTTCATACTCAAGTTTAAAACAACAACTACACTAAAGCTATTCTGTTATACCTATATGCAAAAAAAATTTCATAGTTCAGCAATACTGATCAATCTAATAAACTTAAACCTACACCATCCTCCCTATTCTGGTATTTTAAAGAGTACTTAGCGTAAATATTAAGCAACCTAACTAACAGGGTTCCAACTCCCAGCAACAACAAAAATAAATAAATAAAAAATAGGGAACCACCCCTCACGCTCCACCTCATGATGCTTAATCGACGTAATCAACCTTAATTTGATGCAGTGTGAAAAAAAATGCACAGAAATCAATTATTTTTCAAGAAATATTAAATAGATTCAACATCTTTCTTCAACAAAATTGCAGACTGCACAGATGGTACCTTCCCAAAGGAAAAAGTACTATAGCTTACTAGGGTATATATATTAGACTTAATAGTCACTATATACAATAATGGACTTCTATACATTTTACATCAGATTAAAACTTTGGGTGTAAGATTCGGATAAATATTAAATAATTAAAAGCTAGACATTTTAAATGAGAATAAGAAAGAAAAGTATGTCTTTGTGCCCCCTTTTCCCTGTTAATGCCCTATCGGCCCCCCTGGCTAAACTTTGCTAGATCCGCCCCTGCACAGTTACCAGCGTCAGCTACGTAGAAAAAGATCCTCGAGTAGAAAGTAATATTAAATACATTCTAACAACAGCTGATCAAGCTTAAACGTGCTGCTGTTGTTCAGCCGCTGGTTTCCTCTGTCTGGTGCAAAGTGGGCCAAAAACAAACCAGAGAGACGGACTCGCGACAGAAAAGCCGATCAGCTGATCATTAAGCCGTTTCATGATTGAAGTAGCAGCCGGAGAGCGAGAGGCAGTCGCTCGTTAAGCTTAACGCAGGAATGCTTTACAAACATTCAGAGATGGACTTACACACTTGCTTTACTTCTCTCGGGGATAACTTTGTCGGAGATGAAATGCCGGGTTGCTAGCGAAGCTCCACATGCTATCTAGACCACCGACAGGTCCCGCATGCCACAGCCACTCTATCACGTGATGCATACTGCTCCAACGTGCTAACGTTCTGAGGTGAGTTACGGCGTGTTGCAAGTTTTGTGAGGTGCTTTCCTGATATTTAATGGATTGGATTACATTTTTTATTTTTCTCCGATATCCGATCCAGTAATTTAGGTCAGTATCGGACCGATACCGATACGTAATATCGGATCGGTCCATCTCTAATCTATACACATCTAAAGAGCCACTAAAATGAACTAAAGTGAACTGGGAGAGCAGAGCCAGGCACTCCAAAGAAACCAGTGGTTGCCAAGATACTTTTCTTGGATCCACAGTCACCCTTATATTCTACAGTATATTCTCCACCAGCTGTGCACACATCTTATTAGAAAAAGCAAAGGTTTGGAGGTGATGAAGAGTTGATGCCTTCCAGTTCTTGAAAAGTTGAACGCACTAGATTAAGCTAATGAGGTGTCAGAACAGCTAAAGACATTCCCCAGTGGTTTGAGAGGATCACAGATTATTTCTCATGCAGTTAATATGACTCTGGGGAGCTTTTCTATCAGCAGAAATGAGTTCAGTATCATACTGTCATTACATTTTCTATTGAAATGTGTTGGAAGAGCATAAGCAGCTGCATTAAAAAGGTGAAGAGGCCCTCACCATGTCTTCAGACAATGAGTGGCTTTGGTTAAGGTATTTTGGTCAGCAACAAATGCTGGACCTCATCTGACTGACTTCTTCCCACTTGTCTGGGAAGAAGTCAGTCCCCGAAACAGCCAAATAAGGATGCAGTTAAGAGCAACCAGACTTTCCAGTTTTCATCCTAGCAAACCTCTCAGCTATGAGATGAAAACCCCTGCTCAGTGCAGCCACACACCTGGGAATGCAATCTGGGCGCCGTACTATGACGTCAGTTCAACATCACCAGAGTGTCTTTCTGTTATCTGGATTCACTTACCCTAACACAGGCGACCGGAACAAGTGGTAACCCTCTAAGGTAACCCATGGTTTCCTGATCTAGATACGAGCACATTCAAAGAAAAGGGTTGAGGTTGGCAATAGCAGACCAATCACACTGATTTCTTGTACCAGCAGCTGATTTTACAAAAAATTAATCAGCTATAATATTAGAAAAACTCTTCCTTGTAATGAGGATGAGGGACTGAAGCAATGCCCCCCAGAAACCAGAGGCAGAAAGAGAAAGGTCCAGGAGTTGCAGCTCATCCTCACAGCCTCCCAAGAGTACTGAAGACCTAGGGTCACACATTTTGGTGTTAACCACGTGCACACCCCAGCAGAAGGAAGAGGGAGGCCCAGGTAGAGCACCTAAAGTCAAAGGGCAGGAACCCCCAGAGAAACCACAGACAAAGGACCCAGTGTCCCAGGTGCCCAACAACCACCCGGCACGTGGCAGAGCCCCCAGTGTGTGCAAAAGTGGGAGTGATTTGGTGAATACTGTGGTTACTATCTCTGTATGGATTAAAGTATAACCGAGACAAGTTATTAAGAAAAAAGCATTTGAAGGGAGCACACTATTTCAGAAGCAGGGCTTTGTTAAAGAACACCACAGGAATAGCAATAGCATACCACCGTAAACAACTGGACTTATCATTAAGAAAAAAAAGGGATATGTACAACAGCCTCTAGCACAACCTGGAAACCCCCTTAATCGTTCTGTCTCCATGAAATATCAGCAGTGATGTCTCTCTGTATATACACCCTGAGTTCATCCCAGCAGCTGCAAACAATAAGATAATCAGTATGACAATGGACTGCTTGTTAAGACAATACCATTACTAATGGAGCTGAAAAATAAAGCCACAACAACAGCAGTGAAGTGAAACAAATTCCACAAATCTAATCTTCTTGTCACTCCAGGCTGAGCTGCAGGTCCCACTTTCCTAATAAATTGAAAGGCAGCTGGTACACATCGAAAAAGGAATGCTAAAAATTAATACAGGAATAGCTGCAGGGGGGAAAAAAGAACTTGCATGAACTTGCGCTTAGAACTGTAAGGTGAATCGAGTAAAATAAAATGCAAATCTATCAGAAAACATTTATCCATATGGGCTCTTGCTCTTGTTTCTTTTAGTAGTGTCACTTTCCTGTTCCCTTATGCTGATTTATTTTTCCAGTGTCATGGTGTTCGTGTCTAATTTATTTAAACATTGAAATCAAACTTCTTAATGTCTTGACAGTGGCCAGTATCTCATGCTCTCATCGAGACAGACAGTTGAGATACGGCAGACAGGTCAAACAGACCGACAATATGGTGTTCTGAAGATATCCTGCTGCTGAACAAATAATTGTGTAGTGAAAATTTTGCTTGTGCCTCACAGGTATTGCTACCTCACCAGTGGGACAGTTTCCTGGCAAATTGGTTTATATTGTTTAAAATATTTAGATATTAGATACATCACATGTGAACACAATCATTTACTGGTATTATATCAAATATTATTTTTATCTTTACACCATTTTAATTAAGTGTTGAAACACGACCTTGCAGTACTGATACAAACAATGTCTTGAATTTAACTTGGCCAATACGTTCTGTGCCCCAACCTCAAATTAACGCCTCATTGCTTGGTGCTTCTGCTGTCTGTGCTCTCATAAAACCCGCTGCTATTCAGGGTATAACACATTTTAATTGAGTCTTTTGAAATAAACTTTTCGACGAGCCACACCCTGATGACATTATTGCCTGAATGGAATCAGGATATCTATCTATCTATTATCGTAATTTCAAATATGTACATCTATCACTTCAGTTTAGGCGATCAAGTAATGCGCTCGGTTTGTCTTTTTGCACTGTAGAAGTATTGTTGAAAAAGTTAGGGACATATTTGAATCCAACTTTTACACTACGATATGTCTGGACCAACTTAAAGGTGATAGATTTGTTGATGATGGTTTAAGAGTGCAAGACCCAAAGCAGAAGATAGTAACAAACAAAGGCTACGTTCACACTGCAGGTCTTAATGCTCAATTCCGATTTTTTGATCAAATCCGATTTTTTTGTCTGCTCGTTCACACTACAAATAAAATGCGACAGCAAACGCGCTCTAGTGTGAACGCTCAAAGCGGCCCGCATGCGCAAAAGAAGATGTCACACAACGCGCTCTGTTTAGACCCAGAGCAAACAATATTGTTTGACTGATGGCCCTTAATATAAAGACTTCGGACTTCACGTTTCCCAATTTTTGCTTTAAGTTATTTTGTTATTTACATAATAATGTAGATAAACTAATAATTATCCTTATTGCTGTTTTAGAGATGAGCGGTGCTTCAAAGGATAGTTGCAGATTTCTGTCACAATCTGCAGATTATACAGTACAAATAAAATGTTCACGTTTCTCCAACGTTGTCTTCCCAACAGTTTCACTGACATCTACACGGGATGGCCAGGAAGCGTTCGCGATGTCTTATCGGGCGCTTCTCCAGTGCTGATAATTGGCGTCTGTCTTGTGTCAGTGACGTAAAAGACGGATTTAATGCGACTAGACCATTCAAACAGCAGTCGCTTTCTGAAACATCGGATATGTATCGGATTCAGTACCACATACGAAAGTGACCCAGATCGGATTTGAAAATATCGGATTTGTGCTGTTCACACTGTCATAGCATGATCGGATATGGGTCGCATAGGGTCAAAAAAAAAATCTGATTTGATGCGCTTTCGCCTGCAGTGTGAACGTAGCCAAAGAAACTTTTATTAGATTGAGTTGCACAGTCCAACAGTGTTGGTCAAGTTACTTGAAAAAAGTAATCAGTAACTAATTACTGATTACTTCCCCAAAAAAGTAATCCCGTTACTTTACTGATTACTTATTTTCAAAAGTAATTAATTACTTAGTTACTTAGTTACTTTTTAAAAACACGATTTACAACCTGAAGAGGTGATAAAGCGATAGATCTTTCAGCCCAATTCTACTTTTTCTACATAATCCATCATACAAAATGTAATCAAATGGAGAGGTCCCTTTTTAAAACTTGTTTTATCAGTTTTAATCTTTTAACTTTATGCATCAAGCAAAAATTTAATTATATGCAACATTCTCTGACTTTCAAATAGATGCAAGTAAAACACAGCAGAAAATAAATAAAGTCAAAGACTCAGCGGTCCTGTTGCTCTATTTTCACCTGTAAAGCAGAACTGCGGTAGGCGGAGGTTTACCCTGGTGCAGGTGTGCCACGGTCAGTTGAAGAATCCGCGAGTTTCTCTGTGAGTTTCCCATTACGTCATTGCGCACTCGGTGCTTGCTTGGAAGTTTAGGGGGTTTTTTTCGCTGTAAAAAGAAGTTTTCTTCCCACGCACGATGGACACTAATGTTTTTGTCACTTTTTATGGAATCAAACTCAAAGTAAGGTCAGTACAAGTAACGCGTTACTGCCCATCTCTGCAGTCCAAGGCACAAAGTCCAAACCAATCACAAAACTTCATCAACAAAAAAATCCAAAAGTTTGTAAAAAGTAATCTAATAATAATGATAATAATCTTTTTTTATAAAGCACACTTAAAAACCAAGGGTATACCAAGGTGCTTAACAAGTAAATGTATAGAATAAAAGAAAGGTAAAAGAAATGGGACCAAAGCAAGTACTAGGTATGCAAGCAGATCACTGTCACTGATACATAGGAGAAGCAGCAGATACATATCAAACAAAGAATTAAAATAAGCATAAAAGTACATAATGTAAAATCCTAAGTCAAATGTTAACTAGAAGGAAAGGAAAGATTGAACAAGTGGGTCTTTAGTCGTGATTTAAACAATGCAACAGAATCAGAGGCGCGGATAGTGAGAGGGAGGTTATTCCACAGTCCCGGGGCAGCCAGAGCAAACGCACAGTCACCCCAAGACACCTACCCCAAGGAAGGGGTAGGTGGAAGAAGCTGGTTGGAGGGTCCAGTTGTGGCGGGGTGGCGTTGCCCAGATTCCAGCAAGGATCAGCCCGAGACGAATGGGAGAGTCGAAGATTTAAGTGTTTGCCTGTCTTACGTAATCAGTGCACAGCCACTAGATGAGCATACAACTAAAAGGATAAAAAAAATACAATGCCAAGGTCCATAAAAAAAGGTAGAGGGGGTAAAAAGCAGCATACCAGGTACAGCCAAGGATGGCAAGCCATGTACACTGGCGTCATCTTTAAACATAACAGGAGAACTAAAATAAACACAGAAACAAGCTAAATCACACTGAACACAAGACTAGGGATACTGAGGAGTGAGAATAATCTTTTAAAAATACATAAAAACCAAAGGAACTAAACATAAATAAACCAACCCTGTAGTTCAGCATAACCAAGGAGTTATTTTGCTTCACATGTCATAACATCACCAGTCAGGCTTCGAGGTCACACAAACGTGGTTATCATCTCAATTATTAAACCCAGGGTTTCCTGGTCTAGCCATGCGTGTGTTCACATGAAAGATGTGGTATTGGCAGCATATCATCAATCACAAATATGGAAATATGAAAGTGTACTGGCAGCAGAGCGGCTGATTTGAAGAGGTATAAAATATTAGGAGGTTAAATAAATAATACAAACAGCTGCTGCAGACAAAGCAGTGATGTGATGCCAGGAAAGAAAGCTGACAAAAATGCTCAGTGTATAAGTTGACTTATAAATATCACATTTCTCTCATTAAGACACAGGAAAATCTGACAGATTATAACTTGAGTATTCCATTAAATAAACCTTTAAATGTGTGTAAGACACTTTTAGGTTTTATTCTTTCAACTGGAGCCCCAGTGGCCTCATAATGCTTATTGAATAAAACAGTTGTAAAATTGTTTGAAGCCAACAGGAGAAAGAAAGAAAGTTGTGTCTAACAATGCATATTTATTACTGATGCTCAAAAGGAAATACAGACTTTAGATGCTGTTGATAAACTTTTACACCCTCCTGCTATTAGTGCACAGAGGTCAAAGGGCTCTTCGAGAAATGGTGACAGGAAATCACCATTTACTGATCAGTTATCTGGAAGGTACTAACTGTTGATATCTTATCTCTAACAAAACCTCCTCCAATAGAGGTCTGCAGTATTAATTACCATAGCATACCCTGGTAAACAGTGATCTGCCTTCTCTACAGATAACCCAGGATTAACCCTGAAGTTACCTGAATAAGGCCAAATCCTGCTTTGTAGTGCAGGCCTCTTGTATTTCTATTTCACAAATAACTTTACCCATCCCATTACTGGAATAATGGAAAAAACAGGAATCAAACCACAACCTAGCAATAACCAAAAAATAAGATTTCTTTAAAAAAACAAACAAACAAACAAACAAACAAACAAACAAACAAACAATAAAACATACAGAAAGCAACCAAAAACTCTAAGGTAAAAATCCTGGAACCAAACATAGCAAGATCAAGATCTGGATCCAAACATTTTTTTGGAAGGATTTGTTTATTTTATATTAGGAAACATTTGAGTTTTATGTTGTGGCATGTTATTCATAGAAGCAGCCATCAGATGGTGGGTATGCTGTGGTCATACAGGGATGGACATGGCGCCCACAATACTCTGATATGCTGCATTTCTTAAGAAATCCAAAGTATTCAGAATACGTTACTCTCATTGAGTAATGTAACGGAATACGTTACAAAATACATTTTGGGGCATGTATTCTGTAATACATTTTAAAAGTAACCTTCCCAACACTGTTCCCCAGTACACCATCACCACCAGCAAGGTGGAATGGGTCCATGCTTCCATGTTTTTTAGGCCAAATTCTCTCTCTGCCACATGACTGCCACAGCAGAAATGCAAACTCATCAGATCAGGATGCATTTTTCCAATCTTCTATTGCTTAATTTTGACGAGTCCACGAAAAACACCAGATGGGGTTTTCTGGTGCTGCACCTCATCTGCTGCATATTGTGCATTCAGAGATGTTCTTCTTGCATAAATTGGTTGTAATTAACCTTAATTTTTTTCTTCCCCAAAGTCTGGCCATTCTCTTCTGATGTCTGGCATCAACAAGGTATTTTGTTGCTGCTCACTGAATCTTTTCTCTTTTTTGCACCATAAAGGTGGCTGGTTGTGAAAGTCCAAACATCATCAGTTCATGAAGTACTCAGACCAGCTTGTGTGGCACCAACAAAGATGCCAAATTGATAGTCATTTAAATTACCGTCCTTCATCCATTTTAATCCTCAGTAAGTTGTCTAGACCACACCTAGATGCCTCAATAAATTGAGCTGCTGCTATGATTGGGTAATTAAATATTTGCGTTAATGTGCAGTTGAACAGTTGCACCTGATAAACCAGCCAAGTGCAATATATACCAGGATCAAAGTAAGACATACTAATGCAAAATAGTAAAAATCTTTTAATATGAATAATAAATTATTTGATCTGAAAGTTTCAACTACATTTCTATAGAGTGCACATTAAAATGTGAATCAAACAATATGACCTATTGTTTAAAATGATTTGAGTAAAATTTTAGTTATTGATATAAATAAATGGAAACGTGCAATGGCATACTGTATCAAGTGACAGTTTATTAAGCTATTGGACATATAAAGTTCATAACAGTAGAAACGCCTATTACTCAGACAAGGATCCTGCAAAAGCCAGCTGCTATTAGCCAATCAATCACAGTTCAGCCTGCCCGATGGTGTATACATGTGGACAGAATATCCAGATTATCTCACTGTTTTTGCTGCTGCCTATTTCTCAAGTAAGAGCATCAAACTTTCCAGGTGTGCATGCATACACATGCTTCATCACAATTCAGAGCCGAAGCCAAAGTCTGCATTTCAAGGCTGAAGTCTGCATTTCAAGGCTGAATGCATCATTACAGGCCGGCGGGGCCAGTCCCAGTTCTAAAGCTCATCTAAATGTAGCCTTCGTTTGCCTCGATTTGGAGGCCACAAGGCCCTCGCAGAAGCTGTGCTTATGTAATACAAATTAATTTTCCCCAAGTATGTTGATAAGTTTGTGGTTTTGTTTAGCAAACATTTTGTGAATAAAGCGACAGCTGTATACTTTTACAGTATAAAACCTTAATTTAGACTGTCCGAAGGTTTATTATCAAAGGAAAAAATAGTGACTAAAATATTTATTTGTCTGATATAAAATTAGTTAAGTGCAAATTAATTGATCTGATCTACAATGAGTGGATCGATAATGTAGACAACAAAAATATGTGGCACAAAAAATCCCAACTTGATCCTATTAGTGTGTTTTACAGTAAAATAACAGCTGAGCTTACATGTTGTTTGTGAAAATTTGTAGGTAACCGAAGCAAATGGGTTCCTTTGTTATCAGAACCTTTTAACCACTCATCCTTTTTCACTGACTCTGGCTTTTAAAGTGAAAAAAATGTGTGCTCTGTGAATGAATAAACTGTGACTGGTCCATTTGTGCCAGCAGTGATTCCTCTGTGGGAGAAAAAGTCATGTGTGATGAATAAACGAGAGCAGAAATTCTCTCTCCACATCTGAGCATCATTAATAAGCTGCCCGTAATTGCAATGTGAGCGTCCTCAGAGTAAAAAGATATTTTTGCTTAAAAGACAAATTGCTCAGCTTGCCATCAATAATCTTACCAAGCAGGGAGAGGTGGAATGCTCCTCATAACATCACGCGTGTGCTTCTTCTATATGTAACCCAACCAGTGCAGGGGCCTCCCTACACCCCGGACTCTGCGTTGTGTTAAATTGTGTTGGATTGGGGTGCACCGCAGAGAGACCAGTCGGACACAGGTGTTCAATTTGTGGCTCGGACCGCGCCGTTTATTCGGAAGCAGGGGCAAACACCACTCCAATTCTGCTGCTGGCCCTTCTACAACATTCCACGGTCTCCGCGATGAATACAACACAAAACTGATGCAGTTCGCCACTGGCAGTGCTTACCTTCGCAAATCACAGCAAACACTGACCCAAGATGGCGCCCGCGCGAACAAGAAATCTAAAGTACGGTGTCCTGCAGAGGACGAATGGCCAAAATTGCTAACATTTACACCATATATGCAGCTCAACAGCGACACCTTGTGACTTATTCCAGTCACTACCTTACATCCGCCTCTCCTTTAAGTGATGGCGTCCCAGTCATCAAACAAAACAAAATAAAACAGAACAGTCTCACTATGTACACAAGAATAATGGTGGTGGAAGATGTGCAGTGTAATGTGAAAATGTCTATGTGTGTATCCTATGTGTTTCCTGCAGCCCTTCTTGCTTTGGCCCTCTGCCACAGCTTCCATCCCCTTTCTATCTTCTCCTGATCCTCCCCTGGTTCGTTAACTCTCAACCCATAAGTCAGTCTCTTTGGGGGATGCCGACTCCTCGGCAAGTTCCTCCTTGGTTCTCTTGGTCTGGGAGGTGAGTGGGTGACCCTGGCAGTCTCATTCCCCCTCCAATCTTCACTCTCTTGTGCTGCCCCTGGGTCCCTTTCCTCCGGTCCTGTGGGGGCAAGTGATCCATTTGCTGCTTCAGGTGAAATTCCCTCCACACCTCCTTCCAGGCTATCAGTCTCCCTGTCCTCGATCATGTCCGACTCTTCATCCTGTCTGATTACTTCACCAGCCTGCTCTCCACTGTCCTCAATCCCTCCTCCATGAACCTCCTCCACGTCAAGCTCCATTTCCTCTCTTGCCTCCTCTCCCACCTGCTCCACGGGAAGAAACATACACTGCGTGAGTAGGTTGCGGTGGACCACTCTCTCTGTATCACCATTTTCCGATTGCACCACATACACCGGCATGTCTGGCTGTTTCTTCACCACAATGTATGGACGTGACTCCCACTTGTCTCCTAGTTTGCTTCGCCCCTCCACATGACACACTTTAACCAGGACTCTGTCACCCGGGCTGAAGCTTTGACTCTTTGCTTGTCGGTCATAGTATCTTTTCTGGTGACCCTTAGCCTGGCGAGAGGCCTGATTAGCCTGTGCGTAAGCCTGTGACAAGCAGTCATGCAGGGTCTGGACATAATCGCTATATCCCCCCGACCCATTAGTGGTTGACAGCCCAAAGACCAAGTCGACAGGGAGCCGTGGATGCCTGCCAAACATCAGGTAGTATGGTGTGTACCCTGTCGAATCATGGCGGGTGCAGTTGTAGGCGTGTGTCATTGCATCCACATATTCGTGCCACCGGGGTTTCAGGTGAGGTTCTAGCGTCCCCAGCATGTTCATGAGGGTGCGGTTAAACCGTTCAGTTGTCCCGTTGCCCTGTGGGTGATAGGGCGTGGTGTGGGTCTTAGTGATGCCGGTGCATTTACACAGCTCCTTCACCACAGCACTTCCAAAATTGCGCCCTTGGTCTGCATGCAGTTTTGCTGGGAAGCCAAACCGACAGAAAAAGTTTCTATACAGCACCCTAGCCACTGTGCTGGCTTTTTGGTCTTTAGTGGGGTATGCTTGCGCATAGCGTGAGAAATGGTCAGTGACCACGAGGACATTTTCGATACCACCTTTTGATTTCTCAAGAGTCAAAAAATCCACACAAACTAGCTCCAAGGGGGCACTGCTGTGGATACTGACCAGGGGGGCCCTGACCCCTGCGGTTGGAGTTTTCCTAAGGCAGCACCTCTCACATTGTTCGCACCAAGCCTTGATTTCCTGGAACATCCGTGGCCAATAAAACCTCTCCCTTATCATGTGCAATGTCCTCTCAAAACCAAGGTGGCCTGAGTCATCGTGGAGAGCAGTCTTCACTGATATACGCAAATCCTCTGGTAGCACCAATTGCTCAACTACTCCCCTTTGGCTGTCTTGGACGCAGCGGTACAGGATGCCATCCCTTACCGCTAACCTTCTCCACTCCTTTAAGAGAAGGCGCACGTGTCCTTCGGCACTCATTCGCTCACTGCGGCTCGGCTTCTGGTTCATACTCTTATAGTGCAAGACAGGGCCAATAACGAGGTCTTTTTTCTGCCCTGCACGGATCTCCTGTTTGGTCATGGTGGGCAGGGATTCCATCCCCACATCCCTGTAAGGCTCAGTGGATGTAGGTGGCCCGAGTTCCAGTTCCTCCCCTGTAGGCGTGCCATGGCCAGTGAGGCTTTGAGTATCCTGGGTAGCCTGTGTCGCACCATGCCCCTGTTCGTCGACACCCACCCACTGAGGGCATGTCTGTAGGATGTGCATGACCTCCTGGTTAGACATGCGAGAGAGGGCGTCAGCGTTCGTGTTGCTCTGTCCCCTCCGATACTGGACATCGAAATCGAAAGCAGCCAGCCTAGACACCCACCGCTGGCCTGTGGCATCCAGCTTCGCTGATGACATAACATACTTGAGAGGGTTGTTGTCTGTCTGGACAGAGAATCTACGCCCATAGAGGTGGTCGTAGAATTTGTCGGTGACCGCCCATTTAAGAGCAAGGAACTCGAGTTTGTGTGCAGGATACCTTGTCTCTGCTGGGCTCAAACCTCTACTGGCGAAGGCTATGACCCTCTCAGCTCCACCTTGGATCTGAGCTAGAACGGCGCCCAGACCCTCCCCTGAGGCGTCCGTCTGCAGAACGAAGGGCAAGCTATAGTCAGGATATCCCAGCACTGGAGCGCTTGTCAGCCTTTCTTTTAGGGTCTTAAATGCCTTCTCGCATTCATCTGTCCACAAAAAGGGTGGGTCGGTAGCCAGACTTTTCTTTCCCCCTCTCCTTTTCTTTCTGGGGTCACCAGCAGTTAGGCGGTACAGGGGAGCAGCTAGGGTAGAGTACCCACTTACATACCGCCTATAGTATCCAGCGAATCCCAGGAATTGCAACACTTCTTTGCGATTTGTGGGCCTCACCCAGTTTTTCACCTTGCTGATCTTCTCTGGGTCTGTCCGGATCCCCTCAGCAGACACTAAGTGACCCAAATACTGAACCTCCTTTCTCACTAGGTGGCATTTAGAAGGCTTTAACTTCAAGCCATGCTCCCGAAGCCGATCGAACACCAGCTGCAGTCTTTCCAGATGCTCATCAAAGGTTTTGGAGAATATGATGAGATCATCAAGATAGATTAGGAGGTGGGTGAAGTTCAAGTCGCCAAAGCAGCAGGTCATGAGTCTCTGAAAGGTGGAGGGAGCATTCTGCAGTCCAAAGGGCATACGATTTGCTTCAAACAGCCCCATAGGGGTGCTGAATGCCGTCTTGTGTTTGTCATGCTCCGCCACCTCCACCTGCCAATAACCAGAGGTGAGGTCAAGGGTGGAGAAGTATCTTGCCTGCCCTAGAGCCTCCAGGGCTTCTTCTATTCTGGGGAGAGGG
Source organism: Copadichromis virginalis (assembly GCF_057382275.1). Taxonomy (NCBI): domain Eukaryota; kingdom Metazoa; phylum Chordata; class Actinopteri; order Cichliformes; family Cichlidae; genus Copadichromis; species Copadichromis virginalis. The sequence continues at coordinate 28,463,430 of NC_140622.1, read as the reverse complement.
AAAGCATCTCTCGTGCTACAGGAGTTCAGTTTCCTGTAGTCAATACACAGCCTTAGTGATCCATCTTTCTTGGTTACGATCACGACAGGTGAAGCATATGGACTTTTGCTGGGCCTGATAACTCCTGTTGCCTCCATTTCTGTCAGTAACCTTCTCACGTCCTGCCACTGTGATGGGGGGATCTTACGGTAAGGCAGTCGAAATGGCTTAGGGTCGACCAGAGGGATTTCATGTTGCACAGTCTTTGTATGGCCATAATCCAGGGGGTGCTGTGAGAACACACCCATGTTCCTTTCCACAAGCTCTTTAAGAAGGGAACGCTGGTGCTCGTTTTCAACATCTGCTCCACTTAAATCCACTTCCTGGCTTGCCACAACGTGGTCCATACCCAGGCATGCTTCTCTGCCTCCGCTAATGTGATGACTGCCCCGCACCCTGTCTGAAAAGTCCACAATACTTTCCACCAGAGATGCCTTGGCCAGATGCGTGTGAGGCTTGATAGTGATAGCATGCTGGGAGAGGTTCATCACTCTTACCGGGGCACATCCTTTCTTTACATCAGCAAGAACTCTGGCGACCAGGATGTCTTGGCTGAGCCGCAGGGAGGGGTGGCCTTCAATTAGGGCTGTATAAGTCTTTCTTTGTGGTCCAGCTTTTATTTTGCACATTAAATCCATCTCTTTCCCTGCTTGAATGTGCACCTTGCGACCAGTATAAACAACAGGGCCCACTGTGTCATCCATATCACACTGGTCAGTGCTCTCAATCTCTAGCAGGGAGGCGTGCCACTCCGGATGAGTCTCCTTGACCTGGAGGAGGAACTGCTGGCCGTAGGTTGCCTGGAGGTGACTTCTGGAGGCACGGAGGACATTAGTTCCCACAAGCAGAGGAACAGAGGAGCGGTACTCTGTGTTAGTGACAACAAAAGCAGGCACACCCTTAAACTCTCTCCCCAACAATTTTAGGTTGATGCGTAGCACACCATGGTAGGTGACACTCTGGCCCCCTGCACCTTCTATGGGTATCTTAGAAGGCTGCAGTTTTTGTTTATGGAGGGTGGGGTGGCTGCGCCAGTACTGGTGCGTAATACTGGTTATCTGGGAGCCAGAGTCGATGAGTGCCCTGCACTTCATTCCGTTGACTTCCACCTCCCCCTCGTTCCTGGGACCAACTAGGGGAGTGCTCTCCCCTCCGTCACCTTTGTTCACCTGCAGTGTGGGGACTTGCTGCTCGCCCATGGTTGCCCCGGCGACCATGGGCTTTATCTGTTTAAAGGCTGAGCTGAGTAAGTGTTTCCCTCCATGGGGGTCACAGGCTGAGGATCGTGTGCCCACGTCTGTTCAGGCCCCGGGAGCACTGCTCTGCAAACCCGGGCTATGTGTCCTTGCTTCCCACACCGGTAGCATGTGACCACTGACATTGGGGTTGTAGCCCCAGGGGGTGGTCGGACTCTCAGTGGAGTGGCAGAGGATGGAGCATAAATTCTCGATTCAAGGTGGGTCAACTTGGCCATCTGCTCCTCCTGGCTCAGTGCTAATTTCTTGACCATCTCTGCTAGCTCTGACCACTCTGAGGGATGTTTAGCCTTTTCTGCCTTCACATTCACACTACACTCTGATGCCACTTGTACCTGGGCATAAGTTTTCTTTGATTTGTTTTGAGGCTGGAATCTCTTTGTTTCTTTTGCTAGATTTCGGAGCTCAGCCTGCAGCTCACGGAAACTCAAAAGCCGGGGCTTCATTGGCGAGATCCTCGCATACACATCCTCATCATTAATCCCCCGTATGAACTGCCGGGTGAGTTTACTGTCACGGTCAGGAAAAGGCTTGCCTCCTCTTTGGTTTTCTTCCACAGCTCGCAGTGTTGCCTCCAGTGCTATAGCATATGAACAGGCAGACTCCCCAGACCTCTGAACACGCTCATAGAAGTCCGCTAGTAGATCTGAGGAGCTCTGTGTGTCGCCGTACTCTGCTCTCAGTTCTTCGAATGCCCTTTCAGGTGTTTGGTCATGGAGAGGTAGATTCAGGACCAGCTTTCGGGCTTCACCAGTTAGGTGACGCACCACCGTGGAAAAGCGGAGGTGAATGGGGAGCTCTATTGCCTCAAGAAGATACTGCATGTCACGAATCCAGTCCTCTACAAGCACCTTGCTGTCAGCACTGCCAGTGAAGACTTGGACATTTTTCACTTGATGAGTCTGTATAAAACCACCGTAGGCAGCTAATGGGGGGTTAGCGTTGGCTGCAGCCCGGCCCGGAGCGCTTAAAGATGTATGCACCTGCTGGGGGGGTATGCCAGGGTGTCCACTAACTTGGGGGTCTAAAGCAGAGGTTGGTACGTGCATTGAGGCATGGGTGCCGGGTGGGGCTATAGAACCTCCATGGGTCATATTCACGATAGGGGGCATGACAGTGTTGGGGCTTATAGCAGATGAGTGGAGGGGGGCTCGAGAGTCGTGGACAGCAGCTAGTGGCATGTGGGGCAAACGGGGCGTCAGCCCATGCTTTGAACTTTCAAGGGTCTGCTCGGCTGCAGAGGGATTATTCATTATGCCCACTCCCTGCACTGTTAGGGGGCTTGGCATGGCGGCTTGGGGGGCAGGTGTGGAATACAGATGGCTGGTGTATGCTTGGGGGCTGAATGGAACGGTCATCGTTGGGTAAGGAGTGTTAAGTGATTGGTTCAGGGTGGGATGCTGGGTACTGTGCACCGCTGGGTAGTTGGGATATGAGGCAACGTGGGGTGCCGGTGTAGCAGTGGGCCCATGGACACTGGCCTGAGGGGAAAAAGCAGGGGGCATAGTTATCTGTATATCTGGCCGAAACACTGGAGGGGCTGTAGTTAGAGGGCTGTGGTTGGACTGGCTTGTCTGGTTGGTTGGCACTGACCTTGGGCGAATTTCAGATAGGTGTGAGGGCACCTGCATTTGGCCTCCATAGGGTGGCAGTGGTGGGGCATGAGCTGGAGCCACGCCAAGATCAGTCTGGGGTGAAAGCATGGTTGGTGGTGGGGTCTGTTGTGTGCCCAGCCCAGAGTCGGTGAGGTCCCTGATTGGGGTGTGATACTGTAACCGCTGGCCAGTGAAGCTGGGGAACTGGGTGACCAGCTTCGACTTCACTGATGACTGTTGGTCCACTGTACTGGCGCTAGCTGTAGCCCCTTCATTCAAAAGGTGAGGCTGTGCCCTCTTTGGAGTGTCTGCAACGTCTCTCAACATTTTCACTGTCCTGTATCTCTAATTTAGCTGCACCAGAAAATGTGTGTGGGCTACTTGTAGTATGCTTAACTGTGAGTAAGTACAATATATTTCTAGTAAAATAGAACACAACACAGATGTATGACAACTATCATTCTATAACGCAGAAAAAAAAAGAATTCACAAAAAAACAGCATTAAACTCAGAGCGTAGTTAAACAACTATCTTCAGCACAGAGGTTGTGAATGACACAAATCAGCAGCAATTACTTAACCGTATTCAATGATTATCATTATAGACAGGGAACATCATTTAGCATTCTTTCTACAATTCAAGTCTCTGAGTCTTTTTTTTTTTTTTTCAGGGACAGAAACCCTCAAATGAAACCACCCCAAGATTTCACTTTCAAAGGATATGCCTGGGGAGATGAAAGTCCCAGTAATACAGCTGCACAGGCAGTTATATACTTAGTTCAGCACCCCATCAGATGGCGACACCTCTTACTATGGCTGCGTAGCTGGGGGGTGTCGGCATTGCTTTCTCTTCGGTCTCGAAGTGCCACAAATCCGGGGTCACGGCACCAAAGATGTAACCCAACCAGTGCAGGGGCCTCCCTACACCCCGGACTCTGCGTTGTGTTAAATTGTGTTGGATTGGGGTGCACCGCAGAGAGACCAGTCGGACACAGGTGTTCAATTTGTGGCTCGGACCGCGCCGTTTATTCGGAAGCAGGGGCAAACACCACTCCAATTCTGCTGCTGGCCCTTCTACAACATTCCACGGTCTCCGCGATGAATACAACACAAAACTGATGCAGTTCGCCACTGGCAGTGCTTACCTTCGCAAATCACAGCAAACACTGACCCAAGATGGCGCCCGCGCGAACAAGAAATCTAAAGTACGGTGTCCTGCAGAGGACGAATGGCCAAAATTGCTAACATTTACACCATATATGCAGCTCAACAGCGACACCTTGTGACTTATTCCAGTCACTACCTTACATATACTTATGATAAAATGTTACAGCATGTAAGAAAGAACGCATATTTTTAATATGGATGATTTCATACACGTGCTGTTTTATTTATAGGTTAATGAAAAGTGGGTTTTCATACCTTTTTGGAAAATGGGCACTTTTTGGAGAAATAACCTTCTGGGAAACAGTCACATTTTCACTTGAAAACATATATACTTTTCAAAGGTTTTCTCCATAAGGAGAGTTTTTTTCCTCAAGAGGCTGGCTGAAACACATGGCTTAAATGTTAATATTAGAAGTATGTTTAAGTTAAAGTGAGTATAACGATTGGGTTAGACATGAAGCTCTTAATGATGGGCAAGGGCATGTGTTATGTCAGTGAGTGTGTTCATGCTGACATATTTCATGAGAACCACTGAGCTTTGGTATTAATGAGAAGCAGACATCAGCAATTATTCAGGACCAAACCAGAACAACTGTAGGGAGAATCATGCAAACCAGCAGTCTGTCTTTTCCAGTGTAGGGACTAACGCGTTATTAAGTAACCACGTTATTATTGTGGTAATGAGCACGGTAACTAGTTATTATGCCAAAATCAGTAACACATTAATCATTACTGGGATTTAGATAGGGTCGTTATTCATTACTTCGTCTGTTGTGTTCGACTTACCTCGGAAATCGGTACATGGACCTAAGAAGGATGTCACACTCGAGTAAACGGCGTTCTGGTTAGCCTTGTCAGAGAAGTTGGGATTCCAATATGGCAATGCCCTCAAAAAGAAATTACTACTAAAACATATGCAGCCACAGCTGGACTCGGCACTTGATGTGCCGATGTTTTTTTGGTTTTGGTTTTTTCCGTAACGGTATAAACAATGAAAGGTGGTGGATTGGCCAGATGCTGGCAGATGTGTAAAAAATAGCTCAATTGTTTGGTGGTGGCATCGCGGAGCTTCCACAGATTCAGTAACATTATCAAGTGGTGGAGGCCAGCAGGTGGATGAGGGAAAGGGGAGGCAGGAGGAGGAGGAGAGACCCGAGGTCCTTTGGGGGGATACTCCCACTGGGTTTAAAAAAGCCCACGTGACGCTGTGATGTAGGCTAGAATCATGGCAGCAGTTGACGACGGTCCAGGCGTGGGTGGCAGTAGCTCAGTGCTAACATGTAAGTAAGCTAGAAGACTGGCAATCTTGCTGGGCATCCAGTTAGGGAAGCAACACATTAACAAGAGAATTCTGAGTAAAACGAAAGTTACTTTCCCTAGTAACTAGTTACTTTGAAAGTAATGAGTAACTTAAAGTACCTGAGTTATTTTTGATAGAAGTAACTAGTAATGTAACTAAGTTACTAATTTAAAGTAACTTACCCAACACTGGTCTTTTCACACCCATGCATGCAAACGTGATCTTCAACAGCATAATTTACTACTACAACCACTGTAGGGCAAGACTGGGTCTTAATAAGCTGATTGCGTAAATGACCCTCAGACTACCATTTTTATTGTGATAGCATCTTTTAGTTGCCATAGTAACACTTACTAGAGCAAAGGACATATTGAAGTGACATTGAGTGCTTTTCATTATACTTGTTCCTTCCTTCTCTTATCACCTGGAAATTGTTTTGAAGGATCTTTCATTTTCTTAAATGCACAAAAGATAAGGAGAAAGCACAATATATAACTGAAGTTTTCTTTTTTTTAAATAAATCTGAGAGATCTACTGTATAAATGCTGCATCTCTATACCTGACAGTTTATTCATGCATTGCGTATGTTGCAGTCATTTAACATGAAACAGTTAAAAGCTGAGAGGGAATATAATGAATCTACTACTTCTGTGTGAAAAGTAACACAGGATCTACAGGGTAATGTAACTGCAGAGTGTGTTTTTCTGCCCATTTTACGCAGCTATAAGGTCAAGTCAAGGTCAAGTTCATTTATATAGCACATTTCAAACAGCCGATGCTGCACAAAGTGCTTAACAATATAAAAATGGCATTAAAAAGCAACAATGTAATACAGTAATAACAATATAAAACAATAATAGGATAATAAAAGAATTAAAACAATAACTAAAATTATTTAAAATAAGACCAGAATGCTTGGGTCATAGTGTGTTAAAAGCCAGGGCATAAAAATGTGTCTTTAGTAGTGATTTAAATTGCTCAAGTGTTTGTGCAGATCTAATATTTAGGGGGAGACTATTCCAAAGTCTGGGACCTGCGACAGAGAAGGCTCTAGCACCACGAGATTTGAGATAAGTCCATGGGATGGGCAGCATTAATTTTGAGCTAGACCTCATGGTTTTTCCTGGAGCATAAGCAGAGAGGAGCTCAGACAGGTAAGGAGGGGCTCGGGCATTAAGTGACTTAAAAACAAAAAGTAAAAGTTTAAATTGGATCCTGTAGAAGACAGGAAGTCAGTGTAAAGAAGCTAAAACTGGGGTTATATGCTCTCTCCGTCTGGTACCAGTTAGCAGGCGGGCAGCTGCATTTTGGACCATCTGAAGACGATGGATGGTGGCCTGGTCTAGACCATAATAAATGAATTGCAGTAGTCCAATCTGCAAGTAAGGAAAAGGTGAATAACACGTTCAAAGACGTTAGCCAGGAGGTATGGCTTTACCTTGGCTAGCTGTCTTAACTGAAGGAAGCAGGACTGAACTACTGCACTCACCTGCTTATTCAATTTAAAAGAACCATCAATGTAGACACCGAGGAAGTTAACTCTGATCATTTCATAACCTAAACTGCTCGTATTTCAGTCATGACAAATATTTACACTTATACTCGAAACCTGGGTTTTACAGAACAAGTCTCTTTTATATCATGTTTCCTTACAAGTAGGAAATACAGTAAAGTGGCTTTAACATTTTTTTCCTGCCAAAAAATAAACAAAACAACAACAACAAAAATTCTAAAGAGGTCTAACATTTTTTAGGGAAGAAAACTAAAACAGATCCAATCTAATATATAAACCTTTAACAATGTTTCCATCTCATCTACATTTTCTTAACCTAACATTACACAATTACTGATATGAATGAAACCAGATCGGTGGGGAGCAGTGGGTTTGAAAATAGATTACTGTTTTTAAACATAATTATCGAAAATAAAGGCAAAATACTTAGGTGAAAAATGGCATGAAAATGGGTAAATGGGCACTTAGGAAGTTAGAAAAGTTGGCATTTTGCAAAGGACAGTGTGTTTGAAAAAGTAAGGTTTTCTTCATCTACATAAAACAAACAAAAAATAATTACTGGCGTTTGAATAATAAAATATGCCCTCTGAAGTACTTTTTCATTGTGTAATTAAATATGTTTTAAAGTAGTAATGCACTTTTATAAAGGAAAAAAATGCTATCTTATGTGATCTTTTTTAAAAGTTGCATCAGAAAGGGTTTTGTGGTGGTTCTCTCTCAGTCGCCCCAATATTACTCACACGGTCTCTTCACCACAGTGAACCTCTTCCTTGCCCTTTTGTTCCTTGCTAATCTGTTTGCTGTTACATGTGGGTGTGAAGTGAGAAAGAGAAACACAGAAAAACGCAAAACTCAGGAAACCATTTTCTTTCAATCAGTCAGTTTCTGTTGAAACTAGGCTTTGCACCTTTTATTTTTGTGGGCATGTTGCGTTTCATGTTGCTGCAGACTCACAAACACGCAAACATCCGTCACAAATAAATGCATTTCACTGGAAATTCTCTGGCAATTTTACATGTCAGTGTTGCATTGAAGAAAGAACCTTGAGTTGTTTTTCCCCTCTAAAAGTCGCTCTGTCAGGTTGTCAAATCGAGACCTACTGACATTTTAACTCTTCCTCTGGGTTCCAAGGCTGAATGTATTGCAAAGCATTCACATTACCAGCTACATACAACACACAAAGGGGGCTAAGAAAAAGCAACGTGAATGAGCATGAAAGACGTTTTTTGATTGTTGACTGAGCTTACAGGGAGTGCAGAATTATTAGGCAAGTTGTATTTTTGAGGAATAATTTTATTATTGAACAACAACCATGTTCTCAATGAACCCAAAAAACTCATTAATATCAAAGCTGAATGTTTTTGGAAGTAGTTTTTAGTTTGTTTTTAGTTTTAGCTATTTTAGGGGGATATCTGTGTGTGCAGGTGACTATTACTGTGCACAATTATTAGGCAACTTAACAAAAAACAAATATATACCCATTTCAATTATTTATTTTTACCAGTGAAACCAATATAACATCTCCACATTCACAAATATACATTTCTGACATTCAAAAACAAAACAAAAACAAATCAGCGACCAATATAGCCACCTTTCTTTGCAAGGACACTCAAAAGCCTGCCATCCATGGATTCTGTCAGTGTTTTGATCTGTTCACCATCAACATTGCTTGCAGCAGCAACCACAGCTCCCAGACACTGTACAGAGAGGTGTACTGTTTTCCCTCCTTGTAAATCTCACATTTGATGATGGACCACAGGTTCTCAATGGGGTTCAGATCAGGTGAACAAGGTGGCCATGTCATTAGTTTTTCTTCTTTTATACCCTTTCTTGCCAGCCACGCTGTGGAGTACTTGGACGTGTGTGATGGAGCATTGTCCTGCATGAAAATCATGTTTTTCTTGAAGGATGCAGACTTCTTCCTGTACCACTGCTTGAAGAAGGTGTCTTCCAGAAACTGGCAGTAGGACTGGGAGTTGAGCTTGACTCCATCCTCAACCCGAAAAGGCCCCACAAGCTCATCTTTGATGATACCAGCCCAAACCAGTACTCCACCTCCACCTTGCTGGCGTCTGAGTCGGACTGGAGCTCTCTGCCCTTTACCAATCCAGCCACGGGCCCATCCATCTGGCCCACCAAGACTCACTCTCATTTCATCAGTCCATAAAACCTTAGAAAAACCAGTCTTGAGATATTTCTTGGCCCAGTCTTGACGTTTCAGCTTGTGTGTCTTGTTCAGTGGTGGTCGTCTTTCAGCCTTTCTTACCTTGGCCATGTCTCTGAGTATTGCACACCTTGTGCTTTTGGGCACTCCAGTGATGTTGCAGCTCTGAAATATGGCCAAACTGGTGGCAAGTGGCATCTTGGCAGCTGCACGCTTGACTTTTCTCAGTTCATGGGCAGTTATTTTGCGCCTTGGTTTTTCCACACGCTTCTTGCGACCCTGTTGACTATTTTGAATGAAACGCTTGATTGTTCGATGATCACGCTTCAGAAGCTTTGCAATTTTGAGACTGCTGCGTCCCTCTGCAAGATATCTCACTATTTTTGACTTTTCTGAGCCTGTCAAGTCCTTCTTTTGACCCATTTTGCCAAAGGAAAGGACGTTGCCTAATAATTATGCACACCTGATATAGGGTGTTGATGTCATTAGACCACACCCCTTCTCATTACAGAGATGCACATAACCTAATATGCTTAATTGGTAGTAGGCTTTCGAGCCTATACAGCTTGGAGTAAGACAACATGCATGAAGAGGATGATGTGGACAAAATACTCATTTACCTAATAATTCTGCACTCCCTGTAATTTCAGCGAGGAGCTGAATAGTGTATTTATAACAAGATATCAAAATACTTGTTTTCTTTAAATTGCTCAAATTTGAAAAACTCTTTCTTTTCATACATCTGTGGAAAATGTTGCAAAAATAAGGCCTGGATATTGTCCAACGTGATCTTTTCTCACATGCACACAATATGTGTGAGTTTTCGTTGGCCATGTTCAGCATTAATGGAGATTCTCTGGTTTGGCAGAGCTGCTGCTTAAGTAGTGGGATGCAGGACAATCTCTCCCTTGCTGTGAATCCAACAGGCTATTATCTGTGCTACACTCACAACAGTACAATTCAGTACAATCACTTTATTAGTTGCATCCTTACATGCATCTCCTTCAGATATTGTCCAGAAAAGTTCAGAGCTGTACTCCATGTTTTAAAACTAAATTTACTGACTCACAAATTCCTGCTTTGGGTGCTTACTAAGAAGCAGAAAACAGACTCAAGCTTAAATTTAATAGTGAATATGTGTGAGATTGGCACCTTGGTGAATCTGCACAAAACAGAAAATAGCTAGATGTCAGACTGCCAGTCTTTCCGCTTTTCTTGGAGCCATTTTCGTCATCGTGTAGCTAATTAATGATTAAACCCGATCTCAGAATGGTGCTAGTCTCACTGTACTGGGTGATTTGCCTCCCCCAGGCAGCTAGTGAGAACTGACAGTCTTTCTGGTTGGTCCCATTATTTTCCAGCCACACTTCTCTTGCACACATCAGGGAGAAAAAAAGTCTCTCATCTAACCCAGAATGTCAAATGACCTGACAAGGATTTTTAAAGCCAGAATTTTTGCAGGTTGCATGTGTTAAAAAAAACTGCTTTCCTGCAGTTAAGTAGCACCCTGCCTTGAGCTTATTAACTGTACTTGAAATCATATTATTTTTACTGACATCTCTTACAACCATGGAAGCATGCCTAGTATTGTTTTGACCATAGAAGTCTTCCTGTCTGCTCATTCCAAGGGGATCCAATGCTATTACTAAGACAGGCATGTCACTGCCAACTCAGCACATATGGACCTTTGTAAAACTTTCAATCCAATAGACAAGTGTTATATTTCTGATTTTCCACAACAAGCTTTAAAAAATAAAAGTAATTAAAGAGGGCTTTGAAGAGGGCTGCGATCTCTTTGGATGATGGATTGTAGAGGGAGGGAGGGTTCAACTCCCGACTGGAACATACATTAATAATTTTAACAGTGCAAAACAGCAGCTGTAGATATTATGAAACAAATTCATGAATACATAACAGCGGATTTATTTCCTCACTTATTTGTGCTTTGATCTCTTGACAGAGCTCGCCTGTTTCAGTCCTCTGGACCTTGTTCTTATAACTAGGTGTCATGAAGAGCAGCAGCCAAGAATAAAGTTTTCATATGTCTTTTAATTTTATAGTAGACTTAATGATAACTAACTATAGAAGAATATTAATATCATTAATATTTATCTCTAATATGAATGAATATAATTTTTACATCCTGTAGCAGTGAACAGATCCTAGACACAAGCAACACATCAACGGACAGAATGAATGTGTATGGTGGGTTTGATTTATATAAAAATGGAAAACATTTAACGTACACTATGACTTTACTGTAGGTGTGCGGGTCACACTACTCATTATAAATTACAATGCAAATGGACATGTTCTAGTGTTATTTCAATTACTTTTTCACTGGTATATTTGGCCAAAATCTAGAAAAAAAAAAAAATATATACATACATACACATATATTGCTTACATGTGTTTATTTTGAAACACATGTAAGCAATTATACACCCCATCCTGGGGCCTGTTCTTCATACCGCGCTAAGTGAGTTAGCTGGATGAGATTGTTGACGATTTCGCGTGATCTTGGATCGTTCGGTTCCCCGAAGCCCATCCGGGACTTGCTGTCATAGCAACAGAGCCGTAAGCGTAAACCTGCTGGGGAGCAGGTTTACTTTATGTAAACAGGATTAGATCGCAGCCACGCAGGTATGCCCGCGTCATTCATACGAAAGCAACAGCGATATTCCACCACTGTTTCACCATAAATAAATAACATCAATGTAACTAAAGACAATGCAGCACCTGATCCATTTATTGATTTCACACAGGTCATTTCCTAAAAAAGGGAAATGTACTATTAACATTCTATTACATGTATGTGATTATTACAGATTTAATTCATATTTCAGAGTAGCAATTGCAAATTACTTCGTGTAATCAAGATGAGAGACCACGGCTATAAAAGCGAAGGTGGATTTGGGAAGTCTGTCGCAGCCATGTCCTGTCCGTATACGCGAGCCACCCATTGCGGAAGGTGCAAGATTGATAAGGAGAGTCCTCAGAATTCAGCGTATATTGCGGGACAGACAGGATCCTTTAGCTCAGCGCGACAGTGTGCTCATAGAGAGATATCGATTTTCCCGTGAGGGTATTATTTACTTAACCAACTTGTTGACGAGGGGGTGCAGGACCACCACCTGTCTTTTGTTGCTCTGCCCTTTTCTTGGTTGCTGTTATAAACAAACAGATTATTCCAGGGTCTCTTTCCAAGAGACGAAAAGCAATATAAGTGATAAATATTACCATTCTGTAGAATATTCTTATATTTCACTTTTACTTGTTCCCATGTTCTAGTGGGTCCTGTCGTGGCTCTAATGTGAAAGAGGATAAAATATAACATATTATAATATAATGTAATATAATATTGGATAATATAGTGTAATATAATAAATCTACCCTACCGCCTACTGGTGTTGGCCAGAGGGGCCGATGGCGCGATATGGCAGCCTGGCTTCTGTCAGTCTGCCCCAGGACAGCTGTGGCTACAACTGTAGCTGCCTCCACCAGTGTGTGAATGTGAGAGTGACTGAATAGTGGCATTGTAAAGCGCTTTGGGTGCCTTGAAAAGCGCTATATCAATCCACTCCATTATTATTGTTATTATTAAATTACTTACGAGTTTAATTTGTCAGCAACTTCCTTCCAGCCCTCGCTCCTTGCTTTTGCAGCCTTTGCAGTGTTCCCTTGCGTTCTGATTAAACTCTGAAACTCCTGAAATCCCTCACTCAAGAGTTCTTGCTCTGCTGCCGAAAAATACCGAGCCGAGCGCGCTCCGTCGACATTTTCGCCGACCAATCAGAGGGTTGCCGATCAATGTTTCTACTATCGATGCGTAGCCCCTTTTACGACACCCAGTGATGTCACATTACTGCGTCCAGCTGTACTAATCGTCAACAGCAGGTGTGTTCGGGGAACCGGATTAGCGCGCTCACGGTTAGCGCGATGGTTTGGTCTTGGATGTTTCATTTGATCTTGGATGTAGTAAGTGACGTACGAAGCACAGGGCCCTGGTCCCTGGCTTATGTTGTTTCTTCATCGGAAGTTCATAGTTTTGTTTTATTTCCTTAGCCTCCACCAGTATTCCTGAGTTAATCTGCCATGTGTGTCTGCCGTCTGCACTTAGCTACTTCCTGTTTTACCTTGTCTTTAACTCATCTCTTGTGCATTGTCTCTAGTTTTTACTTCTCCTCTCTCATTGAGTTAATTCATTTCAGCTGTGTCTCATCACCACCGTCTTCCTAATGACCGCATGTGTGTATTTAAACTTTCATTTTGCTGGTGTTCAGTGTGGTGTCATGTTGTGTTCCAACTTGCCTTTCCCCTGTATATTTCCAGTATATCTGTGTATACTCATGGACTTGGACAGCTGCTCTGTCTGAATAATTGTTCATATTTTTTCTTAAATTCATCTCATGATAAATTGACACTGGAAAAACCCAAGAACGTTGTAATCATAAAATGTATGTTGTATACATTAGAATCATCAAATATATATTTCTAAAAATGTGACTTATTTGCTTTGTTTTGTTTTCTCTTCAGCTTATCAATTCACTATTTTTTTTTATTTTTTAATATTTCACAATACTGCAGACTAAATTCTAAATAAAGATAAGCCTTTATTGCAGGTCATCAAAGTCCTGAACTAAATACAAAAAGTTCAGAACCAAATTTAAAAGACCAGTATGATACCAGGAAATATAGAGGCACACTGACTAAACGCCATGACAAAGGACACAAGGAAGACTGGAGCATATTGTAGAATATGTAGGGATGAGTGAACAAGACACAAGTGAAGATCAAACATGGATACAAGACGACTCATTAAGATACTCACATTAAGATACAGGCAAAGGAATACTGGAATTAGATGCCATTTGCGTTCAAAGTGAAAATTTCACCTCTTGAAGCACACTGATTGGACCAAGGCATAACTGTTACCTTGATGGTGAACGTTTGCAGCCTTTTGCAACTATTTAAGTCTCACTTTCTCAAATTTCACTACCACTGATGACAAGTGTTTACAGACAAGTTGTCTTCTTCCATGAAAAGTACAGGCCACAGTAGCATGTGCTAGCGACCAAAGCAATAACAAGTGGTGCAGCGCTCAGCGGCAGCCACTTTCACCCAGCATTCCCCAGCCTTCTTTCTTTCTTTTCTGTAGATGTTCACAACCATCCAACAGATATACCTGCCTACACATACACACACACACAAACACTCACTCTAACAGCCACCAGAGGCTCCATTACAGCAGTATGGGAACCATCTGTTGGTTTGGAATTGAATCTTGCTCAATTAGCATCTAATTTACATATGATTAGCATGTCATTAATGGAGCATTATGCAGAGTAATATGATTGCTAAACGAGTTTTGCTTCCCCCGCAGAGTAAAAACCTCTGTTCTGCTAATCGGTGCTGCTTCCCTCTCCCTCTGGTCAAGGGAGGAGAGTGTGTGTGTGTATATCTCTGTGCACTGTGTGTGATCAAATAGTGGGTGTGAAAGTCTCGTAATACATGCATGCCTGCTGGCTAACTTTTGACTCCGTGTGTGTGTGTGTGTGTGTGCGTGTGTGGACTAGATACTACTAATGTTGTGGGGACTTGAAGGGACTTATCTTTCTTATAGGGACAAAAAGAAACGTGAAGAAACACTTTATAGTAAGAATAACATTTTAGTTAATGGTAATGTAAGGTTTTGGGCGCAGATTAGACAAGTGCTATGATTAGTTGTCTACAGGAAAGTGAATGTTGTTCCTCTTCAGTCATGGGTAAACAACTGCATGGAGGCTGAAAATGAGTTTCATGTGCTACATCAAACTGGTATCTGTCTTACTGATCACCGTTAGCATCTTCAAAATACCATGCTAACTCAAAACCGGTAAAAACAACAAGATTCCCTCAGATCATATTTCTCCATGTTAGCAGAATTTTTTCTAATTCGGCCTTCAGATAAAAAATAATGCGTCAGTCTGATGGGGAACTGTTTTAATATGAGATTCTGTCTATGACGCTTTTTGCAGCCTTTATATGCAGTGCTATTAGTTCCCTCAATCAGTAATTGCACAAGTGATTGTTCTTTTTTTTTTTTTCACGTTCAGTGAAAGCTACCTAAGCTCCCCTTATGAAAACTAATGACAGTGCTTAGATGGAATTTGCATGTATCTTACCCTGGAGATGCTTTTAGAAAACAGCATCTCAGCCTGTAAGAACTGTTGCTTGGTACCATTATTCTGTATTTTCTGCAGTCAGTAAATCACCTGAAAAAAGAAGCATTCTCCCAAACCATCTCTCACTATTTTGTGCCATGGTCACAAGGTTTAGTTAGGTTTCCAAGTTTTAGAATCTTGTTTTATGAACAGATTTAGTTCATGTCTTTAGTTTTTGTTTAAATTCTGTTTCTTTATTTTAGCCACCTCAGTGTTTCCTGGTCTATGTTCCATTGTCTCTGTTCACTGTTTCTTTTCTTGTTGTTTCCTGTTTTACTTTGCTAGTTTCCTTTGGTGTCTTGTTTTACTTTTTCCTTCAATCTGATTATCTCAATTGTTTATACTTGTTGTTATTTACTTTCCTTTCCTGATTTGTCAGATGGCTGGTTTATGTTCATCTATTGCTGCCCAGCCATACTTTCTGTTAAACATTGCTTCATGTGACTGTGTGACTTTATGTGCACCTCACATACTTTTGAATCATTAAGTCTGTGGGTTTCTGCACAGGGATCTGCTTCTGAAGTTCCTGACATGTATTCTGTCTATTTCTAATCTACGTGCACTTTTCGGTGTGGTCAAAATAGATAAAGATGAATTTGTTTCCAGAAACTTTATGTAAGACTGAGTCAAAGTAATCCACAATATGTTTTTAAAAGGCAGTTCTATGGTGGAGGAATATAATTTCAACCACTATATTCTTTATATGAGATTTACTTAGAATAAGAACATTTGAAAGACATATCTAGACTCAGATAAACAAGAATTTGTTCTGATTTTACTGCTCAGTCAACATTTAGTATTATACCAGAATCTGACTCTACATCATGAAATTAAGCATGAAAGGATTTCCTAACCTACCATCTAACATCCTGCAGTCAGTGTCCCCTGCTCCAGCTGCTCAAGGTCTCATTTTAGATGGTGAAATTCTTCAGGAAACATTTTCCAAAATGGCTAAGTTAAGTCTCGGTTGTAGCCATAATTGTAGTGACCTTAGTGAAATGGAAAACACTTTAGGAAATTAAAAAGAAACTTCAGTAACAATTTTGTGTGTGTAAGAATCAAATCAAAAATCAAACAGTCAAGTTTTGAACGAAGTCCAGACTTCAGTATAATTGACTGACAAGGATTTGTATAGCTAAGTAAGACATATCCCCGCATTATTCCATGGCTAGGTAGATAAAATGAACTTGAAATAAATTACTTGATAGCTGTTCATTAGCATTCACAATATGTTATCCAGTGTAAATACAGAGCATTTGCAACAAGGTGCAAACCACTGGTTTAGTACAGGAAGGCCAGATTAGAATTAGTATTATTACTAAATATTAAGATAATTCTTAGGATCTTGAATTAGGTTTTGTTTTTTCTGAAAATTTGAGTCTATGGATCAAAATGTCAATAACTCTTTCAACAATAACAGTTAATACAATATTTATGTCAATCCCTCTGAATTAAATCTTGTTTGTTTTTAAATTGACTGTGGTGACGTTCAGAGGCAAATTGAACTTACAGACCTAACTGTAATAGCTCCTTATTGGGAGCCGTGGTTTGTTTGTTGTTTCTTCCTCTTCTTTCTTTCACCCTCACTCTCTTGCTCTCACTTTTTTTCCGCTTCACGCCGCACATGATTGGTCAATATGTGTTTGTGCCTTTTGTTTACGCTGAGCAGCGAGGGGAGGGGCGGTAGTTACACTTACAGCAGCAGTAGCACACGAACAGAGCAGGAGGTAGAGAGAGAAATAGAGCAACAACAAGAGACAACATTGACACATTAGAAAGCTATAGTAAAGAAAATGAGTGACACCAATAAGCAAAATCTGGAACCATTTCAATTTTATTCACAATACAAAGGCAGAGTGTAGAGTCTGCCAGAAAAGAATACAGACAACCTGCACAGGCACCTGAGAACTGTCCACCCATCAGTGCAATGGGAAGATTAAACACAGTTGAGTGTGATATTAATGAAGGTGCCAGTGTGTCTACTGCAAGTGTTGCTGCTGCAGTATCTACAGCATCATGCAGTATACCACCACAACCACCTAAACCCAACCCAGAGCTCTATGAGACAGTTTTTGCGGGAAGATGAATTGTAGTTGTTTTATTTTATCTTTTTTACATTTTATGTGGAGTGAATAAATAAAAGCAGATTTATATAATAAACATATGTAAATAAGAAACACTGTTTTTTTTTACATTAGTAATTCATTTTGTGCATAATTTTATATTGTTGTTGATAATGAATTAATTAAAGAAACAAAACAACCTGAAGAAAGAGACAACTCTTTTTGGTGAGCCGAGCCTAAAGAGCCGGTTCTGTAAAAACAGCTGGAATTCCCATCACTGGTATCTACTGAGTGCCGGGATGAGCTGGCTTAGAGAAAAAAAACATACATTAATCATCTACTTTCTCCATCATCTCCTCTAACAAATGTCTCTCCATCATCCGTTATATATTACTTCTGTTTGCTTCCTGTCTCTCAGTGAATGTATTTGTTTGATTTATTGGTTCATGGCTCTTAAATCATCTGACCTTTTTGTCAATTGCAATGGCCTGCTGTTTGTGTCTTTCATCTGTCTGTCTGACTTGGTCCTATCTATTATTCAATCATCCATCTGTTGTTTTGCTTGGTCTGATGCTGTGTATCAGTCCCTCTTGCCTGTCAGTATTTTATGTTTCTGTCTTTTCCCTTCATAAATCTTTTCTTCCTCCATTTTGCTAATTCCCTCACTGACTTTCTTTGTTTAACTTTCAGTTTTTTGTAGTTAAAATTTTCTCAGTTCACCAAAGTGAAAACACATTTCACCTGTCCCATAGTTTTGGTTAGACTTGTTGAAGTTTAATTTCAAGCAGTTGTGCTTTGATTTACATTCATACACATTAATACACCATGTAGATACTTCACAAAATAGAGTTCCGAATTAATAAACCGATTAGTTTGGATATAATAATCTATGGCTGCGCACACACACAGGTATTTTTCTGCCCCTGAAGAGAGTAAGTAAGTAAATGTTTCTGTTTGTTTGTCTGCCTGCCTATCTGTTTGCTAGCAGTCTAGTATACCGTTTTTAAGATATCATTTTCAAATTTTGTGTGATGCTAGATACTGACAATAGTTCGAGATGATTTATTTTTGGTGAAAAAGTCACTCCAAAATTTATATATTCCACATTTTGATGGATCTTCTCAACCTTCATAAGAATATGCTAGGCCTTGGGGAAAACGAGTACCTAGGTTGGGTAAACTTTTGTCCTTTACCTTTATTATTAGTGCCCAAAGTCAAAGCTGACCTTAAAAAAATTTCAAGAAATTGCATCAAATATATGTATGTACATATCAATCAATCAATCTTTATTCATAAGGCACTTTTCATACAAAAATGTAGCACAAAGTGCTTTGCATGGTTAAAAGCAGCCCACCCCACTCCGCCCTCCAACTCACTCCCCACACTCTCATCAGCATAAAACACACACACACACACACACCTAAAGAGTATATTGGGCTGGGCACACATGAGCCAGGTAAGGAAACACTATCACAGGGAGCCGTCTGCACCGGGAGCCGGTCACAGACCGCAGCCACCAGGCTGGGCACACAGCAGGAGGGAAGCAAAGAAGCCCCCCAGCCAGGCTGAGAAGACCGGCAGAGCCCCAGCAGCCACGGTCGATCATAGCCCCGGTGCAGAGAGCCCCTTCCGAGGAAACACTGGAGATATGACCCAATAAGAATATATACAGGATAAAAAGATAAAATAAATAAGAATGGGATACAATATAAATATAAATAGTGTAAGAAGTTAAAAAAAAAGAAGAATAAGAATAAAATCAATAAATATTAGGTAAAACCTAAATTAATAATGTAAATAGAATAACAGGATATAATAAATAAGCATAAAATAAATAAACGTTAGGTAAAAGCTAAATTAAAAAGGTGGGTATTGAGCCTGTTCTTAAAAACATGTACGTTCTCTGCAGCCCTGAGCACCTCCGGCAGGTTGTTCCACAGACGAGGACCATACCACTGAAATATGTATCATATGAAAGGACATGGAGATAGTGGTGCAGCACACTTTTTTTTCAATATGACACCCTACAACCAAAGCTCTTGCCCTTCGGGGGGAGCTATGCTCTCCTTTTATGTCACATTGGGTGTAATTCCTCTGTTGTTTTGTCCTTTGTTCCTGATGTCCTTAGTTTTCCTTTTATTAAGGTTAGGTCTGTTTTGTATTCTATCCCAATCATCCATCATCCTTTGTTTGTGTTCCCATGTCCTGTCAAGTTTTTGTCTTTCTGTGGTTTTGTGTTTAGTTACCTTCTGTTTTATTTTCTTTATTCCTTCAACTTGTGCGCTCTTAGTTTTGCTTCCCTTGTTTTCTAAGGAGCTTGCAATGAAAGTGACTGGACTTCTTAAAGTTTTGTGAAGATATTTCACCTTTCATCTGAGTGGCTTCTGAAACCTGGAATACCCGGGGTTCTCCAACATTTGGTTTTAGAACTGAAGAATCCTCTTGGATAAGAAGTGAAACATTTTCACAAAACTGAAAGAAGTTTACTCACTTTCTTTCAAAGCTCCTTAGAATACCATAACCTGGATGATTGAGAACCTACACAGACATATCTTCCCTTGTTTAGTTTTCCCCTATGAGTCTTAGCTCACCTGTTTCCACTCCCCTCATTATCTTCGGAGTATTTATTGTCTGCATCACTCTTTGTTCAATGTCACATCCTCCTCCTGTGCTCCATGCTCCATGTTTCACAAGATTTCCAGTGTGTTCCACTTCCAATCCTGAGTTCTGTATTTGGACCTACAACCTGCTTGCTACCCAGCAGACATCATCTTGGAGGAGCAGTTTCCTTGCTTCAAGAGTGAGATAATTATCTGTTTCTGGCCTGGCCTCTGGCACTAGACCTTCCGCTGTGACCGAGGTGCTCTCTCGAACTGCTGCACCTCCTCTGTCTAGCCCCATGCCATCGCCCAGAACTATCTCCTTATATTGAACTCTAGTGGTTCCTGTTTTTGTTCAGTATTTCACTAATGAAATATTGTTTACTGAAACTAATGTTTAACCAAAGTTTAGTAATTGATTAGTTGCTGGGAGGGGTTTCTTTGTTTTAAGCACTTTTAAAGTGTTGTTCTTAAAAACATTTGAAATTGAGGTTTTAACAAAATCAAAATTATTGTTAGTAAAACAATCTGTAAAAGGCCATTACTAAAAATGTTGTCTTGTTGTTGTCTTGTTGTCTTGTTGTTTTATATGGTTATAATTGGCTATTCATAGCACTTGACTGAGGTTAACAAAACACCATTGACTTCAATCATACCTCACTGGACTCCACACTGCCCACCTTCACCCAGTATGTGACCTGCCCAACCAGAGTCAATAAAACACTGGACTTACTGTATGCCAATGCAGAAGAGGCATACAGTTCATCACCTCTCCCTCCCCTGGGCAGATCTGATCACAACCTGGTGCACCTTGTCCCTGTGTATGAGCCCTTAGTGCGCAGGGAGCCACCAGCCACCCGCACAGTACAGAGATGGTCAGAGGAGAGCGAGGAGGCTCTTAAGGATTGTTTTGAGTCGACTGTGTGGGAGGTGATTTGTGATGACCACGGAGAGGACATCGACAGCCTTACTACATGCATTACTGACTATATAAACTTCTGTGTGGATAACACTGTACCTACTAGGACTGTACGGTGTTTCTCCAACAACAAACCTTGGATTACCCCAGAAATTAAAACCGTCCTCAAGCAGAAGAGGAGGGCCTTCAAATCCAGAGACAAAGAGGAGTTGAAAAGGGTGCAGAGAGAGCTGAGGGGACTGATAAGGAATGGGAAGGAGAGCTACAGGCAGAAGATGGAGAACCAGCTTCAACAAAACAACGTTGGTGAAGTCTGGAGAGGCCTCAGAACCATCTCAGGCCACAAACAGCAGAACTCTCTGCCTGGGAGGGATGTGAGATGGGCAAATGAACTGAATCATTTCTTCAACAGATTTGATTCAGCCATGAGGCAGTCTGCAACATCGGCTGCAGACTCACCCACCCCCACTGCTGCTGTTCCACCTCAGACACTTCACACCTCCTCTATTCACCCTGCTCACTCCCCCCCACCCCCAACTGCAGCATCCAATACACACTCAACACAAGGCTCCAGCCTGTCTCTCTCAACCACCCAGGTTAGGAGGGAACTGAGGAGGATTAATGGCAAGAAGGCAGCGGGTCCAGATGGCATCAGCTCGAGGGTCGTCAGGTCCTGCGCGGACCAACTGTGTGGGGTGATGGAGCACCTCTTCAACCTGAGCCTGAGGTTGGGAAGAGTCCCACAGCTCTGGAAAACCTCCTGTGTTGTACCAGTGCCAAAGACTTCACGCCCCAAGGACCTCAACAGCTACAGGCCGGTGGCTCTGACATCCCACCTGATGAAGACCCTGGAGCGGTTGGTCCTGGCTCAGCTTCGGCGCCTAACAAGCTCATCACTGGACCCACTTCAGTTTGCCTACCAGCCTGGCATTGGAGCGGATGATGCCGTCATTCACCTCCTACATCGTTCCCTCGCTCACCTGGAGACCGCTGGAAGCACTGTGAGAATCATGTTCTTTGATTTCTCCAGTGCCTTCAACACTATTCTTCCCTCGGTTCTGAAGGACAAGCTGGAGAACTCTGGAGTGGACCATCACCTCACTACCTGGATCCTGGACTACCTCACCGACCGACCACAGTATGTGAGGACTCAGGGCTGTGTGTCGGACAGGGTCGTCTGCAGTACGGGGGCCCCACAGGGAACGGTTCTGGCTCCGTTCCTCTTCACCATCTACACTGCAGACTTCTCCCACAATTCCACCCAGTGCTTCCTGCAGAAGTTCTCTGATGACTCTGCAATAGTCGGCCTCATCACTGATGGGAACGACAAGGAGTACAGAGGTCTGACCCAAGACTTTGTGGACTGGTGCCAGCTGAACTACCTCCAGATCAACGCCAGTAAAACCAAGGAACTGGTGGTAGACTTCCGCAGGCACAAGCATTCTCCACTGCAACCACTGAACATCCAAGGTATGGACATTGAGGCTGTGGACAGCTACAGGTACCTTGGTGTTCATCTGAACAATAGACTGGACTGGACTCATAACTCAGACGCCCTCTACAGGAAAGGGCAGAGCAGGCTGTACCTGCTGCGGAGACTCAGGTCGTTTGGAGTGGAGGGCCCACTCCTGAAGACCTTCTATGACTCTGTTGTGGCTTCTGCTATCTTTTATGGTGTGGTCTGCTGGGGCGGCAGCATCTCTGCTGGGGACAGGAAGAGACTGAACAGGGTGATCCGAAGGGCCAGCTCTGTTCTAGGATGCCCTCTGGACCCAGTGGAGGTGGTGAGTGACAGGAGAACGGTGGCTAAGCTGTCATCCCTGTTGGACAACATCTCCCACCCCATGCAGCAGACTGTGACAGCACTGAGCAGCTCCTTCAGTGGGAGACTGCGGCACCCACGGTGTGGGACGGAGAGATTTCGCAGGTCTTTCCTCCCCACTGCTGTCAGACTCCATAATAAAGACTTTAACTGATCAAGCACACACATCCATACATATGCAATAATACTAAGTGCAATAATCCTTTCTGTCATCGTTGTATTTTTACTCAGTTGTATATAGTATTTGTATTTGTATTCTATTTTTATCTTATTGTATATTTATTTTATTGTATTCTACTGTATATAGTATTTTATTCTATTCTGTACAGTTGTGTACTGTATTTATTCTTATTGTATTCTAATTTTTGCCTCATAACTTTTGCACTGTCCACTTCCTGCTGTGACAAAACAAATTTCCCACGTGTGGGACTAATAAAGGTTATCTTATCTTATCTTATTGGCTGGTTTAATAGTTGACTAAACTCAAACAAAAGACTCAGTATGTGAGCTGCGGTCTGACAGTTTTTCCCTTTGTAGTTTCTCAACTATTCACCCCAACACTTCCTAATAACCCAGCATATAAATGTAACTTCAACAACAAAAAATAAAAACAATGATTACTTTTAATAATTCAAATTCAAATTCAAATTTTATTTGTCGCGTACACAGTCATACACAGTACGATATGTAGTGAAATGCTTGGACAACTGCTCGTGACCTAAAGAAAACAAAAAAGGAAAAGGCTATGAATAAGATAGGAAATAAATATGAAAAATTAAAAAGGGTAAATTTAACTAGGAAGGAATAAAATATAAATTAAGGTTAAAAATGAAATAACTGTACAACACAAATTAGAATGAAGGGTAAATTTAACTGGGAAGAATAAGATAAAGATAAATATATAAATTAAAGTTGAAAATAAAATAACTGTACAACAAAATACACAATATAGAACTATATAAGAATGTATGAAGAAATATAAATAAATATATACACAATAACAGCAGCATATACACAATAACAGCAGCGTGATTTAAGTAATGAAGTGAAACCAAAGTCCAGAAAGTCCAGTGTGTGTGTAAGAACTGTATGTGTGGGTCAGTACTGTGTGGTGGTGTGATTGAGAGACCGTATCGCCTGCGGGAAGAAGCTCCTCCTCAGTCTCTCTGTGTTGGTCTTCAGGGAGCGGAATCGCTTTCCTGACCTCAGCAGAGAGAACAGTCCGTTGTTGGGATGGCTGAGGTCCTTCACGATCTTCCTGGCCTTGGTCCAGCACCGCCTGCTGTAGATTGAGTGCAGGTCAGGGAGCTCGGAGCGGATGGTGCGCTCAGCTGACCGCACAACCCTCTGTAGAGCTCGTCTGTCCTGCATGGTGCTGTTCCCGAACCAGGTTAAGATGTTTCCCATCAGGATGCTCTCTATGGTGCACGAGTAAAAGTTCCTGAGCACCTTGGAGGGCAGTTGGAAGTCTCTCAAGCGTCTGAGGTGGTAGAGACGCTGTCGGGCCTTTTTCACCACGGTGTTGATGTGACAGGACCATGACAGGTCCTGTGTGATGTGAACTCCGAGGTATTTGAAGCTGTCCACTCTCTCCACTGGGCACTCGTTGATGACGGGGGTCTGGTAGTTCCTCTCCTGCTTAGTGCTGAAGTCCACTATCAGCTCCTTTGTCTTACTGACGTTTAGAAGGAGGTTGTTCCTCTGGCACCAGTTCTCCAGATTCCTAATCTCCTTCAGGTAGGCCGTCTCGTTGTTATCAGAGATCAGGCCCACCACGACGGTGTCGTCAGCAAACTTGATGATGGTGGTGGAGCTGGTAGTGGCCACACAGTCATATGTGTACAAAGAGTACAGCAGGGGGCTCAGAACACACCCCTGGGGGGCTCCAGTGCTGAGAGTGGTGGAGGCTGAGACATGTCCGCCCATCCTTACTGCCTGTGGTCTGCCAGTTAGGAAGTTGGAGATCCACTGACACATAGATGAGCTGAGTCCCAGATGCTCCAGCTTGGTGGTGAGTGTGGAGGGAATTATGGTGTTAAATGCAGAGCTGTAGTCTATGAAGAGCATTTTAACATAATTCCCCCTTCTAGTGTCCAAGTGAGTGAGTGATGTGTGGAGGAGATGAGAGATGGCATCGTCTGTGGAACGATTTGGACGGTAAGCGAACTGTAGTGGGTCCAGTGTGTCTGGTAGTGAAGAAATGATGAAGTCTCTGACCAGGCGTTCAAAGCACTTCATCACTACTGAGGTGAGGGCTACAGGGCGATAGTCATTGAGAGAAGCAGGGTGGGGTTTCTTCGGGACAGGAACAATGATGGACTCTTTGAAGCATGTGGGGATCACCGACTGAGATAGAGAGATGTTGAATATCTCAGTGAACACAGGAGCTAGCTGGTATGCGCAGTCTCGACCTGGGATGCCGTCTGGTCCTGCTGCTTTCCTGGTGTTCACTCTCTTGAAGGCTCTCCTTACTTCATGCTCGGAGATGACGAGCACGTTTCCGGTGCTGGCAGTATCTTCCTGTCTGCAGCCGTTAGCGCCGCTAACACTAGCATTGTTGGAGACCTTAGCTGCAGCCTCGAAGCGAGCATAGAAAGTGTTCAGCTCGTCTGCCAGAGTCACGGCCGCGTTCGTCATACCGGTTGTTGGTGCTTTATAGTCCGTTATTGTCCTTAGTCCCCGCCACAGGCTCCTAGAGTCACTCTGTTGGAGTTGTGACTCTAGTTTCCTCCCGTAGCGCTGCTTCGCCTCTTTCACCGCCCTCCGCACGTTATATGACGCGGCTTTGTACGGGTCCATGTCCCCCGTCATGAGTCCCGTGTTGTAGGCAGCGGTGCGGGATCTCAGAGCGTCGCAGATGGTTTTATCCACCCACGGCTTCTGGTTGGGAAACGTTGTGATAGTCTTTGTCTCCACGGTATCATCCGCTAGTTTCCCGATGAATCCCACAACCGCTTCCGTAAACACGTTGACATCATCATCGGAGCTGTTTCTGAACATGCCCCAGTCTGCGTCATCGAGTGCGTCCTGTAACGCGGCCACCGATTGATCCGTCCAGCGGATTAAATGTACAGCACCTTGGTCAACAGTGGTTGTTTTAAATGTGCTATATAAATAAATTTGACTTTGACTATTATTGTACTGTGTAATTTTACATCAGCCCAGTCCTCCAACCACAACAGCAGATGTATATACTCTTGCATATACAGTAAGAGCATATACTCCTTTTATCCAGGTAGGTTTCCCAGCATCAAAACACTTCACCGCTGCTTTGCCTCTCTATCAGCTATCCCAGTAGGTCCAGTCCAACCATGTTTGCTCTGCTTCTCCCAGGAGCAGAGCTTTTGTTCATCCCAACACATCTTCTCCGTGGAATCTAACATCCCTCTATCCCTGTGCAGGGCTGATGGACAAAGAAGAAAAAGGAGGAAAAGAGAGTTGAACGGGAAAATCACTTGCAGTGAGTGGATTGGTGGTTTTAACATTTCCAATAAATTATCAATGAATTGGGTGTGTGCTAATGTTATTTAGTGTCATATACACACATGAGGCAGACTGTGCTTTTAAAAGTTTTATGGCATGTAATGGACTGACGGCTGAGACTGTGTTTTTAAGCAGAGCTGTACATGAGGGGATTTGTATATGCATTAGGTTTATGTCAGGAAACAACGATTATATTTCATTTTTCCATATTTATAATGCACTTTTTTAGGTTTTATTGGTCATTCATTGGTCAGTTTACAATAAACTGTTTGCAGCATCTATACTGTATTCATACTGAACTGAAAGTAGGCACTTTAACATGTACAGAAATTCTGAATAGTGACTACTAATTTGTATTTTGTGGCCAATTTGCAAAAGGGAAGTGACTTTGAAGATCGTTAGAGCTAGGGATGGGTATCGTTTAGGTTTTATCCGATACCGGTGCCAAATCGGTACTTTTGAAACGGTGCCGGTGCTCAAACGGTGCTCAAACCGGTGCTTAAAGAATGGAGAACACAAAATTGGTCCAAAAACCTCTCATGTTCAGCTGTTTTTTGTAAAAAGATAACAATGTTAGCCTTTTCTGCAGCTATGGGGCATATATGGTATCACTCTTGGCTGGAAGCAGTGCTTAAACAATGGAAAAAACACAAACTTTGTCCTAAACCTCTCATGTTTAACTGTTTTCCACTTTTTCTTTGGTCATTTTAGCCTTTTTGGCCAGGGTGAAGGGAGTATCTGCCATCAAACAAGAAGACAGCCGCATGTAGCTATGATGATGTTTGCTAGTTCACCTTACATGCATTAATGTAATAACGTGGTTAGCCTACTCAACGTAAATTACACACGAACAACATTAAGCTACTCACGCAGAAAAGAACGGCTGCTGCTGCCATCATCATCCGTCATCATTTATGCTACACTGGCAGGGCTAGGGGCCAGGACTCTCCTCTTCTTGTTTTTGTGGGATGTTGCATAACAGGTAACCCACCCGCAGTAGATGTGCTCGGTGTGAGGTCTCACAGCAAGCTATCAAATACGGCGCATTTCTGGGCTTTTAAAAAAAACGCTATGCGTCGCCAGGTGTTTCATCGGATTTGAGGTGTTACCTCCTTTGACAGTATCACAGTATCAGCTTAAAGCACTTGTTGCAGGCTGCTGAGTTTGCATATTTTGCTGTGAAGTACAGCCAGACTTTTGACCGCTTCGCCTTGGACATTTTTAATCTGTAGCTCTGCTCTAAAAGAACGTACGTACCTGGGCCCGCCTACTAAATGGTAAATGGCCTGTATTTATATAGCGCTTTACTAGTCCCTAAGGACCCCAAAGCGCTTTACATATCCAGTCATCCACCCATTCACACACACTCACACACTATCCTCGGAAACGTAAAATGATTGGCTAGAAGTGTATCACAGCTCAGGAAAAAAAAGCACCGAAATAAAGCACCGAAATGTGCGCTGCTTTTCGGTCTGGTTACTACCGTTTATGTCAGAACCGGTGCCATCATGGCACCGGACACCGGTACCCATCCCTAGTTAGAGCACACAGGTATAGCAGAAGCTTCAGTCACAACCATCCAAGAAATGTTAGTGCAGAATATGAACATACTGAGTCAACAATAACATCCAACAGCAATAACAGTGAGGGATATTTTATTATAGATATTATAGTAAACCAGCCAGCAGTCTGCCACCTACTGGCAGGCGGCTCTTTCCAGCATTGCCTAACGTTAAATGGGAAGATTAAAGGTCTTTCAGTCAGTAGTCCCACAATTCACTCTGCTTTCACAGCAGTAAAAAAAAGTGCACCAGTTATTTTGGTTTATTATGAAAATAGATTAAATTAATTTATATTAGGGCAATTGTAATACATTTTCCTTACAGTTGTGAAAAACATAATGAGCACTCAACATTATATTTACATCATTGCTTTTAAGCAAAAGAGAAAGCTGAGAAACTAAGGTATGATTCATTCAAGCATTATAATATAGAATACTATCCAAATATGCTAAAACATCAGCCAGTATTACTTTATTATTATGAGGTTATTACAATTGAAATTCTAATATGTGAATATTACTAATTAATATTGTAAGTAATAGTAATTAATATTACTCTAGTTTGGTAATTAAGTGATGATAATAACTTAGAAATAATCACATTATTACGTCCAACCAATTTGGAAACAGTGGGAAGGAAAAACTCCCTTTTAACAGGAAGAAACCTCCAGCAGAACCAGGCTCAAGGAGAGGCACCATTTGCCATGACTGGTTGGGGTGAGGAGAGGAAGACAGAACAAAAACACACTGTGAAAGAGAGCCAGAGATGAATAATAACTAATGAATACATGCAGAGTAGTGTATAAACACATAGTGAGTGAAGCAGGCAAGTGAAGAAGAAGCACTTGGTGCATCATGGGAAACCCTTAACAGCCTAGACCTATTGCAGTGTAACTAAGGGAAGATTCAGGATCTGGAGGATCCAGCCCTAACCATGCAATATAATTAGTCGGTGTATGCTTTATCTTGAGTTAATGCATTTTTTTATCCAATAAAAAAAATTGGAAAAATAATGAAGCAAAAGTTAAACACCAGATTAAGTCAAAACGGGGAAAAGTATAAGGCAATGGAGCAGTTCTGGGAACCAGGCTGGAGGCCAGTGTCAAAACCTAGACTGATTCAGGAGAACAGCCTGGAAAAACAGCAGAAGAGGCAAAACAGATCAGCGGGCCAGCCAGAGGACTGGGAGTGGAAACGGAGCAGTTCAGGTGGCTGGCTTTGTTTCTTGTGGAGGAGATGGAGCTCCTGGCGAAGGATTAGCAGGAAGCCAGTGTCGACAAGGACTTAACCAACAAGGAGACCGAATTTTTCCAGAGGCTTTGCTGGCGGCCGGTATTTTAATAGAAGACAAGAGCCTTCAGGGTGCTAGGCTGCCAGAGGAGACGAGGCACTCTTGGATGGGATGGAATCAGGTGACTGTGGCAGGACACTCAGAAACAGAATCTACTGAAGAATCTGGTGGCTCAGGCAGAGCAGCAGTCACTGGTGGGGACCCGATAGCAGGCCCTGGATAGATACAGATGTAAAAGCAGGCTATGGCTGGGCCCTGCTTTGGCAGACATGGGCAGAGTAACTGGTACTGGGGAATGGTAAGTTATCTGAAAAACCTCATCCACAGAAACCTTATGTGGAATGTGCAACACATTTTTCTGCAGGTCATATCTGCTATCCTTCTCTGGTTGTCAGTATCTGCATCAAAGCTACTTTATCTCCTTCATTCATTATTTACTTGTGTACCAGACTCAATCTGAGCTGTGTTTTGATGTCATGTGGGTCCCTTTTTCCAATTCTCTTTTGTCTTTGTAGACTTATTTTCCTCCATTCTTCTGTGCAGAGATATTTTTGCCCGTAAGGACTTTCTCTTACCCAAGAGTGTGTATTTCTATTTTTTTAATTTTTCTTGATTTTTTTTTAATCTAGTGGGTTTGTAAATAAAGCAACCCAAAAGTACACTTTACCAAAATGACACCGTAAATCTCATGTCTCTATGTCCTCAGCTGACTCTACATTATGCCAGTTTACCATACACTATTGCATAAATTATGCCCAGCATGTCTCCAAAAAGTTGATTCTGTTCATCTGGACGTAGCATTTTGTGGGAGAAACGTTTTGTCACTCATCCAAGTGGCTTCTTCAGTCTCACTGACTGCAGGTTTCCCCAATCTTATAAGCAGTACATTTGCATAATGACTGAAACCAGCCCACTGAAGGAACAATTGGCTGGGAGGTCAGTTCCTTAATCTTAATTATGCAAATTCTCATGACCATTGATCAACAACCACTGACCAAAACCCACTGATCAAAGACCACTGATCAATGGCCATGAGTACCAAGATATGCCCAGAATGCATACTTGCTATTTTGGTATTCACAGTAGACTAAGTTTTTTTTTTTGTTTTGTTTTTTTGTCTTCAGGTGGAATTTGAAAAAGTATCTGTAGGAAGACAGCTTATATGTGAGGTCATTCATAGAAATCTCACCAGCATGATATAGATTCAAGAGACTCTTGCAATGTGGTCAGAGGTACAAAGTGCGCATTTGTAGATGTTCAGTGTTCCGATGTTCATTGTATGACCACAGATATTGATCACACATTGTTAATGAGGCTCTACAGTTCCAGTTCTAAAGAATTCAAGCCCAGTAGAAATGTAATTTTCTGAGGAAAGCTTTTATAAACCTCATTTTGGGGTAAATTTATTAAACACTTTCTGTTGTTTTGTTTGGTGTACTTATTTGCAATTTTACATCCCCGTGCCCACTGAAATTTAAATTATGGAAAACTCACTTTTATTTATAACTAGATTGTAAAAATAACTGCAAGAAATGTCAGGAGGGCATAGCTGAGAGGGCTGGAGTGACAAAACATGCTTCTAGAGGGATTCTAGGAATATAAATATTATCATACTCTACCTCTCTCTGGCTGGGGGATCTTGCTGAAGGACCCTCAGAGGACTCAGTCTTAACCTGAAGGAGCTCACATCAAAGACAGACCTGATTGGCAACAAACAGCTTTGATCACATGCTTCATCCTATCCCAGATGATGCCAGCTGCTACCTGTGTGTGTGTGTGTGTGTGTGTGTGTGTGTGTGTGTGTGTGTGTGTGTGTGTGTGTGTGTGTGTGTGTGTGTGTGTGTGTGTGTGTGTCAGGGCTTTGGCCACCCTGTGTAGTCTAAAATTTCAACCCATGATGTCTGTGTGATTCAGGGGTGTGGTTTGTGGCACCAAAGGGGAGACTGTAAATACTGTAAATTAAGAACACGTTGCCACTAAGAAAAACCTACATTACATTGTTGCCTACATAGAGGGAGACTTTGCCCACACATCTAAACAGGAAAATGACCACAGTCAGGGGTTAAAGTGGCAGTGAGCAGGTGGAGGAAGCCCTAATATTGGTTGTAGAGTCTTAGCTTCAGAAAAAGAATCACAACTTAATATAGTTTCTATTGTGAGACCCTTTAGGTTTTGTTTGTGTGCAGGCAGTGATGCTGCTGCTCTGGGTTTTTTTGCTCTTTGTAGATTTACAAAACTGATCTCACTTTTATGAGCTCTGCTGGCCGATTTCCATCCACTTCACTGACAGTATACTACTTATGTCAGAGATATCAAACACATTTTACATTGTGGGCCCATTTTTGATCTCATATGAGCCAGACCAGTGAAACTGCCATTATGGTCAATGTGCGGATGTTTAATGTAATCCCTGTGATAGCTAAATATGTAAAAGTGCTAATTCAACAGTATGTCTCACTTTCCTAGTAAATGTAAAATTACAGTAAGTAAATGTGTAAAATTACATAAATCTATAAACTAATTACTTTGGTGTAGTATGAATGACCACATGGGAAGTCATAAGTAAGAAAAGCTGTAAAACTTATGAAAAAACAATTAAAAAATCCAAACTTTCTGTTTCCTTCACATTTTCCAAAGCCACCCAGTGGGCTGGATTAGTGTTGGCGTCTGCAGGGCTGATTTTGAGCCCGATGTTTGACAGCCCTGGTTAATACTGTCAATATTGGTATGAAGGTGGAATTTATTGAAGGAATCTAAGCATCAACAGCTAAAATTCATATTAACTAATTACAAACCAAATACACCAGAAATAGTTTCTCACAACAGTATATTAGAATAACATTGGTTGTGTTTATGTACTCTATTAGTTCGTTGTGTCCCTCTTCATTTGAGTCTAACCCAGTGCCCTTGTGAGGAGGGTAGGATAGTAAGGTGACAGTGAACAAAGAGCGAATTAGACACAGTGAGAGCTAAAGTGCAGAGCAGCAGAAGTGAAAATGACTCAGAATGAATAAATGTTAAAGTTCAACACTTCCCCTGAGCAAGATACTGACAGAATTCACTTTGCATTGACCTCTAATTTGTGCAGGTGTGTGTCCTTTCCTGATGTCAGAGCACATGTGCCTATGGTGTACACACTTGTGCAAGTATGTCCTTTAATCTCTGCATGTCTGTGTGTATTTCTTATGTCGGTCCATGTATCTGCATTTCTCTGTCCCACTGAGTGTGTGTGTCTGTGTGTGTGCGCATGTGTCTGTG
Organism: Copadichromis virginalis; assembly: GCF_057382275.1. Taxonomy (NCBI): domain Eukaryota; kingdom Metazoa; phylum Chordata; class Actinopteri; order Cichliformes; family Cichlidae; genus Copadichromis; species Copadichromis virginalis. The sequence continues at coordinate 28,431,194 of NC_140622.1, read as the reverse complement.
CATATGTGTGCTCCCCCTCTGGGACTTAATAAGCCTCTGTGTGATAAGTGTGGCTCTCTGCCCAGAGGAACAGGTTCCACTGCTGAACTTGCATCCACCAACGTTTTGGTGTCTGACTGAAATAAAATGCCAAGCAGAGCCGGACACTCTACTCCAACTCACAACGTACAGATAAAGCCCTGTAACTGCCTCACAGAGTTACACCACAGCTTCTTGAAGATAGTCAAATGTCAGAGCAGATAACCACCTGTTGATGCATTTTGGTGACCAAATTATAAGACTGTTGGCACTGAGGACGACACACAGAGAGAGAGAATAGGAGGAGTGAGTGGCAAGAGGAAATGTAAATGTTTCATTAACCTACATCTAAATCATTGATGGCTATAAAAAAAAAAAGGAATTGCAATTATATATAAAATATTGGCGATTTAAATCCAGCAGTATAGAGATAGAAGCTCAGACTTATTGTAAAATGTATAGGACAGAGTCCAGTTCATCACGTAAGTCATAGTTAATTTCAACATTTTACATTATGTAAAAGAATCCAATACAGTTACCCAACCAAATAGTTTTCTTTAACAATAATGACACGTTTTAGGAAGCATTTTGAAGTTTTAGAAGTGGAAAGTTTTAGACTGGAAGTTTAGTCAAGGAGACAGTGCAAAAAAAAAATGCTGTAAGTGGCATTGCAGTGATTTGGTATTGCACTGCTGGACTCTCCAGTCGGCAGCCATGTTGGTGACACCTTAAAGCTGTGATTTTTGACTAATGTACTAGGAAAGGATCAAAGGACATATTTAAATAGAAAGACATAACTTTATTTTCAATAGTTACCGCTGATTAAAAAAATAAAAACTTCAGATGTTGGATGACTTTGCCCGAACTTAATCCTTTCTCCTGCACATTACCTCCTACCACATGCTTAAAGTTACAACAACATTACGATCACTGAGTCAGTCTAGAATGGCTACTTCACCAGCACACTTGGCTCTTCCCACCAGAGCATTTTAACAAATTGCATGCAAAAATTTAGATTATTGCTTGAGTAAGTCAAGAAAGTTCAAAGTATACTTACCTACATCTTTACCTTCTACCATATGTGTGTGGACATATCTGCCAACATACAGTTGAAATCTGTCCTTATTGGCTAGGTGAGGGAAATGTTTGGCATCTTTGTTAGAATTTTCCCATAGTTTTGTTGTTAACATACTTTGAGAGGCCGTCTTTGATGGGTGGACAAAGGTAGTGCGTTGTGAGGTAGCATAACGTAAGCAGCAAGGAAGGTGATAAGTAAACAGCATCAGCAGACTATTTAAGTTTCTTTTGCGTATACTTTATTTCTGGCATCTCCATTCTACCATAAAACAATCCACCTGGTTGGCAAAAATCCCACTTGCTTTATACAGGACTTTACCCTCACCCTCACCTCGTTAGTCTCTACCATTGAAACAAATAGGTCAGACCAAACAATGCAATTCTAAACAAAGAACAGGAATAAGCTTATGCATGAAATTGACAAACTCATTTACTCAGCTAAATGGTTTGAAAAGTAAAACACTGCATACAATACAACTCAAAAGGCTACTATAAAGAAAATAAACAATGCTATACAAAATGAAAAACCCTTCATTTGGTTACACCCAGTGATGCAATGGTTAAGGGACAAATGGTAAATGAGTTCATGCCTAACCACTTTGTCACAGGCGTGAACAGCTAATAATGGACTATAGGGTGACTTTTACTAAAATATACTAAATCTTTCTCTTGATTGTGCTTCTACAGCACATCTTAATAAATCAGACAGTTTGTGCTGCTGTTCTTGAAGTTAACTTCCACTCCTCTAACTGTTCCATTAAACTGACAGCTCCACCTTTTAAAATAAGTGAAAGATTTGAGAGGGGCAGAAGAAAAAAAGTACAAAGTAATGGGATCAAGCTCAAAAAAATATATATCAAGCAATCCTCAGTGTATTTTCAATTGGGACTGTATGATAAATGTCTACATCAAATGTCACTCTACCCCTTCTGGTAAGTAAACTGACCTGGCAAGTAAACTAAGAAAGGGCTCCAAAATTGTGAGACATGGCAGCTGCGGTTTTTCAAACTTTACAAAGATGTTACTGTAGATTTGTTGTGGCTAATTTGTTTGTCCAAACTTCTGCAAAGCATTTTGTGAATATCAAGAATATTAGTGAGATTGTTTAGGTATTGCGCTTCACAAAGTTCACTAAAGAGTATAGAGTGCTAATATAGGAATGCTTGATCCTCTGTTCTATGCAGTACAACAGATGAAGGATAAGCTCATTAAGGGAAACCTGCTGAGGGTAACACTGTATAAACACAACAACCATGCTCGTCTTTCTCTTTGAAGAAGTTCCCTCCTTTTTGTCTGATCACAGAGCTGGTAAAGAGTCTGAAGGAGACAGCGGATCTTCTGGGCTGAGACTGTTGGAGGCAGATCACTGCCTAATTCCTGCAGAGGTGTACATGGTGCAATGTGAAAGTGGAGTACAGGGATGTATGACTTCAAGGGAGAAGGTCAAGTGAGTTGAAGGAGTGAGGAGCCATTCTGAGTTTCAGATGAAAAGAGAGCTGAAAATCTATGCTTCATGCTTTGTATTCAACAGCAGGGTTCCACTTGTGGGAGTAATTAGCACCGCAGCCTTTCTTTTGAAGTGAGCTCGAAGAAACAGTCGGGCAGAGAACTGCAGCTTGTGAGGGCAGCATAGTGACAGAGATATTCACTGCATAAAAAAGAATGTGGAGCAGGAGGTGGCAGTTAGTTCAATGCCATCAAATAATTTGACATAAAGGAATGCAAAAAGAAACATCATATGGATTTTATGCAGCAATTAGAGGGGCAAAGTAGAGTCTGAGAAACTACAATCAAGAGTCCCTGTTCTTTTCCCTGAAGAAAAAAAACACAATAAAACAACAACTTTATTTCATTTTGATGATGATTCAACTTAACAGTTTGAGTCAAGTTAAACATATGAAAATGGTCATGGATGTCAGAATATCTCAGTACTTATTTTCCCACTTTTGATTTAATAAAACCAATATGAGTCTGTATTCACTTTATTCAAACCTGATGACCCATGTTTTGATCTGTCAATGTTCCAAAGTCGTCTGTAAAGGTTCAGGGAACCAGGTAATTGTGGATGAAAGTCCTCGACTGTCAGACTTCTTTGGTTGTCAAATAACATTAAGAAAACCTTTGATCTATGTATCATTCCACTGCAGAGTGACTCATACCTACAAATATGTAGAATAGGTAATTTGTTGCAGATGTCTCTGTTTAGACAAGGCAAAACGACTAAAGATATACACGACCTATTGCGACTAGTTGAACCTTAACCTTAAAACAAAGACAGCAGCTGACATGTTCCTTGAATGTGTATTAAATCAGTATAAATCAGTGTTATTTGAAACTAGTTGGTACCTATAATACCTTCCATCTTGGGTGACCAGGGGTCCCACTTTAAGCATGGCTGAATTTTTAAGCCTTGTCCTTCATCCCACATATTGAGACACCATCACTCATTTGTATTGATTCTAGTTTTCACTGCTGGAAGGGCACTTTTCAAAATTCTAACTTTGTAAAGAAAGCTGGAGAGGTGTCATCAGGGGGAAACCTGCAGGTTAACCTTTCACTTTTGTCGTCCCTCAGTGCAAACGTTACACCCAGCAGGGAAAATTGTGGGTCATCCAAGGGTTACAAGACTGAGAATCACCTTTCACCAACTTCACCCTGTTATAAGTAACTTCACAGAGAGCTTCTAGAAATTTCAGTGTTTTTTATTTTCAACTTCACATATAGGACAATACAACATGAAGTAGTACATTACCTTTGAGTCAAATGAGAAATTACAGTAACCAACCTATTTTTTCAGGGAGTTTAAGTCATGTTTGTGTAACCTGTGAATATCAGGACACATGAACAATTGTGAAAACAAAACGTGGTGGTCTTCAGTGATTGGTTTGGAAAACTTAAATCCTTTCCCTACCTAATGTTGTCATAACAACATACATGGTTTACTGGTCCTTTAAGATTGGATTGACATAAAAACCAGCCGTTATTTTAAGATTACATTCCAGTACATTCAACATTATTTTATTACCAACCCTTCATTTCAAACTCATTGGGAATTTCTTTTGCTTTATTTCAAAGTACCAGACATGTAAATAAACATTCAACTGATTCTTTTAGTCCAGACTTTTCTTTCATAATAACACATAGTGGGAGATATCTGACATAAACATTCACTGATAGTATATGAAGACAGACATTTGTCACAATCTTAGATTAAAATTAAATAAAATAACTTTTTTAAAGTAGCTTAAAGATATTTTTTAATTTTATTTTTAGGCTGTTGAATGGAAAATCCTTTACCTCACTTCTGTTTATCTCAACTACGGCTTCATTTTTTTTGCTCAACAAAGCTGGCTTTTAAAAATCTGAGAACTTTGAATAACATAACAAATGGCACTGCCATTTTTTCTATAGTCCTTGAGCAACAACTACTATGTCGTTTACGTATTTGTTTACCATGTTATACTCACTGTTCTTAGGATACATACCCACATTAACAGGCACTCTGGCAAGGTGAAAATCCTATTCTAGACTAAATTGGACAGAGACTGGGGCAGCATCCAGGTCTGGAGGTGGTCTCTGGTGGGGGAATTTAGGGGATATGAGGCTAATTTGCATGTTATGTTCACAAATACAATTTGTTGGTCTCATCTGCTCATGTTTGTGGAAATAACAGGCAACACAGATGACAATAGCAGCTGGAAGATGCCAACTAATCAGGATGTGTGCCTTCGAATTCCTCTCTGAAAAGCAAGGGCCAATTTTTTTTCCACTTAATTATTGCACAAGAGAACCATGTTAGCACCCTGTTTAAACTTCCATCTTGAGTCACAGAGGTGCTAGCTTTAAATTGAAACAAATTGATACTGAACACAGAAAATTGAAAACAGTTTACAGGATCTAACTCACTATAAAAAATGGACAGAAATCCCAGTATGTATTGATCCTACTGAGTAGTATTTTGCATGTAACCTCGTAACCTATTTTTCATCATGTCATAAATTCATACAGCAATACATGATGATGTTTCATTGATAAAATGAGCACACAGTGTACATTATTTTATTGTATTCATTCAATTGCACAATCTTACACAGACATACAAAATGAGGAGCTGAAAAGAGTTACTGGCTAGAATACTGACTAGTCTAAGAATGCTAATCACTAACCTGGAGATGCTAATGACTATGTAAAGGATATTACTGCTAGAATTGTGACTTTAATGACTAGCAAGGCCACCTAGGTTACAAAGGTAGGCTGGTGAATTATTTGCTTGCCCAATAAATACCTAAACTTGGTTAGTTCATAAAAGGCTGGTTTATCAGTAGTTAAATCATTTATTCTTTCTGACATAGACAAGCTCCACCATACTGTCAACAGCTCCTCAATACTCATCTAACACTCCTCAATAGTTTTAAGCTAAAATTGTTTTGCAGACCTGAACTTTTCAACACCTCCTCATATATTAACATTTCTTTTACCTCCCTGCTACAAAGTGAAAATAGACAGGGCATGTGTCCCGTAAACTTATAGTCTACAGCATCCTGCTGTGAGCTACATGTGACAAAAAACAACTGTTTGGACATCATTTCAACAGCATTTTTGACATTTCATTTTTTTTATACATGTCTTCTTGTATAAACTGACTTAAAGGTGTATTTTGGATCTGCTGTTTTCTTATACTAATTAAATGTCCTACAAGGGTTTGAAGAAATCATATTAGGAAAATGCAAATAAATGGAAATAAATTAAAGGGGCACTTTCATGGTGTTTGTTTTATGGGACTACACCCAAATTGATCCCCAGGCTCTGGATATGGGTACGAATCAAGCATGAGTACGTGTGTGTGTTTGTCTATGAGAAGCTGGCATTTGTCAGGCATCTGGTTGGTACAATGTGTTCCCGCCAGGCGACAGGTGTGTCTCTTTAGCAGTCTCACACACACTCACGCACTAATTAAAACCCTGGCTTACTGTCTATTCAGTTTAATCTGCTCACTGGAAGGTAGCCATGGCACCCAGAGGCTTCCAAGGTTGTGTGTATGTGGTGATCACCGTGATGTTTATTCATATATATGTATGTTGGTGCTGTTTGTAAAGAATGTGATTTGTTAAAATGATGCTTCTTTGAAAACCTGGAAGCAAAGAAAGGAATTCCAAAGAAGTGACAACTTAATATTTTACAAAATTGGAGCTAAAGTGAGAAAAATGAAGAATATGAGCGATGAAGACATAAAATAAAGTGTGGACTTTTTAAAACTCTGAGAATCACGACTCAAAATAAAATAAATAAACAAAACAAACATTGTCAGGATGGCAGCAAAATCCGTAGGTATTGTTCAGTATTAATTAGGTCTTCCCAGATGTGCAGGCTACCCATGTACCCCCATATATCACAAATGTTGGCTCAGAGAAGCTAACAGTGTTTCTGTATCTTAGTTTGTTTCTTAAATAAATAACAAAAACAATCAATTTGTCAGTTTTAGCATTTGGTGCCATTTTGATTTTTCCCCAAAATGTTGCAATCTGTGCTCATTATGAATTTATGTGGTCCAAAAGGACAATAGGTGAGGTTCTACAGATGAAAACAGATGAAAAGTGAGCAGAAAGGTTTAGCTAAGTGTTATTAAACACCTGAGGTGAAAAGTTCAGAGAGGAAAAGTGTCAGAACCTGATAAGAGAATATAAACCAACATGCCACAATGATAGTACCTGACACCCTAAACCATTTCTTCGCCCGCTTTGACCAAGAAAACAGGGACACCATCACCCATCCTGCCGTTACAGAGAGGGACGACGCTCCCATCCAGCTTGAGAAACATCAGGTCAGAGCCACACTGTGCAGAGTCAACGCGAGGAAAGCAGCTGGTCCTGATGGTGTAGCCGGTAGAGTGCTTAAAGCATGTGCAGACCAACTAGCAGAGGCTTTCACCACCATCTTCAACCTCTCACTGCTACAGTCTGTAGTACCATCCTGCCTTAAGTCAGCCACCATCGTTCCAGTGCCCAAGAAGAAGACAGTGAGCTGCTTGAATGACTATCGTCCAGTTGCTTTAACACCCATAATTGCCAAATGTTTTGAACAGCTCATCATGCCACACATTAAAGCTGCCATCCCTGCAGACCTCGATCCACACCAGTTTACATACAGGGCAAACAGGTCGACAGAGGATGCCATAATAACAGCTCTTCACACAGTCCTCACACACCTGGACAGTAGTAACACCTACAGTGGGGCAAAAAAGTATTTAGTCAGCCACCGATTGTGCAAGTTCCCCCACTTAAAATGATGACAGAGGTCAGTAATTTGCACCAGAGGTACACTTCAACTGTGAGAGACAGAATGTGAAAAAAAAATCCATGAATCCACATGGTAGGATTTGTAAAGAATTTATTTGTAAATTAGGGTGGAAAATAAGTACTTGGTCACCTCAAACAAGGAAAATCTCTGGCTCTCACAGACCTGTGACGTCCTCTGTAAGAAGCTTTTCTGTCCCCCACTCTTTACCTGTATGAATGGCACCTGTTTGAACTCATCATCTGTATAAAAGACACCTGTCCACAGCCTCAAACAGTCAGACTCCAAACTCTGCCATGGCCAAGACCAAAGAGCTTTCGAAGGACACCAGGAAAAGTATTGTAGACCTGCACCAGACTGGGAAGAGTGAATCTACAATAGGCAAGCAGCTTGGTGTGAAAAAATCAACTGTGGGAGCAATCATCAGAAAATGGAAGACATACAAGACCACTGATAATCTCCCTCGATCTGGGGCTCCACGCAAGATCTCATCCCGTGGGGTCAAAATGATCATGAGAACGGTGAGCAAAGATCCCAGAACCACACGGGGGGACCTGGTGAATGACCTGCAGAGAGCTGGGACCAAAGTAACAAAGGTCACCATCAGTAACACACTACAACGGCAGGGAATCAAATCCCGCAGTGCCAGACGTGTTCCGCTGCTGAAGCCAGTGCATGTCCAGGCCCGTCTGAAGTTTGCCAGAGAGCACATGGATGATACAGCAGAGGATTGGGAGAATGTCATGTGGTCAGATGAAACCAAAGTAGAACTTTTTGGTATAAACTCAACTCGTCGTGTTTGGAGGAAGAAGAATACTGAGTTGCATCCCAAGAACACCATACCTACTGTGAAGCATGGGGGTGGAAACATCATGCTATGGGGCTGTTTTTCTGCCAAGGGGACAGGACGACTGATCCGTGTTAAGGACAGAATGAATGGGGCCATGTATCGTGAGATTTTGAGCCAAAACCTCCTTCCATCAGTGAGAACTTTGAAGATGAAACGAGGCTGGGTCTTCCAACATGACAATGATCCAAAACACACCGCCCGGGCAACAAAGGAGTGGCTCCGTAAGAAGCATTTGAAAGTCCTGGAGTGGCCTAGCCAGTCTCCAGACCTCAACCCCATAGAAAATCTGTGGCGGGAGTTGAAAGTCCGTGTTGCTCGGCGACAGCCCCAAAACATCACTGCTCTCGAGAAGATCTGCATGGAGGAATGGGCCAAAATACCAGCTACTGTGTGTGCAAACCTGGTGAAGACCTATAGTAAACGTTTGACCTCTGTTATTGCCAACAAAGGTTATGTTACAAAGTATTGAGTTGTATTTTTGTTATTGACCAAATACTTATTTTCCACCCTGATTTACGAATAAATTCTTTACAAATCCTACCATGTGGATTCATGGATTTTTTTTCACATTCTGTCTCTCACAGTTGAAGTGTACCTCTGGTGCAAATTACTGACCTCTGTCATCATTTTAAGTGGGGGAACTTGCACAATCGGTGGCTGACTAAATACTTTTTTGCCCCACTGTATGCTATTGTGTACTTCACACACATGGAGAGATGCCAAACTGACTTTCATTGTTCTTGTAACAGTGACAATAAAAAGCTATTCTATCCTATTCTAGTAGACAGGGAACTAAATCTCCCCACTGAAATCTAGGGGATAGAGAAGTTGAGAGGAATGTGGAGATGCCCTGAATTAATTTAAACATCTACTGTGTGTGTCAGGAAACGGAGAAAGTGATGTTTGGCTGTCTAAAAATTAACAGCTTTGACTTGTTTTTGGCATTTGCATGAACTTTGTTCACACTAGCCTTTGATATTTCCTGTAAAGTCAATGTTTCCTGCATCCTTAATCTGTTCCCCCAAAGTCTCTGAAGATACTGGGAAAATGTTGGAGGCTGTATAACATCCATCTTTACGTGAACTTGCAGACATTGTAAAATATGTTTTCATTAATCTATTAATATTTACATGAGGCTTTTTTGTCAAGCAGTCTATAATCTTCAGAAATTATTGCTTGAAAACATCCTGATGTAGCCATATATGTGATATTTCTTGATATATGTATGATCCAAATCATATCATACATATACCAAGAAATGACTGTGTTGCTATAATATTGATGTGGCAAGTATAAACATGCCGTGTGGTTATTTTGCAATGATCCATTTTGTCCTGGTTAGTATTGTCTCACTTCTTTTCCCCCTAATTATGAGTTCAATTACAAATAATACAATCATAGAATTTGTATCTTCAGCGTTCCTGATATTAAGGGAAAAGTATTGAAAATTTTAACAACATGAGACATATTTTTCAAAGTTAATGTAAATTTTAACCATATCTGGTAATAGAAACAGACAGTTATTATATAGCCAAATTCACAACCTGTGCTTCTCCCCAGAAATGTAACTACACATCACAGCAATGCAATAACTCTGAGTGGCACAGTGAGTCACAATACATATTCAAAATGTATTGTCTGTAACAGGATAAAGCATTAGTTCTTGCATTACTAGAGTAATGATAACATCATACCACTATCATCTTTACTTTTTTTTTTTTTTTTAAACCATTAAAATTTCTGTGAATGTTTATATTTGAAAAGAATTGGGTTTTTGCATGTTATTTTTACATGTCTTGTAAAATTTTATGTGACATGTACAGGTAAAATTGATGGTATAATTACAATGAGACAAAAAATTACACAGGAAATATTGTGGCTATCTTTAAAGAAGAAATATGTAAAAGAAATGTATAAATGAGTGGATAGTTTGAGCAGAAAAGTAATGACTAGAAATCATTAATTTATAGAAGGAAAAGTAGAAGGTGAAAAAAGGCAGTGCAAGTGAGAAAATACGATGATAAAAATATTCAAGGAAAAGTTAGAGTTGAGAAGGGTGAAAGGTAAGGTGAAAAGTGAAAGAATGGTCTGAAAAATAGAGGGTCGAATGACAAGCTGTTAAATACAGAGTACAGAGTAGAAAAAAGTGAAGAACAGAAACAGTAGATAATAAAGGGAGGACAGGATGATGGGAAGTTGGAACGAGGTAAGAAATTTAAAAAGGAGAAATGCCTTAGATAAAGGAAACAAGAGAATGAGTCATATTGATCCAAATCCACCCCCTCCTCTTCATGCAGACAAAGATGCTGGGGAGTCAGGAAGGTGGCAGGTGGAAGAATTGTTGGAGGAAGGATTTGGTGGCTTCACTCCAGTCTGGCTGTAAAGCTCTGCAGGAAGAAAAAAAAATTTTCCTTACCAGGGAGGAGAGAGTCGGAGTAACATTTCGTGAAAGGACACTCACAAAGGGAGCAGCCACCTGCTGAGTAATGCCTTTTGATTAAACCAGAGAGGAACTGTTGTTCCTGTTGAGTTGCACTTTTCAACTTCAAAAAGGCCTTTGAAAACTTTTATTCAACATTTAGCAGTCCAGCTGAATTAGCTAGTTTCTAATAACTACCTTATCCAACTACCTTTATAGTTAAAATCAATAATTGTAGATTGTTGATGCAGAATAGTAAGAACTTACCTTACATGCATGGTTTTGCATGTATTGTTGGGATTTTTACATACAGAAAAAGGAAAGTTCTTTGGGAAAAAAAAACACGACAGAGATTTTGTCATGAACTGACAAAAAGAGCACAGGAGGAAGTTTAACAAGTTTATTTGCAGGGTAGTTAGAGGATACAGAAATAATGCAGTGATGCATTGAGATCCAGGTGAGATGGCAAAGGTATTTCAGGTTTGTCCGAGGCCACATATACACACACCCTATCGTAATTGCTCACGGAGCTCAGAAAACACAGAAAGGTCTGAACAGAAACAGATTATTCCAAGGCAAGGACGGACTGAAAAGCACAACAAGACTGAGGCCAAGTATGTTACCTACTTATGGCTGAGTGGCTGATCCAGCCTTACAGGTAAGTCGGCAGCCTTATTATCCAACGATCTGCAGGTGAGTCTGGTCAGCTGATCTGCGACAGGTAAACAGCCAGCAGGAAAGTGTAGGAACCAGGAGGAGCTGCTAACACACACGCATACACAACAGGGACAAAAGAACGAGACAAAGACGAGGGACACGAGGAGAGAAGATAGCCACTGTTGCTAAGCAGCATTTTAGAGACTTTACATTCATACAAAGTTATTGCATGCTGGGTGGTCATATGTTTATACTGGAGGTATTTACCCTCTTTGTTGTGATTAGTATTGGGGTCATTACCCCCAAAAAAGTAATGTATTACACAGAACAGAACAAGTAATGTAGTATGTTACTTAATTACTTCAAGAAGAAAGTAATTCATTTTACTAATCACTATATTATTTTTGCGTTTCTGTGTAAAATTACCTGAAAGCCATTGTCATTGATTACCAGTTAACAGTATAAACCTAAAATGTACACTCCCACACGTCAACACAAATCCATATCTAAATGAGGACACACATATTATCTTTCTCCTATTATTTAGGTATGAACACAAAGCCGACAGCAAAAAGCAAAGATGAAAACCAGCACAGAGAGACTTCAAAGCGATCGCTACAGTAATTATCCTGTAGAAACATGTTGAAGTTTTCAGTTTTTTGGTTTTTTTTAACGAGAGAGAAGACAAATATGCTCAAATTATACATTTTCACAATTTATTATCAAATGGTTAGCATTTCACATTAGTTTTACATGACGCCATGGACCTCCATCTCTCTGGCTCAGAGACAAAGGCTGCCTGTCATGGGCCGGGTGAGTGCTGGGTTTTTCCACTCTGCTGGGCTCCACCTTCAGGCGGGGACTCCAATCAGCCTTCACACCTGAGTCCAATCAAGTCACCAGCATATAAGACCAGCGCTCACAACAGCCCTCTGCCATGTTACACAATGATAAGTCACTTGAGAGACTCAGCTAAAGACATTTTATTAGAACTGCATAATAATCCCCAAAAGTTGATTCTGTTCATCTGGACGTAGCGTTTTGTGGGAGAAACCTTTCGTCACTCATCCAAGTGACTTCTTCAATCTCAGCTGACTGCAGGTTTCCCCAATCTTATAAACAGTACATTTGCATAATGACTGAAACCAGCAGACTGAAGGAACAATGGGCTGGGAGGTCAGTTCCTTAATCTTAATTATGCAAATTCTCATGACCATTGATCAACAACCACTGATCAAAGACCACTGATCAATGGCCATGAGTACCATTCACAGGTAGTTGGAGAATGGCTGCAATCACAGCATTGTAAGATGGCGACAGATGTACCCTTAGGTAGGGATGGGTATCGAAACCCGGTTCTTGTTGAGAACTGGTTCCCACTGTTTCAATTCCTTGGAATTGTTTGCCATTTTTGCAAACGATTCCCTTATCGATTCCAGTCGCCCCGAATGACGTCACCACGTTGCGGAGCATCATGGCAGGAAACATGGCGGCTTAAATGCTCAAAAGTTTGATTATACTTTACGAGAACGGATGACAACAGGGCAACTTGCAATACTTGCAAAGTAGATATTTCATTTAAGGGAGGAAACACTACGAATATGCAAAAGCATTTGCTCACAAAACACGCAATAACCTTAAATGAATGTCGTGTTTTAATTCCGCTCCGGACTAGTGAATATCAACCCATCAGCAGCAATAACATTTGCACGTCCTCTCCCGTTAATGTGGCAGGTAAATAATCAACTAACAGTGCATATTATGCTAGCACGATCTGCCTTATTACAAAACCTGCCATTACTGTGCATTTAGGTGACCATGATGAGAGAGACAGACAGAGTCTGGCTGGCTCAGATGCTGGCAGTTCTCGCTGCAGTCCGGTAGCGTCTCCTTTCAGGCCACACTCAGAAAAATTATGGTTCTTAAATGGTTCTTCAGATATCTTCATGGTTCTTTAAAGAACCATCATACGTCAAAGAACCTTTTTATTTTGTGGATGGTTCTTCAGCTATTACAAATGGTTCTTTAAAGAACAAAAGGTTCTTCATCCTTAGCTATCTGAGTTTGTTGGTGTAAAATGGCATAAATAATATTCACTTTAATGAGGGTTTAAATTATACTGTGTGTTTTGTTTGTGTGCGGGGGGGCAGATGGTGGGATACTGAATATTCAAATTAAAGTTAGAAACACTTGCTTAAAAATATTCTGATGGCAGGGGTGGGTGCCAAAGCCTGAAGACCCCCAGCACCCACCCTGCAAACCCACTGATCACAAATAATGTGGTAACAGAATATAGAATTTATTATTAAGCCGTTTATGAATATGGTGAATTTATAAATTAACAATCCATTCGGGGGATATTAGACAGATTCAGATACTGATCTATATCAGATCTCTCTCTCTCTCTCTCTCTCTCTCTCTCTCTCTCTCTCTCTCTCTCTCTCTCTCTCTCTCTCTCTCTCTCTCTCTCTCTCTCTCTCTCTCTCTCTCTCTCTATATATATATATATATATATATATATATATATATATATATATATATATATATATATATATATATATATATATATATATATATATATATATATATATCATAATGATAATACTAGTTACTGTGAACTTTACAAACCACCCAGCAGTATGTAAAGTCAAATTATAAAATAATATAAGTAAATAATAATTGCACATGTGATCTGAGTACTTGTTTATCACTGCGCAATTTATTATTATATGTGTCAAGCCAAATAAATGACAGGGAGAGAGAGAGACGTTAGAACACGTAGTACAACCAAAGGGGGGGGGGCAACTGTAGGGATGCGCATGCGCACACAGATCGCGCGAGCCTTGAACTTTCTAACGGAAAGAAAACTTTCTCTCGGACGTTGCCAGTGGATAACAGTCTTCAGTACCTGCTGGTCTTTAAAGGATTCTGGATTCCTGGACTGTTGGAAAAGGTAAAACATTTTCATAAAACCTTTTTATTGTTTTGTTTTTGTTACTCGTCATTGTAGCTTGCTGTTAATGTTGTGCTAACAGTAATGGTTAGATACGTTAGCCTTTGACGTTAACGCAGTTTAGTATCTGGTATAAAGAACTGTTTTCCTAACAAAACCACTGTTACAATTAAGTGAAGGTGCTCCCAATTAATTTGGCCTGTAAAATATGTGGCTATATTGCGTGCTGCGTACATAAACTAATGTCAGCTAGACAGATATTAAAATTAATAATATGGTTAAAGTCACCAAAATGGCGCCTGAAGCCTGTTGTGTGAGCTCTGTGTCTGGTCTAGAAACTCAGAAATTCAGTAGCCTGTACTTTGAATTGTGGAGTAGCTGTATAAAATACAGCAATGCATAAGTGTTTTGAATAAACAGAAATGTGACACATGAGAAGTTGTCTTTGACTGTTACTGTATAACTTATTTTCAGAGTAGTTGACAAATTATGCTCCAGTCATTTGATGTTACCAAGATAATGTCCGTTTTTATTATAGTTAAATTTTTTTTATGTACATTTCATTTATCCAACATCATATATTAGGCAAAAAAGAGGTCATTATACTAACAAGACCAGATAATCGAAAGCATAAAATAATCAATATTTATCTGAAGAAGGCTTAAAAGTTAGAATAAACGGTGGTATAGTGGTTAGCGCTGCTGCCTCACAGCTAGAAAGACTCTGTTCAATTCCCGGGGTCAACCGGGTGCCTTTTTGTGTGGAGTTTGCATGTTCTCCCTGTTTCTGTGTGGGTTTCCACCCACAATCCAAACATACATATCTGAATGACAACCCTGCCATGGACTGGCAACCTGTCCAGGGTCTACCCCGCCTAAAAAAAACAGCTGGGATAGGCTCCAGCACCCCTCCGATCCTTATGATGATAAAGCGGCTTGGAAAATGAATGAATAAAAAATAAATAAGTTTTTGATGTCACAGAATAAAACAATGTAATGGCATTTTGTTTTGTTTTAACAGATCATGGTTTCTGTTTTGATCGTGTCTTATTGTTTTTCTGTGCCACAGACAATGAAATCGATGGATCGACACTTCTGCAGATGACTGAAAGAATGAGTGAGCGTCTTTTTCCAAAAGTGAAAGACCAAGTGAAATTTTTGTCTGCTGTAGAGAAGCTGAAAGAGTGAGTCTTAAGTTGACTGGTTGATTCACTGAATTGTACATTCATACAATCCAGTGTTTCCCCTCCCCTAGGTTTATGGTGTTGGAGGGTGGGGGGCAAGGGGTTGACGCAAGCCCTGTTCTGTTTCTCCAGCGTTGATGTGCATCACACACCCATTTACTTTCAAATTGAAATGTCACAGCCACTCTTACTCTCTGTTATGATTCTGTTTCTGTAGTTCAGCAGCTGTTATTGTACGTTTTAAATATGCGGATATTCCTGATGCAGGACACAAGGACACGTATATTCATGTCTTGTAACAAACTCTAAACATACTTCTTACTTCTTCTTGCAGTGGAAGGCAACACAAAGAAAAGCATACTGTGTCAGCACTCCAACCTATGTTTAACTGCAAAGTGCAGTTTCCTCCAGCTGTGCTCACTGCGTTGACCAATAAAGATGCAGCACTAAAGTCACCCACCAAGAACAGACTCAAAAACATGCTTATTCAAGCACTGTTTGACCACTTGAGTAATGAGACAATGTAAGTCTATATATAATTAAGATTTGATCCATTTAAAATACAGTATGTACATCAGAATTTAAGTTCATCATTCAAAATTTGCAGGTATCCCTCTCATGTGCAGTATGTAGACCTTCTGAGGACTGTCCTTCTGAGTTTTCCTTTTTTGAAGGAGAGTTATGGCTCTGGATATGTAAGTATTCCTGAAAAGCAAACATTGATACAATTGTCCAACAAATTGTCTTTGAATTGCCCAATTATTGGCTAATGAGTGTAACATGCTAACATTTTCATTGCTACATATTCAGAGGTTATCTGTTCCCTTGTGGCCACTACAATACAAGTATTAGTATTGTGATTTTTGAGGCAGATGTCGTGCAGTATGGTCAAACAATAAATAAAATATCAATTGCTCTTTTAAATTAATTGTTTCATTTCTCTGTGAATTCTCAAGTGAATGGTGTGAAATTCAGCATTATATTAGCTCTGTTTGCCTTTGTATCAGGATAGTGTAGTTTTTGTATTTAAAAAATTAAATTTGAAAATAGGGCAGGGATAGCTCAGTAGGTAGTGTGGTTATCCCATGATCGGAAGGTCGGGGGTTTGAATCAACTGAACGGCTACCCTGAGGTACCCTTGAGCAAGGTACCGTCCCTACACACTGCTCCCCAGGCGCCTGATTAGTGGCTGCCCACTGCTTCACTGAGTGAATGGGTTAAATGCAAAGAGAGAAATTTCCCTGTGGGGATCAATAAAGTATACATTATTATTAAAAGGTAGAGGTATTAACATATAGACTGAAAGATCATGACGAGTATGCTTGTAGGACATATTGCCATTAATACTTTATCTACCTTTTATAGTGTATTTAGCCAATCTAAAGTGCTCCAAACCTTTATATCATGTGTTCGATCAACTCCTAAGAGTTAAAGAAGAGATCTGTAAATAGGAACTAATTAGGTTATGACATGATTACAGCAAACCTACCAGCTTTATGTCACTCAAGGTTTTCTGGTAAATGTCTTGCATAAAGGGAGGACCTAGTTGCACCTATTTATGAATAATTAGTTACATTTTTATCATTTGTAGGATGCTCTGCATGAGTCTCTCAGGAACAAGTTTAAAAAGGAAAGAAGACCACTAGTAGACGTAGAGGAAATTGAAAAAATGAGACAGAAATACTCAGTTCCAAATTCAGGAAGAAAAAGATCATCAGATATCCAGCCCTGTATCCTTTTGAAAAAAACCAAGGCAAGTTAAATATGCTCAATGTTTGTTTGCCATTTTAAATTGTACATAAAAGTTAAAAGTATTGTTTGTTTGTTTTTTCTCTCAATATTTGCTAAACTTTTTAATAACCAGGATATCAATCCTCTTGACGATGGGGAGGATGAAAGGAGCACCGACCAACATGTATCAGTGATTAAGCAAGAGTGCCAAAAAACTAGGCCAAATGTGGATGTCATTCAAACGCACCTCAGGAAAATACAGAAGTACAGAACACACTACATTCTTCAGCATACTACTGAAGAGGTTCTACGAGAATTCCCATGTCTCACTATCCCTGTTGTGGTGAGTGTTTTATCAAAAACTGCAGCAAAAAACAACAATAACAATAGTGCACAGCAAAAACACGAATATGTACTGATGTGCTGCACATTTATACAGACTTCTAATAATCATGTACCTACAGGACAGGCAAAGTGACTGACTCAGCAGATTTCATGAGTAATAAAAGTACACTAACAGAACACTAACAGAAATTGCCACATTGACTATGTCTTTCTCTTTGGTTTTATTTTCATGCTACAGGATAATTTTGGACTAATCTGATGCCAATGATAGTTTTTTGGGAAGAATAGTCTAAACATCCCTTTTGCACAGCAATGTGTACTTGAGAATTAAAGTAAACAAATGCAAAATTATAATTTCTTCTCTAATGATAATTGATGTGTGAAATAATGATTGTTCTGGTTTGCTATATAATGGTATATATTATGGTACAAAGCTAATATGTATATGTTTATCCTTTATTTTAGCTTCTTGAAGAGGCTTCCATGTTACTTAAAACTGATGTGGACAAAAAAGTAATCCGAGGATTCAGTAAGTTGGCAGCGAAGCTTGTGTCAATAGCCCCAAACAGCAACCTTAAAAGCCTCTGCTTAAAATCTGTTGATGAGAGCCAGACAGACACTGAAAGAAAAGGTGAGGGCACTTGGCAATAATGAGCAAAAACATTTTTAACTCCTATCTCAGATACCACTTTTTAAGGTTTCACATACAGCACATTAGTAAACACAGTGTCCCTTACAACAGCGGTCCCCAACCCCCGGGCCTCGGACTGGTACCGGTCCGTGAGTCGTTTGGTACCGGGCCGCGAGAGTTGAGGCTCAGGTGTGAAATGTATAGTTTTTCAGGGTTTTTATCAGTTTTCAGCGTTATTTTGTTATCGTTTTTATCGTTTACTCGGTTTTCCTGGGTCTTTTCACGTGTGTTATGAATAAATTTTCTTTTTTTCGGTACCGGTACTAGTTTTATTTTGTTGTATTTATCCGCGACACCTTAAAGGCCAGTCCATGAAAATATTGTCAGGCATAAACCGGTCCGTGGCGCAAAAAAGGTTGGGGACCGCTGCTTTACAATATCCACAGACTGACATTTCTCCTGTCTCGTCTCTGCAATGATGTACTTTAAGATTTAACTGATATACCCTCGATGCTATATGTAGCATCGTTACATATGTAGAGTCGTTACTATACAGTTCCACCAGTTCTTTGAAGGAGAGTAGGTGTGGATTTCATCAAAAAAACGATTAATTACACCATTATTCGAATAAGTCAAGGAAATACTCTATGAAGATTTTCAGTCATTCACACAATGTTTATCCCAAAAAATGTTCAGTGGCAGCTAGACTTGCTTTGCAAGTTCTTTAGGACTCAAATTATTTAAAGCTAGCAACTTACAGAACTGAACAACATTCTGGGGGTTTTGTATAAATGCTTAACATTTACACTGAATTACACTGAAAAGTTAATTAGGTATACATTTACTGCACTAATGCTTATGTTCTGCAAGACATTCAACTCCTGATAAAGGCACTCATATGGCCTTTACACCTTTGTATTAACAAAATTGGCCAGAAAATACTTACATATTTCTCTTTATTTTTCAGGTCAGATGGTAAACACAGCTGTTCTTCTCCTGCCATCTATTTTCAAAGAAAATGCCTCTCATCTCTTCGTCATAAATAAGGTAAATTTATATATTTTTTGGTATGGTGAGAGGGGGGGGGGGTCTTGAACAAATCCAGTATTTTACAGGAGTTTTATACTTTCATTGGGACAGCTGTTGTTTATACTTATTTAAACTATACTCCTCATTTCAAGAATTTAATTTCTGTTTCAGGATCCACACAGCCCGATACCTACAATCGTACTCAGCAGCAGTGACGGCAAGCCCTTGAGTGATTCAACTGAGGTCAATGTCCAGATGGATGGACAAAAAAGGATTCTGGACAGTGGGGAAATGGACATTTCATTGGCGATGGGTATTGTCTTCTCCCTGTACCATGTCTACAATGTTGCCTATCCAAGTGAACTAAAAAAGACATTTTGCTTTTTGGAGGCATTTGTTCTCAACTTGGGAACTCTGACTACACCTGTACCAGTAGCTGTGCAAAGAGTGGCAAATGCATTAAATATCTCATAGATTGCCAGCATAGTGCAGGTGAGAGACTGAAATTATCCCAGTGTGGACTAACAAAGGACCATGAGTCTCACATTAAACTTAACTTACATAACTTAAGGCTGCAGTTCATTGATAATTTAAATAAAAAGATTGTTCTTGAAATAGTTTTACTGAAAATGCAAACATGCTGATGAAAATGTGTTGTTTAATTGTCTGTTATGAAAGTATTGCTATTTCTAATGTAAAAATTGTTGTTTTATCTATAGTATAATATTTATATGTATTTATAGTAAAGATATTTAATTATTACTGTTTAAATGACTTCTATGCTATTATTAGTAGTGGTGTTGTGCTTAGCATTAAAATGTCTTTTTCTGTAATACAAAGTGCCAATAAACCATTAATATATGTCTATGTGCTTGTATTTATTTTACCCTACTCAAATTCAATTTATGATACATTTTATTTTGAAAGATTTAAAATGGTTCTTTAAAGAACCACTCAAAAAAGGTTCTTTAAAATGGTTCTTTTAAAGAACCATTTGAAGGATCTTTTTAAAAATGGTTCTTTGAAGAACCATTTCTTTCAGTGGTTCATTGAAGAACCTTTAAAGGTGCCCCAAAGAACCATTTCTTGATGGTTCTTTGGGGCACCTTTGAAGGTTCTTCAATGAACCACTGAAAGAAATGGTTCTTCAAAGAACTTTTGTTTGAAAGGTTCTTTGTGGCACCAAAAAAGGTTCTTCTATGGCATCAGTCTAAAGAACCACTTTTAATTCCAGTTGGCACCTTTATTTTTCTGAGTGCAGGATAGATGAATGTCACCGAGCAGTGACTAAGTTTGTGGTAAAAGGCTTGAACCCATTTGCCACAGCAGATGCCCCCGATTTTCGGTAAGTGAATGTGTTTAATTGTAGGCAGGGACATTACTGGATATTCTTGTGTAATTGCTACAGAATAATTTATGTTATACTTTGTTATTGCTACAGAAGAATATATTTTATTATTTTACATTTACAATTTTTTTCCTGGGGACCCTGTGACACCCCATTGAAGAGCCGTAGGCTGGATCTCTTAAAGATCTCACTGTTGGGTTTGTAAGGCCATGTTACTCCTAAATTTCTATCTTGTTCAAAGAGAAGATATAAAACAAAGTTCTAAGCTAATCGACCTTAGTGTTCTCCTTTTTTAAAAAGAATCAATAAGAGAATTGATAAAGAATCTAATCGATAAAGAATCTAATCGTAAAATGGAATCTGAATCGTGAAAATCTTATCAATACCCATCCCTACCCTTAGGCCCCCTCCTCGATTCAGAGATGGTCTTTCCCTTTTCACGTAAATGGCCTCCTTGACTCCGTGCTCAAACCAGCGTTCTTCCCTATCCAGGATGTGTACATCCTCATCCTTGAAAGAGTGTCCACTGGCCTGTAGGTGTAAATAGACTGCAAAGTCCTGGCCTGACGAGGTAACTGTTCTGTGTTGTGCCATCCGCTTCGGCAGAGGTTGTTTGGTTTCCCCGATGTATAAATCCTGGCAATCCTCCTGGCACTTAACAGCGTACACTATGTTACTCTGTTTGTGTCGGGGGACCCGATCCGTCTCAACTGCTCCGATACTCCTGACACATATGGGATCACTACAGGTTTTCACTTGGGCAGCGGTTGTCCTTCTCTCCTGGATCGGCTGGAGCTTTCTTTAAGTGCCTTTCCAGCTTTGACAAAAGTCCAGGTGGGATAACCACATTTACTCAGGGCCTTCTTGATGTGCTGTTCTTCTGCCTCCCTGGCCGCTGTGTCTGTGGGGATGGTGTTCGCTCTGTGTTGTAGCGTCCTGATGACACCCAGTTTGTGCTCCAGTGGATGATGAGAGTCAAACCTTAAATACTGATCCGTATGTGTAGGTTTACGGTACACGTCAGCTTTTAGATGTCTCCCATTACTGATGGAAATCTCACAGTCTAAGAAGGCTAACCTGCCACTTTTCATATCCTCCCTGGTAAATTTGATGTGTCGGTCCACCGAGTTAATGTGATCCATGAATTGTGGTACGTCCTGAGATTTGATTTTCTCCCAGGCATCATCCACAAATCTGAACCAATGGCTTGGTGGTGTTCCAGAGTAGGATAGCAAAGCCCTCTTTTCCACTTCTTCCATGTACAAATTGGCCACGATGGGTGAAACTGGGGAGCCCATGGCACACCCATGTTTCTGCCTGTAGAACTGACCCTTGTATGTGAAGTAGGTGGAAAGAAGACACAGTTCCAAAAGCAAACACACTTGGTCAATGCTGAGAGTGGTCCTGTTGCTGAGGCTGTTGTCATCCAGTAATCTCTTTTACCTCCAACGCTTCCGTGACTGGGATGCAAGTGAAGAGAGATGTAACGTCGTATGAGACCATGGTTTCATCTGCCTCCATAATGACATCTCTCACCTTCTCAACAAAATCCAGGGTGTTCTGGATGTGGTGTTCAGAGCTGCCCACCAGCGGGTTGATCGAAGTGTATAGTATATAATTCTGCTGCCGGAACAAGTCTTCGTAAGTTAGATAGTATCCAATATCAAGCGTTAAGACTTTGCTCAGGTGCATTCAAAACAACATCTGCAGTAGCAGTACAGGTAGAAATGGGGGAAATGCCATTACAAATAAGAAGAGAGCAACTGACATTGAATTACTGGGCAAGTTTACAAGGACATGGTCAAGATCATCCAACAAAAACTGTTTTCCAACCATGCTGGGAAAAAGAGAAAAGTGAATTGAAGAGCTTTGGGTGGACAGTGGGACAGAAAGCAGCTGAACTTAATCTGGACAAGATCAACACAAGTCAAATAGTACCATTGCCTACAATACCACCATGGATGCTCCCTGATGCAGTAGTAGATTTCACATTGTTAAACAAAAAGAACAAGGAGAGGGGTTTTATCTAAAATTCACATACAGCGCAGGAATATATTAATCAGTATTATAGTTATGTCAAAATCTACACAGATACAAAGAATACAGCCAACCAAAGTGGGATAGCATTTATTGTTCCTGAATTTAATATCACGGTAGGGAAAAGGATCAGTGCCGATTTATCAGTGTACACAGGAGAAATGGTTTCAATATTGTTAGCAGTCCAGTGGATTGAAGAAATAAAGCCACTAAGATCTGTGATATGTTCAGACTCGAGCTCATCACTGGCCAGTCTGCAAGACAGTCACTCAGAATGCAGACCTGACATTCTGATAGAGATCCAGCAAACATTATTCAGAATTATTATGATGGGGCTTATGGTCACATTCTTATGGGTACCAGCGCATCATGGAGTTAAAGGAAATGAAACGGCAGATAGGACAGCAAAAGAAGCAACAAGGAGACCGATGGTAGATATGGTTATTAGTGTTAGTAGGACGGAGCTCAAGAGTAGAATACGATAGAAAATGAAGGAAAGGTGGCAAAAGCAATGGGAGGAAGAGAGGAAAGGGCGATGGTTTTACAAAATCCAAAGGAAAGTGGGGAAAATGAGAAGTACAGGACGAAACAGGAGAGAGGAGATGGTTATATCTCGACTTAGATTCGGACACACTGGTTTGAATAGCACATTATTTTTAATAGGAAAACACTATACAGGGGAGTGTGACTGCAGTAGGGGACAGGAAACAATAGAACACGTTTATTGCTTTGTCAGAAGTATGATATTGAAAGGAAACAACTGATCAAAAAGCTGGACAATATGAGAGTGAAGTTGGACTTTCTTGATTTATTTCGCATGAACTCTATAAGTGAAAGTTATCAGGCTGTATTTTGGTTTTTAAGGCAGACCCATTTGTTCGGGAGGATTTGAATTTTTTTTTTTTTTTTGTCATTTCGGTCCACACTCCACATCAGTTGGTGGCGGTTATGCACCATTTTGCTGTTTGCAAACCGCCAATAAACCCTATAAAGAAGAAGAAGAAGAAGAAGAAGACCTCTGCCAGATCTACTGCTAACTCACATTAGTGCTAGGCCGCCAAGCTCTTGTGAGAGCCCCTTAACAATTGCATTTCTCCTCACCGTGTTTTCTCTTTGTCATAGGAACCCCTGGCCGTCACGCATCACAAGCTGGACTACACGCATCTCTGTCTGGACGCTGGTTCTCTGTTATCAT
This sequence comes from Copadichromis virginalis, assembly GCF_057382275.1. Classification (NCBI taxonomy): domain Eukaryota; kingdom Metazoa; phylum Chordata; class Actinopteri; order Cichliformes; family Cichlidae; genus Copadichromis; species Copadichromis virginalis. The sequence goes on along the minus strand of NC_140622.1, from coordinate 28,407,427 downwards.
GTTGCTCCTTTTTCATCGTAAGACTTCACCTGCCTGCCTCCCTGTCCGTTGCTCCCAGTATATTCTGGCCCCTCTCTGGACACTCCTCACCCGGACCCCCTGGACACCCCCCTCCTCGCATGACACTTTCACCTGCAACGCTGACTCCGTGTACCTCGAAGCCGCTGCCCCTTTTTCCCTCCCCAGGACCCGTCTATGAAATCTTGCATCTGGTCATCTGAAAGCACTCAGTCTGAGTTTCATGTTCATAGTCTGGCCTCATAGTTCTCAGTTCATAGCTTTCACAGTTTCCTGCTTTGTAATTTAACTAGGCACTGTAAATAAAGCACCGTGTTCACGCCCGTTTTGCCTCCCTCTGTGTCTGCATTTGAGTCCACACAAACAGCCTGGCCCTCTCGGCCGTAACACTGCCACACCCAGGCAGTAAACACTTTTACTGTGGGTCACAGAAACAGACATGATAACATGATTGGTCAAAAGTTGGAGGGAAGCGACAGTTTCCCTTATTTAACGTTTCTTATTCTGAACCTTTCTGGGCATCTCCTTATGTGTAGATGACACTTTTGCAGGCAACACTTCCATCACCATGACAACCACCTCTTGTCCTCCGTTCAGGCCTGTAGAGTTAGAGAAGGGGCAAAAGAGCATTCCCTAACACCACAATTTATGGCCCTGTGTTCTTGTAGGCATCACAACCACCACCCACATTCCTGAGAGGTGGTCATGGTCTTGTGTCTGTTAGTATCAGACCAATCTACACAGTCTACATCCAAAACTATTAACAATACTTATTTGTGTGAAGTAAAGGATAAAACAGATGTGTGGTGAAAATTATGAGGTATATAGCTTTAACGATAAAAATATATTCTTACAAAGTTCAGGGTCTGGTTGTTGGGTCAGGGACGACATTCATTCACCTTTCACTCTGGGCTCTTGGCTAACGTAGCGTTAGCATTCTTGTAAAGCTCCAAAGTTGTGTGAGCAGCATAATTGTTTCTGTCCTGGACACAGTTTGCGCTTTAAAAGGACGAGAGTGCGATGGTATAGAAATAAAAGTAAAATTAAATAAAAGTCTTCCTCCCGCACACAAACTGAAATCATCTGATTGTCAAGTGAAAGTGGAATCAATGAGCGTGATTGATAGACAATCAGACTAACAATTCCAAGGAATTTAACCGGTTCCCAATTGGAACAGCTTTTTGTGGTACTGACACATTCTGAGCTAAAATAAAAATGGCTGAAAATGAATTTTCTTACTAGTCATTTCATGTAAGGTTAGTACAAAGGAAAACGCTTCTGTGACAGTTGATAAAAGTTAAGTGACTATTAACTTTACTCAGTAAGATGTGCTCAAAAGTAACATCAAACGTTAATCTGCCAATTACGCCACTTTCCAAATTTTTTGCACTGTAACATCTGCATCATTTCCCAGCCTGCTTTGTTTGACTAGCAGTTTTTTCCCTGGTTTTATATGCAGCTGATAAAACAGAAAATAAGTACATTTGTTTTATGTTGACAACTGTGGCAGACTGTAATTAACAGATGACAGGCCTTACAGTAATGCACAGATGCTCAAATGCAAACTGCACAAAAACTAGATAAATTATGAAAGTAGAATAAATGCAAACAATATGGCATCCATCCATCCATCCATCCATCTTCATCCGCTTTATCCGAGGCCGGGTCGCGAGGGCAGCAGCCTAAGCAAAGAGGCCCAGACCTCCCTCTCCCCAGCCACCTCCTCCAGCTTATCCAGGGGAATACCAAGGCGTTCCCAGGCCAGCCGAGAGATATAATCTCTCCAGCGTGTCCTGGGTCTGCCCCGGGGCCTCCTCCCGGTGGGACATGCCTGGAACACCTCACCCAGGAGGCGCCCAGGGGGCATCCTTGTCAGATGCCCGAACCACCTCAGCTGGCTCCTTTCGATGTGGAGCAGCAGCTGCTCTACTCTGAGCCCCTCCCGGATGGCCGAACTTCTCACCCTATCTCTAAGGGAGAGGCCAGCCACCCTTCGGAGGAAGCTCATTTCTGCTGCTTGTATCCGCGCTCTCGAATATGGCATCATATTGTTATATATATTGTTGACTACTTTCATATCACTCATACTTGGATTATGACCCAGGACAGTCTGGTTTTTTTGTTCATATATATATATATATATATATATATATATATATACACATACATGACCTAAGACAAAACATGACAGAAGGCAAAGTGGGGGCGGGGTGGGGGGTTGGAATGGTGCTAATGCAAATCCAACAATCAAATCAAATGAAATGCAAATGTAATGCAAGCACACAGCTGGGCTAATTCGAGAATAAAACCCAATATAAAGGAAATTGCCGCAAAAATAACAAGTATTCAGTTTGCACAGTGTGTGCCTTTATCATTTTGTTTTCTAATTTCAAACTGAAAAATCACTTTGTGACAACAGTCGGGTTTAATAAAATTTGGTCAAAGCCACAGTGCTAAAGTTTCACATTATTCAAGATTATCCAATTGCCTCCACGTGGATTAAAAAGAAATGTGACAGTGTCAGCAGAAGTCCTCAGGCTCTCGAGACCATGTGGGTGAAAAAAAGTATTAATGATGGAAAGCAAAGAAAGAATCGTGAAGCTTGGGTGTTACATGAGTCGGGAGAGGAGAACAAGAGATGTTCTGCAAGAAAGAAAAGGAAAGGCTTTGGGGTGCGTGTGTGTGTCTAACCAAGAGGTGCTATGAAAAGCCGTTTTCTATTGAGACAAGGGTTCATGCTAAAACTGATGAGTTTGCTGCCTTTCTAGGGTCTTCTTTCTTTAAAATTTTCATTGTTAAGAAAACTATTTGCAGTTCTCTTTCTTTCATTTTAATTTTGAATTATAGTTGAAGGAGGTGGAAGTGCTTTTCTTTTTTAGCATGTTATAAATCCAATAGGTATCGCTGGTGGACAACCTGCTACACCTCCAAGTGGGTTCTTATCTCATTTAATGGCCGTAGTGCAGCATTTTTGCACTTCAACTGGTACAACTGATGAGAAACTGGTCCAAACACAGCACAATGGTCCTGTCTCAGCTAATAGGCAGGAGATGCTACTGGAAATCCTTTAGCAATGATTGCAAAATCTTGCAGCTATCCTCACATTGGCACAATTGCTTATCACACAGCAGATTACAGCTTTTCATTTCGACAAATGCTTCTGTTGGCTAATAGAAAACTGCAGTGCATGTATAAATGTGGCCATATGAGTGTTTAGTTTGTGCTGTAATTTAAGGTCTGCATAACAATGCTGACATTCACATTGAATGTAGGGGTGACATGTTTAGAGTTTCACTTTAAACTTTACATTTTATGTCCCCATATTTGAACATTTAAGTGTATCCAACTGATTTACCTTTAGACACAAATTAAACCAAAAACAAAAAATTACATGAAGCATTGAGCATTTACATAAAGTTTAATTTTAATATAAATGTCTATAATTGCTTTTTTGCAATCAATACTTTCTAAACAAGGAAAATCCTGTGCATTAAGACAGAGAAAGAGAGATAGAAAAGTGGTGAGGCAGCACAGGACAACTGAGAGGCTGCTTTGACACAAAATAGATTTACAAATATTTAGCTATTTACAAATTTACATGACTATTTCACCAACTGCTGGGCAGTAGAATCCTTTGGGGTTTTGTGTACTTTATGTCATGTAACATTTACCATTTTTACTCTTTGAACCTGCGTCCCGAGGCAATGTAAGTGAATTTTTATGTCACCTTCCAACAAGGAAAATCCTGTTCAGGAAACATAAGACATGTAAAAAGACAGAATACAAAAGACAGATTTGAAAATGACTTCAAAGGATGTAAACCAATAAAAAAACAAGAAAACAAAAAAAAGCTCATATAAAATAAAAGAGAATACAAAATTACAGTGTTAGTTCCAGATGAATGAATTAATGATGAATGAATTCTTAACAGGAGTTTGAAAAACCAGCACTGTACTGACATGTGCATGAACACCTTGCCTTATTTATGCCATGTCTGCATCTGCTCATGTATCTGGATTCTTGTCTCCAATCGAGGCCAGATGTGGGGACAGTTTGTGGTAGACAGGCCAGTCTGCTTCAGTATATTAATAATGCTCTTATATAGAGTCATAATTACTGTAGCAGTCCACAAGAGGAAACATTTTAAGCATAAACCTGAATCTATAAGTAATTATATTATCATCACTTAAAGATCATTTACACTAGAGCTGATGCGCTCTTATTACAGTTTTTTCTGATTGCTTAAGCACATTTTTTGTAACTATTGGCTAATTCTGCAAAACTCTTCACACAAATAAGAAAACCTGTCACCCAATAATCAAAACATTGTAGTTCTCTTGCAAAAGCGAACACAGCTAGATTAACTCTTCACACCTTCGTAAAAATGGTGTTTCCGTATCAAACAGTACACACAAGCCATCATCTACTAAGCACACAATGCGCCAACTGCACACTGATGGTATGAATATAAAACACATCTGGCTTTTGCTTTCTCTGTGCACAAGGTAGGCTATGTCAGTTTGAGCTCATACTTCTGTCATAGATCCATAAGCATAGAGGAATCCAAACTTCAAGTACATCAAAACAAACACAAGTGTTTATTTCCAAGTATAGGATTATTTGCAATCGCCATAATGACTATATGGGTTACTTGGTCTGCAGTGAACATGCTTCCTCTGCCCCCAGCATCTGGTCATCTAGCAATTCTGTAAAGTAACAATCTCAGTATTTTTACATCAATGGTATTGGTGTGTTTCTCATTGGCATATGGCAGTGCTACAAATCTTTGTGTGAAGTGACTGTACTAACCGATTCTCATTTCAAGATGTCCTTATGGTACTTGCTACAGTGTAGCGGCTCGAGTTAGGCTGGACCCGTTGGCCAGCTACCCTCAGGGTCATTCCACGGTTGATTACATGGTCCACTATTGTAGCTCTGATGTCATCAGCAATTCTATTTCTTACTCTTCCTACCCTTCCTCTCCCCCCTCCTCATCTTCCTCTCCCCCCTCCTCGTCTTCCTCTTGCTCCTCCTTGTCCTTGTCGTCCTCTTCATCCTACTTCTTCACCTCCACGTCCTCTTCCTCGGCCTCCTCTACTTCTCACTCTTTCTGCTCCCTCCATTGTACTCTGCACACACAGCTTACCTGTATTATAGTGCTTAGGCTGATTGCAAAGTGAACTAATTATCTAAAAAAGTTTTCACATGTGAAAGTGTGCCAGACAGTTGGCAAATTAGTGTTAATGATAGCCATACATGTGTATACTTTTGCTAGGAGTGTGTTGGAAATTTGGTAATTGAGTGTTGTGCAGTGAATTGTGCCTACAGTTTTGCAAAGTGTGTGTTACAAAATTGCAAACTGAGTGCAAAGCAGTTTTTGTGTTTTTAGTTTTGCAAACTCAGTGAGTGGTTTTGCTATAAGTCTGAATAGTTTTAGAGATTGTGCTACAGGAATCACAGTTAGGGTTTAAGCATTCAGAAAAAACTGTAAAAGAAAAGAAACAAAGTGTTTTTATGCTGATGGTGCCATGCCACAGGTGATTGATGGATGGGTCAAATACAGTACTGTCATTCAAAGGGTTTGGGTTTGAATCCAAACCAGTTTGGTTTGGTTTGCACCTGTTGCAGCTGACTTGTGCCCAGCCTCTGCCATATGGGAGAACTGAGTAACATTTTGACTTTGACACTAAATGAGAAAACTGTAGTCCCAGAGCCTGCTGCACACAGCTCCAAGGACACTTTTTATTCAACTTAGAAACCATGGCACTTTCGCATTGAAAGAAAGGTGAGCAGGTAGGACTGTGGCGTTAGGCAAAAGGACCGTGAAAAAAGTCTGAGGACACCCGCTGGCTGAATTGAGAGTAGTGTAGTGAAGTTGTGAAAAAACCAACTGGACTGAGCCAAAAACTGTGCGACAAATTTTCCGTTAACAAACAAAAGCTCTAAGTTGTGCATTCGAGTCATTAATTCAAACACTGAGAAGCTTAAAACTAGATGTGTTTTTTTCCACTGTAGAAAATCAAGAATAAAGTTAGAGTATATTCATCATTGACTCTGAAGTTCAGCAGCACTCCCATGCAGTGCATTTTTGAGTTTATGTGTGACTGATAGGGCCATTAGTGGCAGAGAGCTTAAAGCTGTGCTGTTTGTTTACTTTTATGTCTGACTGACTTACACATCCATTATGTGACTGTGTGTTCATGAGTTTTGGGTGTGTGTGTGTGTGTGTGTGTGTGTGTGTGTGTGTGTGTGTGTGTGTGTGTGTGTGGATATCAGCATTTTAATCACAGAATTAATGACTGTGATCATTAAAAAAGCAGTGTGATGCCTTTGAGTGTTTCAGGCTTTGAGAGTAGGTCTGTTTCCTGCATTACAGGTTAGTTGTGATTTAAAGTGTGAATAATCTTGCTTTAAGAGTTATCATCAAATTACAGAACAAACTCAGCACACATGTTCACACAGAATACAGAAGAAAAGGGACTGCTTATTTTGTTTTAACCACTTACATTGTATCTAATGAAGTGACTGCTGGAGCTTCTTCTGTGTGTAAAAATTGCCACCCATTAAGTGGACCCACCACACAAGACTCATGTGGGTTGAGGCATGGCTACTAGACATTTGCAAATAGGTCTTTTGACCAGGCCTGGCTCCAGGATGTATCCACGGACTGAAGATGGTTGCTAGATTTTATCATCACAGTCATCACAACTCATAAATATAAACATTGTTTCTTCATTTTTAGTTTGAGTGTTCTAATGGGTTTTGTTTACAAAAACAAAACCATAGTGATATAACATGTAACACCAATAACACCAGTTTTCTAAATGACTCCATAAATAAAGAAAAAGACTGCTTTAACAGCCATTTCTTCCTTTGCTTTCACACTTCTAAGGTTGACAGCTGTAGCCTTAACTGACATCCTGGAGCCCTATGGTTCGTCTTTCCCCCCTGCTGTTCAGTATAATAATGTGGAACATCATAATTATATAGTGGATCAAAAGTGTCACACTATGCTAAAGATATCCTTCACCGATAAAGATTTGTTAAAGCCCAGAGATCTCTTTCCTTTTCCTACATTTTGATGAAGTAGAAAACACTGCCAGTGTCACTGTGTTAAAATAAATTATTCTCGTTTTATTTGTAACAGTTTCCTCTTACCCAGTTAGACACCAGCACTCCCTTAAACTGAGCAGCCCTGCATGGAGCTCAGTAAAAAAACCCAATTTTGATAGATGTAAAGCTTGAAAACGTAGGAAATAAAGCCTACTCTTAACTCTGACTCCCAGCCAACCATAGCACCACAGCCCCATCTTAGTAATGCTACAAATAATTATGTTGTCCTGTACAATCATTAAATTCTTAGTCAAGTGTTTTAAGTCGCAGACCACCAAGTCACAAAAACCTTAATTAACACAGAGATTGGGGAGATTGTGTATTAAAAAGAAGCAGTGGTAACTTAAAAGAACAAGGTAATTAGATTTATTAACATACATCCTGCAGCATTATCGCTGCTAGATATTTTACTGTTCTGCTTCCATGTTCTCCCGTGTTGTTGTGTAGCTGTATTCTTTGTTTATTTAGTTCTTGGCCTCTTTATCAGACAGTGTGTCCTTTTTTATGTTCTCATTAAACAAATTACATGGGTTAATTTAATTGAAGCTTCTAAAAGAACAAAAGCTTTAGGAAAAAGTGCTCCTGTTACAACTAAGGGAGTTTATTGTGCTGGATAGTTGTACACGTGTAGTTCAACGATTAATATTGACTTTCTACTCTATTTTGGTTTTCTTCACATTAGAGTTTATAACATTACCTTTGCTTTTACTGCTGTCTTACTCTTGTACATGATCATAATATGCTTTATTATATTTCCCATTCATTTATGTGTCTATATGTTGTGATTCCTGTGTGGGAGCCAGAAAGCCTGGATAAATATACATTTTATTAAAACATTTCTGGAAATGGTATGTCAGTCAGAACTCTGTGCACATACAGCAATGTTGATCCCTACCACTGGAAGCCAAATGTCCTCTAGTGAGATCTTTCTTAAGTTTGACTGACTGTGTCAAGCAGGAGGACGTGGGTGTAACAATACAGTGTATTTTCTATTTTGTAATAGTTCCCACTATTAGTATAGAAATGTACAAAAGTTGCTATTAAATAAGAAGAGAAAATTATATGGCTATTTAGCCTCTTTAATGATACAGCTCTTTGTGCACTTTATAAGAAAATGTAATAAATAAAGGAAACCGCAGTATTTATTTAGTAATTATTAATAATCTGCCAAAAGTGATGAAATTGCATCTCTTGGCTTACACTGTGGCTGTTAATAGTTTATTTGTAAAGTTTCCATTGTCCACAATCAGAAAATATTGCGTGAGCATGACTTACTTTAATTCCTATTTGCTTTTTGTATATTATTTTAATTTAGCAATAACATGGGAACAGATGTACATCATTATGTGTCTGAACAACCACACTGAGCTGCTGAAAACACTATAAACTAGAAACCTGCTCTCATTACACCTGAGGTATTTGGCCTCCAGTGATCAACACTAGCACATCATGATGTACAGAGAGACAGCTGACATATAGTCCTCTGAACCTCACTGAGCCTATTAGTGTGTTTATCTTGTATGCATTTGATTTAGCTGGCAGACTCTTGCTTCTCATTTCCTCAACCCCCAGCATGCTCAATTGAACCATCATTTTTTATATTCTGTTTGACATGATTTCTTTTTGTCCATAAATCAGTTTAAAATGAACATTAATTTAACCTGAACTACAAAAGTAAATAATAAATATTTGTCCAATATATGTTCAGTAAGTTATCTGCTGTACATATGAGCTACAAGTTGTTTACAATCTGCAGCATGTTTACACTGATGTATATTCATAAATAAGAAACAGGATCATGACAGATCTTAGATGACATTCATGCAATCTGTTCTCGCTGGGAAATCACAAGCAAACAAAATGGTGTATCCATTCTCCCTCATGAACATTTTGAAAGCTGCACAGATTAATACTGTTGCATTTCTACAGTCATCTTCCCTGCATTGTTTGAGTACATTCCTGTTACATTTACACCATCAGCTGTTGGTCAGTGAATTAATGCGGGAGCAGGACTCAGCACTGTAGTGCCCATGTGCATGTGCAAATGCATGGATAAAATAGAACCCATGCAAACTTTACACAGGCTCTTATTATTAACATTTTGCAGGCCATACAGTCCTGCAAAAAACTAAGTACAACCCCAACTCTTGCGGGACCGACTACTGTTCTGCTACATCAACAACTCGGATGATATAAACATGGCTGAACAGAATCTAACTGGCAAAGCACAGAAGGCAAAACTAAACATAACACATGTGAGAAAATAGACTATCAAAATAAGACAGGAAAAATAAACTCAGAGACAGAGACCCAGACTCACGACACATAAACTTGCTGCGGGAAGAGAGTATCAAACAAAGAGACATAATCAGAATCAGAATACTTTATTGATCCCTGGGGGAAATTATTTTTTGTTACAGTGCTCCATTATAAACCAACATTAAGACAAGACAGACAATACACTAACTAAGAATAGTACAATATATACATATATATATATACACATACATAACTAAGGAGATAAACAGATGCAAACTATGATTTTGACATGAAACTATCAACTAAACAAAGGTCAAAGGTAAACAAATGCAGAGACAAAGGCTGGGGCTCGGTCACTCAGGCACAGCTGGCGGCCGGCGGAGCTCACGGGCGCGTCACTGCAACTCCCCCTGGCTTCTGCTCCGCGGCTGCTGAGTGAACCCTCATCTGGGACTCTCCTCAGCTCTTACTGGAACAGTGGCGCGGCTGCCCCTCTGTTGGTCTTCCATGGTCTCTTGTGTTCTGGGGGCCTCTGGATGTCTGGAGTTTTGATCTCCTCCATACCCGCTTCACACCCCGGAGGACGGGGCTGTGGCCCCCACACACTCCCTAGCAGATCATTACATGGAGAAACCTTTGGAATGCAAGCGCGCGGATCCACACAGGTATGCACACGGGTGTTCACTGCTCGTAGACCCAAATTACACCTTTCTTGGCTGCTACTTCGAAGCACATCTGTCCTGCGTGCTGCACAACAACATTGAATATTTAGTATTTACTGCTGTTTACACTTAGCTAGATTAATGCGATGGTGTTGTGTTTAGTATGTTGCTTTGTTTTGTTTTGTTTTTTTGTCTTTTTTTGCTTGTTTTCTATTCTTCTCTCAACAGGTGATCCAGGAGATTTTTATTTTTTTTCTCCCCCCCTTTCTCACTGTCCCTCTCCCCTTCTGTTTTTCCTTTCCTTCCTCTTTCTTTCTCCCTTTCCTATCTCTCACTCATGTCTGTCCCGTCTGTAACATCTGAAAATAAAATATAATAAATAATAAAAACAAAGATCGACCAAATGGACCAATACGGCAATGCCACGATGATCCATTTGGCAAAGTAAATCCATTGGGTATCCTTGTTGGTCTTCAGACAACAATTCTGATGGCTAAAGAACCAAATGGGACAGGCGGAAAAAAAAAAAAGAAAAAAAAAAAAAGAGACAAAGGCTGACTACTCACAGAGGCAAGACATGGTACAGGTGATGCAAGAAGGGACTAACGCTAGCACAAAGAACATGACATTTAACTATGAAGACTAAGTGTTAGAAGTAGAACCTTCATTATTTCAAGTCCAAAAATAATTTTAAAAATCCATCAAAACGCATGGATTCTCATGAACTCACACAATATGTGCATATCATTGTAGCTAATATAACGGTTTGTTGACAAAGGTGTCAGACTGACAGGCTCTTGAGGGCCCTCAGTGCTCTTTCCAACTGTCAGATGAAGCCAGATGGGACCCTGGAGACCAGTGGCTGCAAACCAGCCACATCTTGTATGGACAAGGCTCAGAAGATCCATCAAAGAAAGCAAATAACAGCTTGTGATTCAGAGGCAGAAGTGGAAACAGGATTATAAGATGAATATTCAGAAGGATAGTTTGTCTAAAGATTTATGCATATCTCTGTTGCAATATTAAAAAGGGTCGCTGTTTCATTTTCTGGGTCATTGTGTTTGGTAATATCTTATTGTCAACTCTAAATGCATGGTTTGGAGGAGCGACATCCTGTACCCTGATGTCCACTCAAACAGCTCCTGCATCCTGATAAGTTCTCAGAAGCCTTTGTTGGTTTTGTCATGCTGTGTTTGAGTTTCTTGTCACTGTTCTCTTGTCAGTTTCCCCAGGTTGCACTTAGCAGGAGGTTCCAAATACTTTCAGCCTGCAAGGCAAATCCGACAGTTTTCTTATTGTTTAGCACTGTCTGGAAATGAGGGCTTCATTAAAGAGATTGCAATTTGGACTTTTGGTCCTGTCTTGCTATTTTTTCCAATAACATTTTTGGGGCATTTTTGACAGGTTTATAAGGTTCTTACAATATATTATGCCAATGTATTTAATATTTCTCTATAATCCATACAGTTATTAGTCCCCTTCACCACCAGCACTCTCCTAAAGCATTTATAATCTATATTCTTCTTTTTTTAATCTTGTCTCCTTCCATTTGCCATCTAGCCATTCATCCATCACACTAACAGTCACTGGAGTGCCAGATTATTTATTCTCACCTTTCCAAGTTTCTAATTATCCACACAGTCAAGTCTCACAGCACCAAAGCTGTGTGTTAGCAAGGCAGACACTGAATTTGACAAATGGAAGAAGGTGCATCATCAGGATCTATTAGGGTCTTTGTAATTACAGGGCTGTAATAACCTCGGTAAAAGTTTCACATCTTAATATAGTTTAATACAGTTCCATTTACAGTTTTCAGATCTATAGATGTTCAAACATTTTGTAAAAGTCAGTCAGTCAACCAATCAGAACGTTGGACATAACTTTAAGAATTGTCATCATCTTTATGCGTCTGCCGCAGCTACGATCATTAAACAGTGCCACAAAAATGATTACATAATAGAAGGTGCAGCAGCATAGATTATTTTCTCACCTCAGCAATGACTAAAAGTTAAAAGCAAACCAAAAAGTAAGATCTGAATGGCAGTACACGGTAAACACCAGGCTAGTTAACTGGATTTTGAATTTATTCATCATTTAAATGTTAACTGAGAAGAACTTGCAAGGTGGTTTCAAAACCTGTAACGCTGATTATTAGCTGATATCAGCTGATACGCTGATATTAGTTGCTTCTTTAGATTATGCAGCACATTCTCATCCTGGGCCATCACGTAATTCCAGATTGTCAGATGCACTTGTGTCACACATAGTGCCTTCTGGCATCAGGGCCTTTATTCATCGAGCGAGGCAATGCTGGCCGCCAAAAGATAATGGCCCCCTTTACACACCGGATCATGAGCCAGGAAGGGTAGCGATGGACCGACACTGTGGTTAATGTCGCGTTCGAAATTTCTACCTTTCATTTCCCTCAGTTGTTTATTTGTATGATTTTTATTTGGTTTCATATACTGGTGGGGCTTAGATCCTACAGACTACTTGCTTATGATTAGGAGAAAATTGTGTCTTGCCCCTTCACAAAAGCAATCCTGCACATTCAAAAATGACAAGTTGCTAACGACAACTGCTCCTCACTGGTGTGTCGCAAACCAGGGCCAAAGCGCACCTTGTGCATTAACTATTCACTTTGAAAAAACAGCATTGCATCACACTCAGAAATGAGTATGGGCTGCTTTTATCCATGTAGTGTAACATTACAGACACTACGTGATTATGACCTTCAGTTAAAGAGGTTTAATAAACTCTTGTTTTGTTCGTAATGTTTTTGAAGCACCTTACTGCTCAGTGTCTCTGCGGTGATTTCACTGTCCTTGCTCATCTCCACAGTTAAGTTCAAGGTTTTAGGTAATAACACGCAAGAATAAAAACCACGCTGTAACAAAACACAGCTACTTGAAAGCTGTAGTAAATGCTATCATGGAAGCCTCGATGTAGCTTTAACAAAACAGTTGACTGACTCACTGAATCAATAGGATTCATCTTAGTGTAAACATGAATCATTAAGTAAATTCTGTCATTAAATGAAGGTATCAAAGCAGACTGTCAGTAGCTGCCAGTAATTCAGCTGGCAGTCAATCTTATAATACAGTTGGAGATCTCAATCTTTTGTATAGGTCAAGACTTTTGTACCTGAACACTCTACATTAATCTTTTCGACAAGATCTCTTTTGATGGTGATGCTACACAGAGGAGACAAAGGATTTTTTTTACAGCCGGTAAGCAGGTTAGACTCAAGCACAGGACTCAGAAATCAAAGTTCAGTGCATTTACAGTGAAATAATTACACAATAATGCAATACAAAAAAGGAGAAAAGTGCTCCAGGCATCCAGGAGGGAAGGGAATCTACACATCTAATAAGCCACAAAACACACTCTCTCAACTCAGGGTTGGCTCACCCCACACTGGGAGAAGAGAATCCAGAAGCCGCACAAACACACAGAGCAGAAGAAGCCAGGGTTTCACAAACTGTGTAGTTCAACAATCCAGCAAAGAATAACAGACCAGAGGTGGGAACCCGAGATGAGTCCCACCCATGAACACAGACTACTACAAACAAATACAGATAGATGAGAGAGGAGAGAGAAAACAATTATGGCAAGGATCATGATCTTTAACACCACATGTATTTGAAACATGATCGCTGGATAATCATAACACACAATGAGTAAGTGTTAGATGAGGTGGCTCAAGTAAAATGTGCCACTACTACTGCTGTATGGGAAGTGACATGCTGACATACTGGAAGCACACTAAAGCCCTGTCTAAAATATCATTGATTAAGTCAACATAAATCTAAATATTCCACCATACTGTGAGAAAACTGGCCCAAGACATAGAAAGAAACTTTACACTGGATGTGAAATAGGTGTCTGCATATTCACTACCATTATAGTGTATCTTGATCTTGGCTGAAATGTTGACAACAAAAAGAAGAGAGTCGTTTTCTAAAACTACGAATTCTAATAAAGACACATGCTTTCATTATCGCTGGCTCAAAATTAAAAGTCGTCTGTGATGATTTAATTGAAAAGATGAAAGTGAAAAGATACAGGCATGTTTCTCTTTTTTAAAAAAGAAGGCTGGAAAGAGGAGCAGTGTTTCATGAAAAAATGGTTTGGTTTGTAGAAACATCAACACTTAAGGTAGTGAGAGGTGGCTAGTCATCAATGCCGTGATCTAATTTGCTCAAGTTAATTGCACCAAGTACTGAGTACTAATTAGACAATTATATACTTGTGGTAAAAAATGATCCATGCAGCACCTTTAAATGATTTTAAATTCTCCCATTTATCTTCAGTGACAGCTGAGCTCTGTGAATTCTCTCTGTGCTTATCTCCATATTTCCACCTGCAGTAATTTGGGAAAAGATGAAATTACTTGTTTGACGTGAACATTTGTGCAGAACCTGACGTCCTGATAGCTCACTGCTCCATCCTCTCCTTTGGGATGATCTCTGCCGCTCTGACTTCATGGCTAATTTGACAGATAAAAGGTGGAGATGTTAACAAGCAGCTAACACAATACGAGTCCCTCTGCTCCACACTGACAGTTATAACGTCTCTGAGTATGTGAGTGGGGCTTACATGTAAGTGATAGGTCGACTGCACTTAAACTGATCACTGCATGAGCCAGCTTGTTAGCCCTCTGAGTTCAGCCTAAATGGTCTTCATGCTAACAAGCTATACATGATTACACAAAGTACTTGGAAAAAAGAGACAGTGATAAAACCGCAATCCGCATTAATAAACAAGCTAAATTAGCCAAGAGGCTTTTTGACAGAAAGGTTAACGCAACAGGATAAAGAATAAAAACAGTGCAGTCTACGATAAAATATCATACTTAGAGTAAAAGTGCAACTGGCACATAATGAGGGCCTTATACTGTGAGTCCAAAAATTGTATATATAAATACAGTGTTGGGGAGTAACGGAATACATGTACCGCCATTACGTATTTAAAATACAAAATATGAGTAACTGTATTCCGTTACAGTTACCGTTTAAAAAGGTGGTATTCAGAATACAGTTACTTTGTTGAAATAAATGGATTACACTGCGGTACTTTCCTGTTTCATTTTCTCGCGGGTCAGGACTGTTTGGGTTTTGTTTGACAGCTACGTTCTGTTGTTCCAGGCGGCAGCGTTACGGTTGCCATGGTTACAGGGCGACGCTCTCTCTCTCTGCGACTGTGTGTTTCCTGGGTGAGAGAGCGCCTTTTCTTTGTTGTTGTTGTTGTTGTGCTAAGCTAACAGGCAGAATGCTACAAGCATAGCTCTAAAGAATGTAGCATCATGGGCAGTGTAGTCCGTGTTGCAGGGAGAATGGACTGCCATACACGTTATGTGTCTGTGAGCGAGGAGGGAGAAAAAGGGGAGTGGAAAGGTACGAGTTGTCATCGAGGAAAAACGGGAGCTGGAAGCATGTAAATATAATAATAACCACTGCAGCCAAGAAGAGTGCCTGACGAGCCCAGTTGTAAGTAAGCTATTAAGACTCAACTGTACACCTGTTCGTGTTTTCCTCCGAAAACAATAAGTTTCGTTGGAGCAGCCTTTCAACGCCTCTCTCTGTCTCTCGCAAGAAAAGTTGACCCACACAACAAAGTAAAGCTATTTTTCGGCTACAAGCCGACAGGGACCCCGCCGTATTAGTCAGAGGTCCCTTTACTACAGTTCGGAGTCGCGGACCTTCAGTAATAGTAATAAATCACACAGCAATAGTACATTCACGTTGTTGTAAAAAGCATGATAATATATTAAGTAATCCAAAGTATTCAGAATACGTTACTGTCATTGAGTAACGTAACGGAATACGTTACAGAATACATTTTGGGGCATGTATTCTGTATTCTGTAATGGAATACATTTTAAAAGTAACCTTCCCAACACTGTATAAATATATACCAAAGTGAATAAAAGTAAAGAGTAACACAGAGATTATGCAAGAGGGTAGCACAAACTACATTAATAAATAATATGTACACTGTAAATCTAAGAAACTGCTGCAGGAGGTTATACTCCAGTGGAATGTTACAGAGTGCTATGCTTGACAGGTGTGTCCACCTGTCACAGAGAGAAGAGTTATTGTACAGTTTCACAGAGAACCGTCGAATGATTTCCTGAAGCATTCTTTATGGCAGCAGGGTTGAAGAAGTCTGAGGGAGAATGAGCTCTGCTGCCTCAGTAGTGTGGAATGAAGAGTGGAGCTGAGATGGATTGTCTGTGATGGAGAGCAGTTTGTTCAGTGACCTCTTGTCCCTAACTGACTGAAATGCCTCCAGATTCGGGCCAGTGATGGTTCCAGCTTTGGGAATTGGTTTGTTGATCCTGCTGGCATCTCTAGCATTGATGCCGCCTCCCAGCAGACAACAGCAAAATACTGCAGAAGGTGTCTGTAGTCTGGTGTACAGATTGGTAGAAGATCTTCAGCATTTTGCTGCACATATTAAATCAGGGATGCCAAACTCATAGTACATAGTAGACCACTTACAGCTCACTTTAATCTTCAGTGGGCCAGACCAGTGAAACTCTCCTTATGTTTGGCTCCACTGCATTAAAGGATCTGAGATTTCTTTGAAAGAAGAGTCTGCTCATCCCCTTATGTGGACAACGTTACTGTTGGTCCTCAAGCCCAGTCACCCTCTCTTGGGTGCTCTTTTTAAATCAGTCATGCACATGAATAAAATTATTAGCTGTAAATTAAAATTTCAATGTGTTTTTTACTCAAATATGTTGTTGACATCAAATGTAATTTGTTTTTCAATTTCACTTTTTCTGACTGCATGACTGTTTTTTCCACTGAAAACATGTCTCAGGCTTGCAGAAAAGTCATCAGTGTAGTAAACATAGTAAAACTGAGCATAAAAAACATATTTTTTTCATTTAGCTACAAAAAGCAAATCAGTTTCTCTGAATGTTCAAGGATGTAATCATTTCAGTGTAATATACAAGGCAAGCTCAGGTGAGAACTTTTTTAAGTACTGGCTTCTGTTGGCTGCAATATTTCCTGGCAGAAGAACAGAGCAAAGCTGCTATTGAACCTGGAAATGTGTAACTAGGAAAGATTTCTTTGTTAACCACATAACAAAGAAGTGTTATAAAGCAGTATATGCAGTATAAAGCTTCCCTTTATACTGCATATACTGCTTTATGTCACAATTTCAAAGATTTTCAACTCCATTAAAGTATAATGTCACAGATAATCAAGTGCCATACATAACATGGTGGCATCAACAAGAATGTACAGATATTTTTTAAATGTAATGTAACACCATAGCTTCAGCTTAACCAAAAAAGTAAATGTGTCTGTTCAGCCACTGAGCTGATTATCATTTTACTATTAGAGGCTAAAGTAGTATGCTTCTGATTAGTCAAGTGTTTACCAGTAAGGCTTCGTTCAGAAATCAACCAATGTTCCCAAATACATCACTGTTAATTAATACTTCATCTTATTAACTGTCGCCTGGGGTGAACACACATACACCCACAGTAACATAGAAAATGATTCACATACACAAACAAATGCAAATTCCTGTCTATGAGTGCGTCAGGGGGAGTGTGTCAAAACATTTTCCACTGAAGTGCCCAGAGCAAAGCATGAAAATACAATAAGGGTCATCTGACCTCGACACTTTACAAAAAACTGATGGGAAGCCTCTGTACTGCAAAGTGAAAGATTCAGTTTGCACATGGTCCTCTCTGTGTCTGCTGAGCAGTTTTGAAGGATGGAAGACTCTAAAGGGGACACCAGAGGTTGGAGGTCAGACTGAACAGAAAGAACTGAGAAGACTTTGTGCAGCATGTTTGTGCTTTAAAGCCCTAGTGTGTTGCTGGGTGTGTACACCTTATCAACATTTGATACAAATTCGTTGTTTGTTTGTTTCATATCCTCAGTATGAATAATTAAGGAATCCAGCAGAGAAACTGTGTTAATAAAGTAACAAAAGTTTTAGAACAACCCAATTTTTCCACTTTTTTATTGAACATTATGCAATTTAATGTCTCATCACACTCTGAAATGAAAGCATAATACAAATGGGCAATTAGAGTTAAAAAGAAATCATGGAATCAATTTATGGACCAAAAGAAATTCTAAACTTTTGACTCTTCTGCAGTTCTGACCTCAACCCCAGTGAAAATTTTTGTGACCAAGCTGGTGACCAGCATGAGGAGGAGATGCCAGGCTGTTAATGGTTCTTTCATTTTTTCATGGGTAAAACCCACATACTTAACACTGCTGCTCAACCTATGAATGCATTTTCCTCATAAATATAGCCTCAAATAAGGGGAAATAAACAGGTTTTCCAATGGTGCAAGATTTATTGCCAATAACACTTACACTTAATTACACTTCAGTCTGTACATAATTATTGGTTTTGAAATTTGAATGGATTGTGTATACTATTCCTGTGTCTGACTTCCTGCCCTCATAATCTCATCTGTACTGTTTAAGTTATCTTCCATGAAAAATGGACCTGGCACTATTTATTAGTGAAACTGGGCAGACAAACACTTCTAGTAGCACAATCTCTAAAATACAGCTCGTCTGGAAGAATAGTAAGCATTGTCTTGAGTGAGAGCAATTGGCTCCAGCAGGCACGTCAAAGGCTAATTTATTCTCAGGAAGAGAACTGCCTTTAGATTTCATGTTAAATTTCCCTTAACTATCTCCAAGAGAAAAAAATGTACACAAAAACAAACAAACATAAAAGCACAAAAAAAAGCATTTCTCTGATTTTATAATAATGCATTTAAGATGATTGATTTTTGGAACATAGGATCCAGTTAACCATGCCTGAGACAGACTTAAGTTGAAAACACATTACAATAAACACAAATGCCATGCTCCAATGAGGACTGTCCATCTCATGACAGCGCCGACCATGCTGCTTAAAGAGAAAGGGAAAAGACTACCTAATGCACAGCAGCTGTGCTAATCAACTCCAAGGAGCACTGCTCCCTGAACCAATCTGCTCCACCTCTCCCTCTGCAGCTGAGAAACACCACACAATGCTTCTAGAAAATGGTCTAAAAAAATCAATAAAAAACAGACTGTAAGTCCCGTCACACACATTTCCCAACAATAGTACAATTTATAATGATTTGTTTGCCCTGTGTAGCATCTAGCCACAGATATTTAGTATGTATTCAAGAAGGCTCTTATTAGTCAAAACTAAATCTTCACAATAGAAAGAAAGATCACTACAATTAGACTCTATTCAGACCTAGAGTTCATTAACACCATCTAATCAGTAATTGCTCTGATGGGCTGACATTGATACAATAACTGGATATGTTAAGAAGGCTGATTGAGCTGATGAGTCCCAGTTTCTTGTGAGCGTTATTATTCATAATATTTGTGTAGATTTGACAGTATAAATATAATAATCTTTGCAGATATAAGAATATCCAGACTCTGTAGACAAGGAACAGTTTGTCTTCTGAGCAACACTGACCAACAGAAGACTGTATGCATGTAAGTAATTTGTGCCTAATGTCTAATTTATCTTTGCACTGAATAGTATCAGTAAGTATAAGACAACCTTTTTGTTTGCTGACCCAATACAGCCAAAAACAAACAAATACTGGTCCCATCTCTAAAAATATAGAACACCCAAATTGGCCAATCGCATTGTCCCCTGCTCTCAGTTAGGAGACTAGACTCACTATGGTTTGTTAGGTGCTTTGTCCAGCATTTGTGTGACTTAGCACTAAGCTAAGTAGAAGTTTTGACTAAATACACCGATCACATCTTTGATTGCACCCTAATAATGACCTAAATGATAAGATTTTTCTTGTAGTCATTTATTGTGAGGCAATAATAAAAAAAAAAATTAATTGGTTCTATTGGAAAAGCGACAATATACAACATCAACATCATTGTTTATCTATGTCTAAGTTTAAAATTAGAGATTATTCTGTACTATGTACTTTCTCATTAAGTGTATGTAGTGTTGCATTAAAATTATTATATATTTTTTTTTTTTGCATTTTACCCACTGTGATGATGGTAGATCTTTCATCAAAGGTCTAATACACACCTTTTTACAGCAAATACAAAGTGTGCGGTGTTTCAATCTGGTAGATCTAAAATGACGGACAACGTCAACAACAGGAAATACCCAACATTGTTTTTTTACAGGGCGTGATTTACCTTTGCAGTAATTGCAATGCTAAGTGGTATTACACATAGACATACACATACGCGCACACACACGCATGCTGCCCACACACCCAATCATACACACATGCACATGCTGATGAACAGAAAAGCCTGCAATACATCTTGTACACGCACATACTCGAACTCTATTACAATGTCTGCCTGTAATTAGAGTCAAGGTGACAGAGTGCGCACACACCAACACACACTGATCACTGTATCTGTCAGTGAGTTAGTTAACCTCATTTACTTTGCTGAGAAGAATTCTCTCTGGTCCCTGCACAATCAAGAAATATTGGTCTGCATCTTTTGTTGTTTTGGTCTACTGTCTATCCATTTATGCACTTTCATAACAATAAATGTACCAGTATATGTGACCAGACTATAATAAAAGCAACATTAAAAAAAAAGTACAATAAATGAGTTACAACTGGTTTTCAACAAAATAAAAGTTTAACTAACTTGTTATTCACCCCCATTCTCATAAACATGAGTCAGCTGTGTCTGTCTTTGTGTTATAGGATAGAATAAAATAGAATAGAATAGAATTGCCATTATACACATGTATGTTGCATGTGTTATGTTATACACATAACTGTGTTTTTGGACTGGTAGTGTACAATAACTTCTCAAATTTGGCTGTTCAAACCGACTAATGGATTAACCTCCTCTTTCAACAAAATAGAAAACAACAAAAAAAAAAACAATGCGCACTAAATTGTGCTCTTAAATAAAAGTTATGCAATGTAAAATTTCTTACTAATGCAATGTTTGCAGGATTTTGTGACACGTGTTCAGCTGAAGAAAATGACTTATTTACACTTTTATTTACAGTTTAAGTTGGACTTAAATAAAAAGCACTGGATGGATGGAAGGATCCATTAGAACAGACTGAGAATTATTCTTGTCATCCTTCTGCACTACTGAATGTTTCCACATCTAGAGTATTTATCATAATTATACTCATAGTTGCAAAAACAAAATGCTAAACACTCAGTAATGCCTCTGCATTGCCAAGACACTATGTTTCTCCAGCAGAAATGCTCTGTCACCCAGAATATAAATAATGAATTTTGTTGGGGTTGTTGAGTCCAATTTTTAACTTTGAAAGGAGCCTCCTGCTAGGCGTTATGCAAAACTAAACTGATTACTTCCATGCTCCAGCTCTTTATTTAAGACACAAATGGAAAGATTTATATCAGCTTTGAAAATAAATAACAAATTAGTTTATTTTCATTCCTCTGAGTGTGAGTAACCAAGTGTGACTTGCTTGCTTCTCTCAATATTGGTGTGAACTGCACAGAAATTAATGTAGAAATAAAGGTTCATCTGTTAAGTGAGACAGAAAAAGAAGGATGTCTCTAAAGCTTATAAAATCATGGTTGTGGATTACCCTTTAACATTGAGGTCTAGAGGGAACTGAATCTGTTATTTAGTCACGCCCAGAGCCTCGTTCTACTCAGTGGCAGCATTACTGATCGCTGTGCAATCAATGGTAAAGTTCTGAGAAGAACTGGGTCACTCATGCAGGAGCGGATCTAGAAGGGTGGGGTGGCAAGTGCTACCCTAAAATTATCTCTTGCCACCCCAAGTGCCACCCTAGTTTTGCATATGACAGCGTTATTTATTTAAAAAAAAAAGACAGCATTAACACTGTGAGCGTAGTTACAGTTAGCAGTGAATATAAATGCTAAAACTGAATATATTGCATAGTGTTACCCCCCTCCAATATTAACAAATGGTTCAGCCCATAGCGCAGACCGGCTTTTTTCTTTTTTTCAGTATCAAGCGACGCTTATGATTGTACCAGAGCACACCATAGGAATTTCAGATTTCACACAGGTGGTTGGTTGTTGCACTCTGGAAATGGAATGACACGCTGCACCACCAAATCCAATAACTGATTTACAGTTTTTTACAGACGCTAGGACACATTTCCCAATACTTAGGTCACGTTTGCAAAACTCCTCACACAGTGAGCACAACAGAAGTCTATGTGGGCTAAACTGAGGACCAGTTATCATTGTCTTGGCTCAAAATGCATTCAATGACTACATCTCTCAAATTTCATGAATCATCTTCTCACTCAGACACAACAACTGCCAAAAAGCTTTGTACGGACAGGACATTTTGCATGTGCTTACATACTGTTTTCAAAACTGTTAAACTCATGGTCAAAACAATAACACAATGCAAAACTTGAAAAGACAGCAAAATCCAACGGCAATATTTTATTGAAACATATTTTAAATCTAACAATGCAGTTTAACCAGCCACAGCTGATTCTCATTGTGGATGAACATCTACACAGTTGTTACTCCTTCAATTTTTCAACTCCTTCAATTCTGGCAGCCAGAAGATTCTTTCCTAGGTGTATTACCCTAGATGACATAAGATCTGATGTGGATGAGAACCTGTGGCCAAATGGAGGAGACCGAGTAGATTAGCATTACTATTGTATGTGTATCAGTGGATGGTGTGTATACAAATTCTTGTATTTTGGGATTACTTAGTGCAAAAAAATAAAAATACATAAACATAAATACATGATGTCTGATTCATTCCAGTAACATATATTGAAATTATAAACAGAGATGTGTCCTTGTTTTACACCGGAAAACACTGTGTAATGCTACATGTTGTTAGTGTTTTTTAGGTCATTGTTTTGTGGGTGACAAAGTGTGTTTGTCGGCTGTCAACCTTTGCTAGTGTTCTGGAGGAATGTGTTCATTGGAGACCTGAATGAAGTGTTTTGGTAGTTGTAGTGCATTTTGAATGTGAAATGAACTGAAGGTAAAGGCAGCAAGACTGATCGAGCGAGCGAGTGAAAGACCGAGTGAGAGAGAGAGAGTTTTTAGATGTAGGAGATTTGTGACGTTTAGCGTGGAGTGTATCGTTAGTGTGTTGTGTTGTGCAGTAGTTCTGTTGTGTAGTCGTTGTTTTGTTTTGCGTGTCAGTGAGGGCACTAATGAATGTCACAAAGGCAGATTGCAGTGTAAATACTGTCACCAAGTAGAAAACCAGCGAAAAACCACCTCCTGTTGCCAGGCCTGCAGGTTTGTCCCTGTGCTGTTCTCCTCTGTCTTTTGGTGGACAAACAATTTGTTTTACTGGCACACATCAATTGTGGGGCATCTTATTGCGACACCTGATTGTTCTCTCATTTTAGTTTTAGTAATATTTTTAAATGGTTGTACAAAAAAAACCTCGGCAGGTGTATTGGCTGCATTTTTAGGTAATTAGTTGTATATGTTTACAAAATGTGTGCATAAGTTTTCAAAATGTACAATTTATATTTGCATTTCAAGTTATAATAATTTACTCAACACGTCTGTGTTTTTCTTTACAGTAAAAAAAAAAACTACTACTAGGATTTTAAGTTCTTTGTATGATTTCAGCTCAGTAATACTAATGCAGTATGTTAGTGAAAAAAGAACTTAATTCAGACACGTGAGGTTAAGCTGAAAAGAATGATGGCAAACAAGGCAATGGGAAAAAAAATAAATTGAAACAATTTGAGGGTGAAATACAAACGTAAACTCAAAAGCAGTCAAAAATAGCCGGTTGTATTTCGGACCTCAGAGGGTTAATCCAACAAATCATGAAAAATTAGGTTTAAATTTGTGTTAATGACAGTGCAGATTTCTGACATTTTGTGTAATTTAAACATGTAACAATTTGATTTTTTACTAACAAAAAAAGTGTGAAACTTAAGTTAGACTTGTGTTTGTAAATTAACCGCCCCATGTCGTGTAGCGTTCTGGATTTTATACTTATTGGGCTATATATTTATTTATTATTCAGACTATACAGTACATAAAATCAAAACTCACATGTTTTATGCAACTAAAGTGTTTAATTATGTGGGCTACAGACAATAATTAAGTTATAGACTATATTTACATGAAAAACGTGTATACTTACTGCATTTGAATCATTTTAACCATATGTAACCACCTGCATATGTGTTTGAATAAAAAAGGCCTTGATTTTGCCACCCCATTTGATTTCTTTGCCACCCTCTTGGCACCCTATGAAAATTTCTCTAGATCCGCCCCTGTACTCATGCAGTGGGATCCTAAATGTGTTTACACAGTTTACATATTATGGGGTCTTGTTTTCCTTATGGAGATAGATAAATAAATAAAAGTTAAGGTGAAGACATTTTTGCAGACAGAAAGTTGTGATTGTGGTTAATGTTAGACTAAATTTTACTTTTCCTCTAAATTCCTGGAAACATGTCTCTGTGTGTGTGTGTGTGTGTGTGTGTGTGTGTGTGTGTGTGTGTGTGTGTGTGTGTGAGCGCCCAGTACTTCTAATGCTAATTACTTACAGAGGAAATAATGAAGTATTTTTTGTGTGTGTGTGGATGCACGCACATGCACACTCCATAATTTTGCTGTTGTTAGCAGTAATGCTAATTGCTAGCATCAATGCTGATGAATGATGAAGGACTAATACAGTGTGTGTGTGTGTGTGTGTGTGTGTGTGTGTGTGTGTGTGAGAAAGAGAGCTTGTGTCTGTGTGTGGTGTGCATATGGATAGCAGTGTGTATTTTGTGTTTACACAATGTGCATGCACCATCAGTCACTGTCCTGTCATTAGCACTCATGCTAATTGCTAGCAGACAATCTAATGGAGTGGTCCCTCCGGAACATTCAGGAAGCTCAGACTTCCTTCAACACCAACACAACTCGCTTGGGCATGTGTGTGTCATGATGGGAGGATTAATGAAGGAAGCAGGGAAATGATCTTTCCCAGTTAGTGTGTGTGACAGAGATACATTTGCAAGTCTGCATGTGTGTCAGCGAGAGACTGATAGAATTAATGACAGCGTCCAAAAGGTGTGTGTGTGTGTTTGTTTCAATGTTTGTGTGCTTATGTTACACTGTTCCAAAAAATAGTAATGTCAAATTATTTTACTGTATTTTACAGTTGTGTACTGTTTTTCTAAAATATCATTACATTTACATAAGTAGACTGTGATCTGACATGTCAAATGTAAGATAACGTAACATCACTGTAAATGTAATAAAACACAATTTACTTGCTTGTTAAATATATTTTTTTGTACATATGCATATTTAGATTGTAAAAATACATCCAGAAATGTCTCCCATCATGCCTTGGGACATGTGCTGCTGTTTAGATGTTCTTGTTTTATTGTTTATGGTTACGTTACTTTTAACTGTTATCTTGAATGTTGTGTTTACGCCGTGGTGCAGAGTCACTGACAGTTGTTGTTTTGTAGAGAGAGTGCTGTACCATGAGTGACTTCTGTTGTGCTGTTGTTGAACCTTGAGGCACATTGTAGCACCAGCAAGTGTTTTAATAAAGAGCTCCCCCTACCAGTTTGGGTTTATATAACAAGCGCAATCTCTCTCTGTGAGCTTCTTTTTTAAGATTTCTCTGCATGCCACAATGTAAAACATTGCACGGACACGCTGTGCTAATTATAAATTTTGAAAAAGAAATGTAGCGGTAGGAATTGCAATTAATATAAATAACATGATGCTAAGCATCAGCCAATGAATGTGAACTAACAACAACAAGGTGGCGGGTATGGCTGCGACCGTAGGAAAAAACCCTAATATGAAGGTATTTTACTGTGCATTTTACAGTAATGTTCTGTTCTTCTAGAATATCATTAAAGTTACGTAAATAAATTTCAAATTCAAATTTTATTTGTCACACACACACAACCATACACAGTATGACATGGGGGTGAAATGCTTGTAGCTGTACAATGCCCGACCATTAAATGACAGAAGAAAAGTTTTACAATATTTACAATTTACAGTTTACTACAAAAATTTACAAATTAACTTAGGAATTTACAGTAAAGAATGTGCAAATAGCAGAAGAGATTATAAAGATAAGGATTATAATAGACTTTGACTTCACATTTTGAATGTAAATTAACGTTAAATCAGTGTAATGTAATACAACATAATTTTCACGATTATTAAATGTATCTGTCTGTACATATGCATATTTAGATTGTTAAAATACATTCACAAATTTATGATGATTTCACAAATATCTGTCCGTTATTTGAAATATTGAACTGTTGAATTCAAATGTATTGCTATGGAAAAGTATATAACATGATCCCTATAAGCTTGTGTTACATCACATAAGTATTATTATCATTGCTAGTTAGGGCGTTCGTGGCTCAAGAGTTGGCAGTTCGCCTTGTGATCAGAAGATTGCCGGTTCTCGCCCCGGCTCGGACACTCTCTGTCGTTGTGTCCGTGGTCAAGACTCTTCACCTACCGCCTACTAGTGATGGCCAAAGGGGCCGATGGTGCGATATGGCAGCCTCGCCTATGTCAGTCTGTCCCAGGGCATGCAATCAATTATTATTTAAACCAACTGTTAACTGTATATTTCTGTACATTTACGTATTATGATTCATATTTCCACATTCAGTGACCTTGTTTATAGGTAATTTCATTGTTTGATCACGTAAAAATGTTCCTAATTTAATGTCTAAAAGCACTTGGAAAAGGCAGAATCCCATGTCAAATTAGCGCAACAAACTCTATTTTCATTACTGAAAATAACCGTATTCTTATGGGACAGTTATTTTCTGCTATTTTACGGTCGTATTTTGGCGCCCCAGCTGCCGGAACATTACCGTTTTTTTAAGATGTTTTTTTTTCCTATTTATAGATGATTTCATTGTTTAATCACATTACCATGTTCCTAATTTAATGTTTAGCGGCACTTGAAAAAGGCGGAATATTACCGTTGTTTTAGGATGTTTTTTTTAACAGTGTACTATAGACAAGGAAAAATCAGTTTTAGGTAGTTCTACCACATGTAGTTAAGAAGCAGCACTGATTTCACACCATAAAGTAACTTTTTTGGGGGGGGAATCAGTGGGTCTTTAAGCTTTTGATTCAGAGTAAATCATCAAATGGTGAGCTTAATTTATTTTGTATCTACCGTATTTCCCGGACTACAAAGCGCACCTGAATATTAGCCGCACAAGCTAAAATCAGGGGAAAATCCTGTTTTGTACATACATTAGCCGCACCTGACCAAAAGCCGCAGGTGTTTCAATATTGACTTATCATATGTAAGAGAATATGCACAAAGTGAATTGTCAGGAAAGAGATGGCTGTTTGGAGACACACCCCTTTTATTAATATTTTGAAAATCAAGTTATGGGTACATATTTGCACATGTGCTGTGCTTCATAAATGAGTAACAAATGTAGTACATAACAGTAACCTACAGCACACCAGAAAAATAGATTCAGACTACCTTTTAGGCTCAGGTGCAGTGACACGGCTTTAACAAGAAGAAAAGTCAGTCATTCACCACCATCTTCCTGCGCACTAAAACCACCAAAGTCCTCTTCTCCAGTGTCGGAAACGAACAGGCTCAGGATGGCTTCGTCATCCACTCTCAGCTTCTTTCCTTCGTTGTCACTTTCAAAACCAAAGATAATCCTCATTGTCATTGTCAGTGTCAGAGTCGAACACCCTCTGAAGGGCCGTGGCGGTGTCCTCCTCTTCATCATGCAGCAGTCCAGCCCTTCGAAATCCGTTGGTGATCGTGGATGTTTGCACACTTTTCCACGCTGTCAGAATCCACCGGTAGAGTTGAGCACAACTTGCTTTTCGCAAGTTTATCGCCGCTCGTCATCCACGACTCCCGCTGAACGCATAGCGCTACTTTGAAGTTTGTTTTTCGCGCTACTTGTACGGCACTATGTTGCCTGGCGGATGGACATGTGACCAACATACCACTCTTGAACCCCGATCCTTCCGCCAGGCAACGTAGTGCCGTACAACAGCGGAACAAACAAAACAAATCGTCTTACGATATCACAAAAATCATGGACAATCCATAGAAAAGCCGCACCTGACTAAAAGCCGCAGGGTTCAAAGCTTGTGCAAAAAGTAGCGGCTTATAGCCCGACAATTACGGTAATCAGTCAACTACTTATTTGGTGGGCTATGAAAAGTATCATGAATCTAGATAGCTCGTTTTCAGATTGGTGAATGTGAATATGTACAGTATGAGGCGGTAATGCAAAACAACAAGGTACTGGCTGTTTCTGGTTTTTAGGTTTTATTCAGAAAGTAAAGCAAAGTGCAAAATGGAAAGACGATTGGAAGAATTTTAAATGAAACAGGGGAAAAGTTGATGATTATTGAGCAAACATGTCAGATACAAATTATGAAGAATACTTTTGTGTTTGCTGCCAGTATAACAAGACAGCTTTGTGCTGTTTGTATTACGCAGCTCTTACCTTTTCAACCCAAAATGAACACTTAAGGTTTGCTTGAAGGTTTTTGCTTCATTTTTTTTTCAAAGCTTTCTCACATGCTCAGAAGCATTCATCAGCAGCTGTAACTTGCCAATGACACATACACACGCCTGGGGCGTCTGTATCCAGGAAGGGTCCTAAGGCTAGACCCTCCTAAGGCTAGGCCCCCCCATGTTAAGCGAGCCTGCCGCAGACATGAGTGAGCGAGATTAATATGAAGTCATGCCGGCTCGGATGTCGCCCGGATCAACAAGGTCCGCGTCAGGTGTTGAGGAGTTGAGACCCCTTGAGGGCACTCTGATGAGAAGTGGGCTACTGGAACAAGAAGGCATCGGTGGACAAGAGATGAAAACAGGG
This sequence comes from Copadichromis virginalis, assembly GCF_057382275.1. Taxonomy (NCBI): domain Eukaryota; kingdom Metazoa; phylum Chordata; class Actinopteri; order Cichliformes; family Cichlidae; genus Copadichromis; species Copadichromis virginalis. The sequence continues at coordinate 28,378,559 of NC_140622.1, read as the reverse complement.
TGTTGTTGGAATGCTATTACGCAAGTAACCCCAGCGAGAAGGGTTACATGAATAGAATGCCGGAGCACTAGGTGCAGTGATTCCCAGGAGCAACATGTGAGATCTCTGTGCAGAAGAGTGCAGTCCTAGGAACAGCTAAGATACTACGCAGGACCCTCAAGCTCCCAGGCCTCAGGTAGAGGACCCGAGCTGGAAGGACAGACTGCCGGCTGGGGCGAGAGTAGGGGTGCAATGATACACAAAATTCACGGTTCGGTTCGGTTCGATACTTTGGTATCACGGTTCGATATTTTTTCGATACAAAATAAAATGTTCATGCCTTTTTAACTCATTCACTGCCATTGACCCTCTACAGTTCGCATACCGCCACAACAGGTCCACTGATGATGCCATAGCCCTGACACTACACACTGCCCTGTCACACCTGGAGAAGAGAGACACGTATGTGAGAATGCTGTTTGTAGATTACAGCTCAGCATTCAATACCATCGTTCCCTCGAAGCTGGACAGGAAACTGCAGGATCTAGGACTGAGCAGCTCCCTCTGCAGCTGGATCCTTAGCTTCCTGTCTGACAGACGCCAAGTGGTCAGACTGGGCAGCATCACCTCATCCCCCATCACACTGAACACTGGTGCTCCACAGGGGTGTGTACTGAGCCCTCTCCTATACTCACTCTACACCTACGACTGCACAGCCACTAACAACTCCAACATCATTGTGAAGTTTGCGGACGACACTACAGTGGTGGGTCTTATCACCAACGGTGATGAGACGGCTTACAGGGAGGAGGTCAGCGCCCTGACCCACTGGTGTCAAGACAACCATCTCACCCTCAACGTCGCAAAGACAAAGGAGTTGATAGTGGACTTCCGGAGGTGCAGAGAAGTACACACCCCCATCACCATCAACGGCGCTGCTGTGGAGAGAGTGAGCAGCTTCCGGTTCCTTGGTGTACATCTGGCTGAGGATCTTACGTGGTCAGTACACACAAACAAAACAGTGAAGAAGGCGCAGCAGCGCCTCTTCTTTCTCAGGAGACTGAAAAGATTCGGCATGAGCCCCCGCATCCTCAGGACCTTCTATCACTGTGCCATTGAGAGCATCCTCACTGGATGCATCACCACCTGGTATGGCAACAGCACCGCCTACAACTGCAAAGCTCTCCAGCGAGTAGTGCGGTGCTCTGAACGGATAATTGGAGGTGAGCTTCCCTCCCTCCAAGACATCTACAGGAAGCGGTGCCTGAGGAAAGCGGGGAGGATCATCAAGGACTCCAGTCACCCCAGCCATAAACTGTTCAGACTACTTCCATCAGGAAGGAGGTTCTGCAGCATCCGGTCCCGTACCAGCAGACTGAGAGACAGCTTCTTCCACCAGGCCATCAGACTGCTGAACACGTCATAGACACCTCAGCTTCACTACTGGAACTTTAACATTATGCACTCCATACTGTACAGTAATGCCACTGTTTTGCACATGTCTCACTCTGTATATTTTATTTTATATATTTTATTTATTGTTTACTCTATTTAATTTGTAAAATATGTGTACACACACACACACACACACACACACACACACACACGTAGAAAAATATTTAGTATACACATCCAGAAATGCATATACTATTATATATTGTACATATATTTATTAGTTTCAGATGTAGCCATTCTTGTATTTTGCTTGTTTACATTATTGTATTTTGCACAACTCTGTTGCTTGTGAAGCTCGCACACAAGAATTTCACTCACATGTGCTGTACCAATGTACCTGCACATGTGATGTGACAATAAAAGTGATTTGATTTGATTTGATTTGATTGACGTCTATAGCCGTCAATGGCAGTGAATGAGTCAATGGGTTTAACTCATTCACTGCCAATGGCTGGCAGTGAATGAGTTAATTTGTCATTTATTAAAATTATAAATATATATTTTAACTCAAAAGTACAGTTTTTAAGTTCAACCCTAACACTTGTGCGTGTTTTTTATTTTGACAGCGAATGCGCACCTGCGGACCACTTATGTGCACCCCTGGTTATTTAGCTCATCATTTCGCAGCCACAGAAATTATTTTGTCCATGAAACCATAAAGCTGCACTTTCTTTTTGCCTTATACTCTGATTTGTCATAACTTTTCCGTTTTGCGGTAAGCTTTTCTTTGGCTGTCACTTCTTCACCCTGACACCCTGTCTTATTTGGCTCAGCAGAACTGAAATATATATCCTGCTGCTTTTACACACGCATTCACATAAGCTCAGCGATCCTCTGCGCGATCAACCTCTCACATGTTTAAGCTTGCTGCGGGAGATTTCACTTGTCATGTTTGCATAGTAAGCTAACGATTAATAAGACAATGTCAGAGGAATTGGTGCACAAATTATCATCACTCACAGATCAGTCCTGTCGGTCTCTATACACAGTTCACGCGATTGCAAAGTGAAAGCAAAAAAACAAGCGCAAATTCAAACGCGATTTCAATATGTCACATATTGACAGTGGCTCACCGATGCCAATGACATAATTACCCAGCTACATTTCCGAAAGAATGCAAAAGCATTGACATATATTTTTCCTTCCTACAATAGCCCGACGGGCAGGGCAGAGATAGATTTTGGTAGCCCGACTGGAAAAATAGCTAGCCCTGGGACGTCGATGTGCAGTCATATTCGTTGTGTTCCCACTAGTGCTTTCAGGTTAACCTCGTTAAAATGACCTTAACGCCACAACACGGCAAATCTCCGTTAACGAGCTACCCCTGATAGCCCCGTGCATAGGGTTGCCAACCGTCCCTTAAAATACGGAATCGTCCCGTATTTAGAAACAAAAGTACACGACCCGTATTGAGCTAATAAGGGACGCACTTTGTCCCGTAATACAGTGAGAATCAAAAGTAGCCTATAACTTTTAATGAAATTAACGCTTTGTTTGAAAACATAATTCCCAGCCCCTCTCCTGCTTTGTGACCAATGAGCTGACAGCACACTTATGACAATTCGAGTATGACAATTCAGATTACCGCTCATCTCATTGGTCGAGGAAAGGTCGCTTACGGAGAAAATACCGGAAGACAACAGATGACCACAACAAGAAGCATGGCCAACAGGGGAACAAACGCCGACTCTGCGGTGCAAGTCTCGGACGACAGTACACCTAAAGCTGGGCAAACACTGTGCGATTTTTTCAGTCACGTTATTCAGCACCTGCTCAAACTGTACGGTTGACTCGCAGGGGTTAGAAGTTGGTAGGTCACGATGCAGGTCTCACACTATACCGCCCGATGCTCTGATGCGACCTGAGTGCTCACACTGTGCCTCCATAACATGAAGGTTATAACAGAAAATCTGTCGCGCTCTCTCTCTCTCCGTCTTACACTCACACAGACACACACACCACCACCATCAACTTTGCTAAATTGCTAATGAAAAACACTCATCAGGCAGCTGTGATTGAGCAGCAGTGTAAATCCAACTGTTTTCACGGTTGTTGTGGTCGTGATAATTTTGTGATGCCACATCGAAAAGGCTCGGATGAGCTTTCCAAAGTTCTACAAGTTGTGCCTCCATCGCTTGTGTCCAGATCACACGCTGCAAAGCCGTGCTGCTCCATCTTTTACACCAACGTTTACGTGTTTGCGCGCGAGCAGTGTGAGCGGCTGTGGTGAGAACCTCACGAGCGATTGATGATCGGGAGCTGGTCGTGAGGTGTTAATCACTTCTCGTTACCCCACGTATACTACACGATGCACGATGAAGGCCAAAATCGGTCCGATCACTCAAAAATCGGCTCAAAATGGGCCTAAAACCGCACAGTGTGAGCCCAGCGTTAGAGCAGCAATGTTTGTTCCCCTCAGACAAAGGGAAGAATGGGAAAAGGAAAACACCTGGCTGGAAAAAGTTAATATGGGCATGTGCAGTGAATATCAGCGCTATGTGGCCAGAAGTGTGATAATATAATTTATTTTGTGTAATAAACAACTGCAAGAATAGATGATTACAACAAATAGATGACTAATACATAAAAGTAATACATAGATGAATAATGATGATGAGTTAAGATGCGTAATCATGGGAGCAAGCGGGTTTACAAACAGGAGCAGCTGATTAGCATTAGAAAAGCTGAAATAATACCTCAACTGAAGCCGATTGTACTAAATGCACTAAATGTGCACTGTTACAAGAATGTTTTTCTTTCTATTGTTTTCTATTATTTTAAGTTAAGCAGGACAGAGTTCTTTTAAAGAAAGATTTACTTATATTCTCAAAAGTTAAGCATGACAGGCTTCTGTTTAAGAAGGAGACCTGTTTTATTGTGTTAATGTTGTCATTTTGAGCTAAAAATAAATGGCTAAATGATCATTTGTTTCACATGTGTTCATATCACAAAGAATACACATCTACTTAAATCAAATTCAAGTCAAAGGGTTAAAAAAATAATTTCACACACAAAAAAAGAGCTAGAAAATTCACCACACTGGGAAGGGTGAAGACAATTGGGTCGCCCGGCCCTGGCCACGAGGTGTCCCTTATTTATTTTTCAGGGAGTTGGCAACCCTACCCGTGCATGGGGCTAGACGGCCAACACGTTAACGAGCTAACTGCGCTAACACACTAGCTCCCACCCATGTAATTGAGCATTGCATGGCACATCCAACATACTGTTTTACTTTAGTCCATGAGCGCTTACCTTCAGGGTCATACCTCACATGAAAACCAAAATAATTCCAAACACCAGATCTGAATGAGGGTGGGGGAGGTTCAATTTGCCATGTTGCAAGGAGAGCTTAACTTCTGTCTCGCTAGCTTGCCCTGCGCTCTTCCTTCTGACTATGCTGTCTGTGTGGAGCGCTCAGTGGATCTGCGCTCGACAGTGCAGCCTAGGCGGAGTAGTCGAACGCAGATTCAAAAAAAAAAAAAGTTTAGTTTCTGTTTCCAGAGAGGATTTTTTTTGTTTACTTTTCATTGTTTGAAAATCCTTAGTGTTTCTTAGTTTCAGTGTTAGCTTTAGCCTTTTTAATCATGGTAAATGGCCTGTATTTGTATAGCGCTTTACTAGTCCCTAAGGACCCCAAAGCGCTTTACACATCCAGTCATCCACCCATTCACACACTGGTGATGGAAAGCTATATTGTAGCCACAGCCACCCTGGGGCGCACTGACAGAGGTGAGGCTGCCGGACACTGGCGCCACCGGGCCCTCTGACCACCACCAGTAGGCAACGGGTGAAGTGTCTGAGACTGAGACTGTCCAAGCCGGGGCTCGAACCGGCAACCTTCCGATTACAAGGCGAACTCCCAACTCTTGAGCCACGATTATTAAACCTGCCGGCCTCACATTAACCTTTTTATTACAGGTGCGAACTCCCAACTCTTGAGCCACGATCGCCCCATGGAGGGCATATGTCAGAGGCAAGATTTAAGAAAATCAGTTTTCCTATTTTTTCTATAGCATTGATATTGCATTAAGATGGTTATTAAACCTGCTGCTCACATTAACCTTTTTATTACAGGTGCAGCCATAATGATTGTACACACACATTGCATTTTGTGCTTATTAAAGAGTTGAAGTTCAGGCAATTAAGGAAAGGTCATAAGCCTTGTTTGGCGAGATGTCCGGATGATCTATTGTGTAAGTGACTTGGAGCTATAGAGGGTTAAAACTGCATACACGCTTGCAAAACATATATAATACATACAATCTAGGAACAGGCCTGAGCAAAGGCCTGAATCTATTCAGCAACCTGTTGCATTTGAGTTTGCTTAGTAACAGGTGACAGAAGATGTGTCAGAGAGGAGGGCAAGTCCACGGGGGCCTTCAGGGCCTGAAATCATCGCCATATTTGGAAAAGATGCTAGAAAGAGGAACTTCTGTGTCTGCCTTTAGCTCTAAAAATTGATCATTGTCTGTAAAAGATGCAAATAATGTTCTTAAGATGCAAATTATGTTCTTAGAACACGAGAAGGGGCGTTTAACCCTGACGTTATAAAAGCAATCCTTTTGTGTATTTTTGGGCGAAGAAGTCTGCTGATGTGATGCTGTGTGCTTCTTCCCATGGTGTGTTCTGAATAAACTCTTCATCTGATTGCACTGTACTGGGCCTCCATTGGTTTGTTTTTGTGCCACATTTTCGAATTCGGGACAGTCTTTAAAACAACAACTTCTTAATAGAAAATCTGTGTGATGTTTGTTGTGCATGTGAGAATAGTGACGGTAATAATCCAGTGCATTTATAACAAAGGAGTAGGTTTTATGTGCTCTGCCTCCTGCATGGAGGTCTAAACTACACTGAGTATTTCCAGTTTGTCTGTTGCTTTCTAATATCACCTCAATTGGTGTCATATTTTGAAACTAGTTGATGCATTTTAAGCATTTATGCTTAAACAAACCCACTTCCATGAGTAAGAGAATAATAATTTGAGAAAAAATGGTCTCTTTATGTGAGAAACATCAGCTCAGCATGCAGTGCAATATCTAGATATTAACTTACTACTCTCACTGCCTTCCAGATACAGAAATATCTGACCAAACTACAAAAAAAATCTTATATGGAATTTAATAAATATGATTTAATATAATTTTCATGGAACAGAACATGTCATCGAATTACTGTGACAGTGGTGTAATTTAGAGGCCTGAGCTGCTGACACTTCACTTGCTGTCTCCAGTGTCGACGTACTGTCGTGCTGAGTTTCAAAATTAAAAACATCAAACCATAAGCATCAGTTATTACTTTTCAAAGTGTTTGGTCTAATGATTCCACAGCAGGGACATAGATCTCGCCTGCACAAGCGTTTCCATGCTTTTTAAAGCATAATAACACATGAAGTGGATGATTTTGTTGACTTTAGTTTGAAAAATCTCTGAAAACTAACGCTGATAAAAAAGATTTCATCTGTCAGTTTTATATTGGGTAGTGTCCATGAGCATTTTAATCTGCTCTTTGATTTTAAAAAAAGTGCAAATGCCTGTAATTCTATAACTCTGATTAATTTTCTGACATTGGTTCTAGAACATTTTCACTTAGTTTTTCTTCTTTCTTGTTTCCAGATCTGCATCTAAAGCAGTGTCCCATGTAAAAGCAGAAAAGTCTCTAAGTAGCAATCATTGGATTTGTTTTCAGAGGATAATTGGGTCATTATGTCAAACATCAGTTTGATATTCACATATGACAAATGATAGAATGAGCTCACTAGTCAATCAGATCATGTGAGCCCTGATTAAAAGTTTAACCTCTGCCTGCTCTAGCCTGACAGCTCACATCCTGATTAAAAGTAGCCATGCATTCACGTGGTACTAATATACATATCAGAAGGTCAGCTTTCAGAAAAGCACCTCATAGTACCTTTGCAGGAAAAACGTATAGACTTTGTACTTTTTACAGGGGGGTGTTTTTACCCTTTTAGTTTCTACCTTATAGAGGTCAGTCATTAATTCTGGTCACAAATGTGCACCTTTAAGTAACAATACAAACAATACACATTTTTTTAAAAGTGCATAACTAAGCACATCTCAAATTATCACCAAACAGAGAGGCAGCACAGACCGGACCATACACATGTTATTTAATGATGTGTTTTCTAATTTAATCCCATAAGTGTGGCTAGTTGTTTTTGTTTCTTGACATACTGGCAACCTTTCCAGGGTATACTCCACTTCTCAAAGCTGGCTCCAGCTGCTCCCAAACCTGAGATCCTGAATTAGATAAAAGGAAGAAGGCAGATGGCTTGATGGCCTTTTGTTAACTTCTGACTCTGTCCAAATAAAAGTCTCATCTTTTCCTATAAAATCTGAAAGTCTCCCACAGATGCAGAATATAAGTTGTCAGGAGGTAATATATGTTTTTGATTTAGTTTTAATGAATAATAAAATGGTAAAACTTTAAAGTTTCCAATTGCATTTTGTTATTTGACAAATACAGGTTACCTCATATCTACATTTAGATCAGAAAGGCACACATGATTGCCTTTAGGTACAAAAATTAATGCTAGGGAGAACATTTGTGTAAACTGGGGAAAATAAAGTTAAGATATTAAAATATTGCAAATGATGCCCATACCTTTTTTTTTTCTTAAAATACAAGCAAATTTCTGAGTGTGTTTTCTGTGCTCATCTGCAAAGTGCTAAAGAGAAACAAAAAAGTGAGAGAAAATAAACATGTTGGCTGAATAAAGATGCAGTATGTCAGTGTATGATTTGAAACTAAGGTCTATAAAACGTTAGCTCTTAAAAAGAATGCAGCTATCAAAGGACGAGCTGCAATCGATCATAGAGGCCTAAATACATGAGCAGAAATTAGGAGCAGATGAATAGTGAGTAAATGTGTTATTAGCACCATTAGCTCAACATCAGCCAATACTAACTAACTAACTAACTACCTCTGGGATTTCACTCTTTACTTGTTTTATTTCTTACTTGTTTTTTTTTTTAGTTTTCTTTTGGGGTTTTCTTAATCTCAACTAATTTTAAAAGAACAAGGATGCTTTTGACTGTTGTGTGAAGAAAACCAGATGTAGTGTTTATTTATATATATATATATATATAAACACTTTGTAGAGGAATATGTTCAAGTACCATGTATACCCCAAGACTGTACTTCTCGTGTCTGGTTGCAGATATTATATTGTTTGCTTTGAAATGCCATGTATGTAGAGATTTTGTAGTCTTATTGATTATTCACACCACGCCACACTGCAATTCGCATCCATATATTCATACAGCTTTTTATTCAGTGCAGCAGCATCCACACCTATGGCATATTTAGAATCACCAGTTAACCTAACATGCAGGAAGCCAGAGAATCCGCAGGATATCACCATGCCACTGTAAGTCTATCAGAGCTTGTGTGAATTCACTGCTGAAGCACAACAAAGATTTTAACCAGCTTCACATCCGAAGCTTGCTACTCACAAATAAGCAGGAGGCTTTTATTTTTAAGGGGCTATAGGAAATACAATGCATTAATCAATTTGCTGTGCTTTTCTTTTAAGCATTCTCCAACTAGATACCCACCCAGCTAGCCTTGATGTTTATTGAGTCATTCTTCTACTTTGCAAGGCAAGGATTGGCAAAGCAAGAGTCACCTTCATCCAGCTGTTACGAACTGGCATGTCCATGTGTTTGTTTTGTGCAGGTGTTGTGTTTTTTATGTTAATTTAGCTGTGCCAGGGCCCTGCTCCGATTGGTGCATGGATACACCGCCCCGATGTGACTGGTTCCAGCTGGAGGACCCGCCCATTAATAGGAGGCTGGAGTGCTACAGTGGCCAGAGGTCCTCGCGTTTCTCCTCATGACCCAGCAGTATTCCTGTGGCACCCGCTGGCTGCAGTGCGCTTGAAAGTTGTGGAAGTGGAGTGGGTAGGGTTGAGCTGCCGTTTCTTTTGATCACCCGTTTTCTCCTGTTTTGAGTTAGTTAAGGAGGTCAGACTCTGTCTTTATTTTTGACTTTGTTTTGGTAAGGTCAGGGGTGCGGGATTTGTGTAGATTTGTTTTGTTTATTGTTTTGGCCTTGGCTCACCCTGAAGTGTTGACACTCCCGTTTTGGTTCCTTTATTTCACATTGTAAATAAATCACCTTGTATCTACCGGTTTTGTTTCTTGTGGCTGCTTGGGTCTTGGGGGGGAAGCGAGTGCCTCACTCATGTTATGGCCTGGCCCTAGACGGGTCGTGGAAGTACAGACCTTATTTTGAGTTTGATTCCATAAAAAGTGACAAAAACAGTGTCCGTTGTGCGTGGGAAGAAAACTTCTTTTTAAAGCGAAACCCCCCCCCCTAAACTTCCAAGCAAGCACCGAGTGCGCTACGACGTAATGGGAAACTCACAGAGAAAGTCGCAGATTCTTCCACTGACCGCTGCGGCACACCTGCACCAAAGCACACCTCCGCCTATGCCACTCCTGCTTTACAGGTGAAAATAGAGCAACAGGACCGCTAGTCTTTGATGTTATTTATTTTCTGCTGTGTTTTACTTGCATCTATTTGAAAGGGTGAGTGTAAACACACAAAAGAAATATATTTTATGTGCTGGAATGTGCAGAAAATAAGTTTAAATGTTAAAAAAATTTCTTCCAGTCAGAGAATGTTGCATATAATTAAATTTTTGCTTGATGCATAAAGTTAAAAGGTTAAAACTAATAAAAAAAGTTTTAAAAAGAGACTTTTCCATTTGATTACATTTTGTATGATGGATTATCCAGAAAAAGTAGAATTGGGCTGAAAGATCCATCGCTTTATCACCTCTTCAGGTTGTAAATCGTGTTTTTAAAAAGTAACTAAGTAACTAAGTAATTAATTACTTTTGAAAATAAGTAATCAGTAAAGTAACAGGATTACTTTTTGGGGAGAGTAATCGGTAATTAGTTACTGATTACTTTTTTCAAGTAAGTTGACCAAAAACTGGTGACGAGACCTCGAGGCAGAAGCAAAAAAGATGGGCTACAACGGGACCCATCTAGAAAGAATGGTCCAGGACAGAAAACTCTGGAGATCTACTTTTGGCAGCCCATACCCTGGGAGGAGTAATGGGCAGTAGTAGTAGTAGTATTCTACAGTTTTACTCTTTTACCCCCCTCCCTCCCCTGTCACCCTACTTTTATGTTTCTCCAGAAAGGTAAAATTCTTTAAGTCAAACATTGCATCACTTACATATGTAACTTATTTAATTTCACATGTTCAACATATGTTGAGCCAAAATAACAAATCTGAAGCAGAGCCCCAGCATGCCATCAAAGGAAAGAAGCACATTCTGTGTCTAGTTCTTTGGGAAGGGGGAGGGAAACGCCCTTGCAAAATGAACAGTATGACTAACATAGACTCCTAAACCCATATGGAAAAGAAATAGTAAAAACTTCTATATGATTACTCATGAAAGTGGCCACTTTCATGAGTAAATCATATAAGGTTTACATGATTTACTCATGAAAGTGGCCACTTTCTCATTACTTTCATATATTGTTTTAGTAAGTATCCAAAACATACAAGTTTCATTATATAATTTTAATTTTTCAAGGGATCTTATATCTGTTTTCACTCTTATATGCTTTTCATACAAGTTTCACACAAGACAGATACAAACTTTATAAGATTTATATATATCTTTATCATATGGGAAGGGACACTTTGAATACACATCAGATCTAACTGTGAAAAAGAAAAATATTCTGTATATCTATACTGATATGACTGGGTAATGTGTTAAGAATGAAAGGATGCCACATGTTTGATGAAAATGAAATGTATCAACCAAACAACCTCCTCTACCTCTTAACTGACTAGATCTGTGCCCAGAGGTTTAATTCACTTCTGATGTACTCTAATTGAAAAATAATGTCTTTGAATATTTTTTTGTGGAAAAGGGCTTATTATGGTCTCCTTTCTTTTTAAGTATGATGTTCATTGGTACAGACCCAGACCTCATCACAGATGGATTGTTTCCTTCCCTCAAGCTATTCAAGCGTTTATTTGAATGAATCAGACTCAGATAACAATAAAGTATTATCATGGAATACTAATACACATTTATGTTTATTGAGTAACTGTGAGGACCCAACCACAAGTTTATGAAAGGGCGAGTTTTAGTCTAAAACAAAGACACTATCCTCAAGCAGCCATGTGAAAGCTGGGAAAAAGGCCAAAAGTTCTTAAGGTGTAAAGGTAGTCCTGTTAAAAATGGAGGTACAAGGTACACCAGTCACACACACAAAATCCATCACAAACCACACATTTTTCTTTTTTCTGTGTAAAATTGTTTTTGAATGTTTTACATTTTTGAGGTTGTTTTGAGGTTGGTATGTTGTTAACTGACTCTTTTGACATAAGGGGGAGTAAATAATGAGTTTAATCTCAAGCTGCTGTGTAGCCGTACCCAAAACCTCCCACTGCAAGTAAGTGTGACTCGATGAGCCTGAGGCAGAATGGAGCTGACAAAGAGAAAAAAACATGAAGAGTGTAATGTTCCCCTTAACTTTTAAATATTAAAGGTAATATACCAAGATATGCTCAGAGGCAGGGTACAAGAGAATTCAAAGCCAGCCCGCTATCATGAAATGTTGCATGACTGACATGTAAAGTAATTTTACATGTTATCTTTTTTTTTCCTTGTCATGCCATTTCTGCTGACTTACATGGTGCAAAGATGAATGATGCCCCAACACCACCCTCAACCATATCCCATAACCAGGCACTTTATAATCCCTAGCCATTTTACCTTAACTTGTCCCAGGATTAGTCATGCAGGCATCATTTCATGGAAGAAGCTCAAAGTGGTAACAAAAATGTCCCTGCAGTAGCATAATTTTTATATTTAATTCGATATTGTTACTATGAGCAAAGCTGCAAAATGAATCTAACCACAAACTTAGGTAAAACTTCCAATTCCCTTGTGTCTTTGTGTCTTCTGCTGTCGGTTGCTTGGTAAGTTGGTTCTTCCTGTACTTAGTCTCTCATTCCTTTCCCCTGCCTCTCCTCATTCCTCAAACGTGACATTTTTTATTCCTTTATTGTTAGTAAATGGCGTTTCTTTGGCTCTAAATCAGTGTTGTGGTCTTTTGAGCGAGCTGTAACAGCTGTGAAATCAGATCCATAGATTAGGCTTTGTGCAAATGCTCTATCAGATTGGATTTTGTGAGGCTGGAGGTCAGGATAGTGCCGCTGGCTTTCTGTGTGTTCTCAATCCATTCCTAGTTATTAGGGGGTGTCAGAATGCATTCATCTGGTGTGGGAGGTTGCCACCGCAGAGATGTAGCATTAGGAGGGGTATGTCATATTATAGACATGAGGCTCTGATTAGCTCGTCCTCTTTATCATGGCACTTGTTAGTTTTTGTGCTCAAAGTTGATGTGTTAGAAGCAGGAAAATGGGAAAGTGTATGGATTTGAGCAACGCTGACAAGGGCCAAGTTAAGATCTCTAGACATCTCCAAAACTGCAGTTCTTGTGTGGTGTTTCTGGTCTGTATTAGTCAATATCTATAAAAGTGGTCCAATGAAGGGCGACGGGGTCATTGGAAGGTAAGGGTGAACTATTGGAATTCAAATTGCTAGAAGTGTTCGTGCTGGTTCTGATAGAAAGGTGTCAGAACATAGAGTCCATTATATTTTTGTTGCATATTGCATGGTAAAAGCGTGTAATAGACACGCTGTTGACCATGTCCATTTTGCACTTTGCCTCGTATGGACACATATGCAAAAGTTGCAGTAAGCTGCAGTAACAGCAGAGGGAAATATTTTAAGTCAGCCTGAAAATAATCTCAGGAAAGCATTTAAACAGAAATTATTAACACATTTATATGTAAATATTTATGAGCCACCTAGCTTAATTGTTTCTGGTGATTAGGGACCCTGGAGTGCACTTCATATGTTTTTTGCTGTTTTTTGCTGGTAATGCAACTTCTGCATGCATTAATTCATTGGTGGACCAGCCTTAAAATCTATAAATTGTTTTTACTATAAATGTAGTCCTGTAGGCACCTTTGTACGGTGGCCCCTAGAGACAAAGCACGTACAAACTCCAAAACACTTGCAAACTCCAAAGCACATGCAAACTCCAAAACACATGCAAATTCCAAAACACATACTAACTCCAAAACACTTGCAAAATCCAAAACACGTACAAAGTCCAAAACACTTGCAAAATCCAAAACACTTGCAAACTCAAAAACACATGCAAATTCCAAAACACAACGGAAGTGCTCCAGGACGCTAGGGGCAGTGTTGAGCTTTTGAGCAGCAGAATGGACCTAAAAATAAATGTTTGTTTCAGTTCTATGAAGCTTTGAGTATTTTGGATTAGTAGCACTGCTGTGTTTGTTGCATCATATTGCTGTAATTGTTTATATGCTTTATATATTCTGAGGTAAGTTGATCTATAGTGTTACATCATATTCTATAAGGATGTTATGTGTTTGTATACTTTCTGCCCAGTTTGACCCATTTAGCAGAAGCCAGCCTGTTTAAGGCTCTGATATCTATTCTGTATGACTTAAAGCAGTTATGACATGGTCTGATTTTCTCACCCAATAAAGGAATATTTCATATATCAGTCTACTCTTCATTTTATCAGACACAGTTATCACAGCTTGTACATTTTCTTTTTATAAATATATGTAAGCAATGAGCCAAATTTAGTAATGCCAACATACTGAAGAAACAACATTTGTCTCTTATATATGATACACCTATATATACACTGTCAAAGATACTTGTCTTTGAGTGAAGATTTAAGGTGATAAGACATATAAATAACTGCAACTTGAATCTGTACTGAGGCTCAGTATTTGACACAGAGTTCATGTTCACTGCTGTAATAGCTAATAATGATTAATATAAATACTATAATATTGGCCATATTATATTTACATTACCAAAGTGATATGACTTTAGTCTCATGAACAACATCAGCTAATTGTTATTTACTAACTAATCTTGAAATAACTGTTCAGTACAGAAATGAAGCCCAAAAATCATGTTTTACTGTCCTGTGGTCTCAGCCTCAGATACTTATCAAACCACACAAAGCTCTTGTAGAAACAAACAAACAAATGAACAAAATATGTTCTCCCTCATTTCTGTCAAACCAAGTTGTATGACACGTTTCCAGCGGTTAGTATCATGGTTGCTAGGCAACCTGGGAAGCGCGACAGAGACTAGACCGTCCCATACAGACAAACTTGCCGTTTATTTTGCAAATAGAGCTCAACACTGCCCCTAGCGTCCTGGAGCACTTCCGTTGTGTTTTGGAATTTGCATGTGTTTTGGAGTTTGCAAGTGTTTTGGAGTTTGCATGTGTTTTGGATTTTGCAAGTGTTTTGGAGTTTGTACGTGCTTTGTCTCTAGGGGCCACCGTACCTTTGAGACCACAGAACAATCACAATATATATCCATATATATATGGTTTTTCACACATATATATACTGTACTTTGTGCAAAGTTCATCTTGGATGGCTGAATAACTGACCTGAAAGTCTCTGTTCCATCACACAACTGAGTGCAATGTCTTTAGCATTTCTGTATTCGCCATGTGTGTCTAGTGTGTATGAAATGTAGAAAACGCTCCACATTTTCAGTTGGGTAAACAAATGGTGGATTAAGATGTAGTGTTTAAGTTTGAATCTATTTCATGGCTTTGTGTGATCTGAATACTGACATTAGCCCCGAGGACACAGAATAAAGAGGTCAGAAAATAAATATAATGTTTCTTGCACAAACACATGCAGACACACACAGCGACCTCATTTCCTGCAATTTGTTCTAAGTTGTTTTCTATTACATTCACTTTTAATCTGACTTTATGTCTTCTGTTCTGTGAAGAAGAACTTTAAGGCCACCCCAGTATTATAAGTTGACTTCATAAATAAAATTAAATAGATCCATGAAAATAAATAAAGATCTTATACATCAGAGGTTTTGTTTTCCAACTTGGCAGAAACTGCATATGTAATTGCCAGCAATGTCTGAAAAGGGTTTAAAAGACAAAGAATTGGTGACGACCTATGATCAGATTAAATTCAAAACAAAGAGCAGGAAAGAAGGCTGTTTATAATCTCTGACCCAAAAAATAAGTTTGGAGGTTTGCAACATCTTTAGTTTGAAACACTACTCTGTTATAGCTCTAATTTTCTTTCCTTTTTTTCAAAGCAATTTTGTTTTCTCTGGTTTAATTCACCGTGCCTTTTCTTGCATTGGTTTCCTTTTAGGAACTGGCATTTATATGGAACATATTTGGTCTTCCAAACCATGTAAGCACTATATACTACAAGCTGCATGATACCTTTTACTTATTTAGTTTGACTTATTTACTACTTATTTACTTTACCCAAGTACTCAGAAGAAACCAAACATGCAAACTCAGAAAAGTAAACTGCACCAACTTTTTAGACCAGGAAAGGATATCTTTTATAAACAGTCTGTGGTCCCAAATCAGAATTTTATCTCATATGGAGCCAATCTGTTCCTATTCCCAGAGAAGCAAAGACTGCCACATTGCCCATGCCCCTGCTGTTTCAAGAAGGTGAACGGTATAAGGTGTCCTTTGGAGTTGGTCCTGTGATGCAGCACATTATGACAGTGTGAGATGGGTCTGTCAATCCCAGCTGGTCTCATATGGATGCTTGTAAAGAACAGCTTGTCATCCTTTTTAAGCTGGGATAAATATTTGTCACAAGAAGGATTCATATTTATAAGGTGATTTAGTGCAGTCAATCATTTCTTTAACCTTAAAAAGGAGTTCTTAATAGAAAGTCAAATAGTGTGTATAATGGTACACAAGCTACAGACTCCTGGCTGAAAAAATTGTGACTAAGGGGCCGGCATCAGAGCCTACACATAGCTGTGCAGGTGTTTACTATCACCAGGGGGCAGTGTCACAATCAACTACCTCCTCATAAATATGACAACCAGATACCGGTGACAGACTTCTCACCTGACTTTTGAAGGTAGCTGCTCGACAGCCACCACATATGACATCCATATATGATGGATGTCATATTGTCAACCTTCATATTTGAGACATCTTCACCTTCTTCACAGCATGTGTGTGTGTGTGTGTTTATCTGCGTGCGTGCGCACGTGTGTGTGTGCGTGCATGTGTGTGTTTGTCTGTGTGCGCGCGTGTGTGTGTCTGTGTCTGTCTGTGTGCATGTGTGTGTGCGTGCATGTGTGTGTGTGCGTGTGTGTTTATCTGCGTGCGTGTGTGTGCGCACGTGTGTGTGTGCGTGCGTGCGTGCGTTTGTCTGTGTTCGCGTATGTGTGTGTGTGTCTGTCTGTCTGTGTGCGTGTGCGTGTGTGTGTGTGTGTGTGTGTCTGTCTGTGTGCGTGTGTGTGCGTGTGTGTGTGTGTGTGTGTGCCTTGTTGAAAAGGGTAAGCAGCAGTTGCCTTGGATGTGAATGTCACTGGCAGGCTGTCTGCTCTCTTCTCTTCACCTTGACACTTGTTTTCTTTCATGCCTTCATGTCTTTTTTTAAATATTCTCTCTTGTCTTTTTTTTCAATCTGGTCTCTCTCGTCTCTTTCTTTGTGTCTGTCTGTCAAATCCTTTCTCATTTTACATCTTTTCTTTAGTTGTTCCAGAAAGGCATTCTGCCCTCTATTTCACCTCTGTCTGTAAGAGCTTCCAGGTAATCAGTCTCTCTCTAACACACACATACACACAAAGACATTTTAATATTCTGTGTTTATTTTGAGACAAACTCATTATTCATGTTTCTTCTTAACATAATTTAAATAATAAATTTATAATAAATTTTGCATCGGATTTTTCTTTCGTTAACAGAACCCAGCAGATTGACTGATCGACTTGTGCGATCCATCTCGTTTCACAGAGCCAGTTGCTACTCATTTCTTCATCCTGAGCAACAGAGACCTAAAATGTCATTTGTTCTGAGTAACAGCTCCCACTCAACATAAAGGCCAAGGAGAAGAAAATTATTCAACTGAGCAGTCAGGAATGAGGATGGCTGCATTTATCTACATGCAGAAATGGCTGCGGACAAGATGGAGAGCAAAGAAAGTGCCACAAAGAGGTAAAAAAGAAGAGGATACAATTGCATAAGAAGTACAAAAACTAAAGGCTATCATGTCTTGATGCATTCTCAATCATCCAGGAAAAGCATATCTTCCCTTTGGCTTCACCTGCACAAATGCCAAGGTAGGTCTCCCCTGCAGAATTGGTTTTCCTGTCAGTGGGAGCACAGGCTGGGTTCTTCAAACAGTATCCCACATTCTTGATTTTTAGTTCACAAACACTTCTTGTAATGACTAACTACTCCTGACATTTTGGAGATGTTAGCTCTTTATACAGTAAAGTTACAGTGGGATACAAATAATATCAGGCTGATCCTGCACGATATTGTTTTGTGTTTATAATCACACTTTAAGGTTGGATAACTATCATTAATCTAGGTCACATTTGAACATGTGCATTACTTCTGAACAACAGGAAAAATGTAAAATTTTGAAACTAATTTTTTTCTTTCGTATTTTACTATTGTATTTAACCGAGTCTTCATTCTTCAGTTGTAGATTTGAAGAATAAAGACTCGGTTAAGATGTGAGTGTGTACTTCCTGATAAATGTCTATAAGCTTTGAAAAGACCTTTTTACACAAATATACAGTGGCCTTGAGAGGTCAAAGAGGTCACACTGCAACTTAAGAAAACACTACCAAGTAGAAAACACCACCGCACAGTAGTAAAAAGGCTGCAAAAGCATCCAAAAACACAACGGAAGTTTAATAAAGAACAACGTAATTGTTTTGGAGGAGACAATAATGTCACAGAACAGCTGCAGAAGTGACAAGCTAACAGTAAGTGGTTAATAGCAAACGTGTATCTACACTATTACATGAAAAATGTGATAAAACACATATTACCTTGCATCTTTGTCATCCTCAAGGCACAGAAAAAGCCTCTGCTTCTTTTAAGTGTATCTCAGTGCAGTCCTTTGCATTTTTTAGTTTGTCATTTTGTAGATGACATTATTCATTATTCATCATGTTATTGTCTCCCCAAAACTTGCATTGTGTTTTGTGAGATTTTGTGTCTGGTGTCTTGTTTTGTGTAGTTTTTTTTTAAGATGCAGTGCATTTGAAGTCTCTGGGCCACCATACAATTGCGATAAGATATGGATACATGAGCCCAAATATAATATAATATAATATAATATAATATAATATAATATAATATAATATAATATAATATAATATAATATAATATAATGTCTGGGATGAGTGTTACCACCTTTGAGTCCAAGACCATGGTTCTTAGTAGGGGGAGTGCAGGAGTGGAGTCCAGGTTGCTGCCACAGGAGGAAGCACGTACTTCAGGGTCTTGTTAACGAGTGAAAAGTGAAAGCTTGGCAGATTGATTGGTGCAGCATCCAGCAGTGCAGTTACTGTATAATATACAGTCTGTTATGGTGCAGAGAAAGCTGAGCTTGAAGGCATGTGCTGTTGATTTACTGGTTGATGTTCTTTCCTAACCTCACAGACGGCCATGTGCCGTGGATACTGACCGAATTATCAGAGCAGGTGTCTTGTCTCACACTTAAAGATAGGATGAGGAGCTCAGTTACTCAGAAGGGGCGCAGACTAGAGCTCCTGTTGAGGGGCCTACTGATGAGGTACATTTGTCTGACTTGGATGCTTCCTGATGAGGTATTTCGGGAATCCGTACTTATTATAGAGATAATGTCTCTCAGCTGTCTCTCAGAAAAGCCTCAATATTCACCCAGAAGAGTTAAAGGGACTGACTAGAGACAGAGCGGTCTGAGCACCTTTGCTCTTCTTCCCCTGTAATTAGGATCTAGGAAAAAGACATATCATATTGTGTTGTGTAGCATCATATTTGTATATGGTAATTGCAAACAGTGGATGTTTATCTAAACAATTCCCAGATTTTCCCACTACCAGGGTAGATAGCGTAGACCCTAGGTCACCAACAGGTGGACTGTGGTCCATCCAGACCTATTACTAGATTTTGATGCACCGTATTTATTTTACTCTGTACGTGTTACGGTTCGACGGGGAGGACTCAAGCGCGGGACTCCAGAATCAGCTGTACACAATAATTTATTTACAGAATCCACCTAGTGTCTTTACAGGCAGTGCAGGGCAGTGCAATATACAATTAAGTGAAGGACGGGGCTCTGGGGAAATCCAAGGGGGTAGTCACGCGTTCTCCAAACTCTCCACACTCACGGCCACAGGTTCACTTTTCCACACTCGACACAAAGAATCACACAGGGAGGGAATCCAAGAGGTTAGTTACACAGTTCACTTTCAAACACTTGACTTAGCTTAGCTGTAGACTTAACTTTCACTAACGCGCGGCAGACAACAATCCAGCGAAGAACAGCAGTCGCCTCCTGGCTTAAATGCTAGCCGCCCTGATTAGACTCAGGTGTTTCCTCTCACCGAGGGCGTGAACCCACAACGTGAACCCGGCGATAGAGAAGAGGAGAGAGAGAGAGAGAGTGGAAGTTTGGAGAGAAAGATAGAAAAAAAAACCTCTGATCAGCTGGACACTGATCCCCCTGGCCGTGACAGTGTGACTTTTAGCGTAATTACAACAAGGCTTAATCTGTCCTTTGTATTTATAGTAGTCACAGTACACACACAAACCAATTCTGTGCTTTGGAACTCACCTCATGTGATGCTCCTCAGCCAATTAAATAATTTGTTTAGAGCATGTCTGAAAACAGAAAACTCTGCGAGGAGACCAGATGAAGAAGTTCAAAGAAACAGACAGAGTCAGAGAAACAGACAGAGAAAAAATGAGGGTTAAAGCTGAAATGGTTTACATGTGAAATGTAGCTAAGGAAAAAAAAGAAGAAAAGGGCAACTAACTTTTCAAGACAACTTTTCAAAAGCTCTTTTTATGTTTGAATGCTAACCTTATTTTATTTATTACTGTGTTATTATTAGAAAAACCTCCAGTTTGCTGTGAGAAATATGAATAATTGTTGTTGAAATACTGTTGAAATGTACTTTCACTTTACACTACTTTTTTTATAAGCAAGACCTGCAGCACTGCATGTGGCAGAAGTCACTTCCCAAAGACTTCTTTCACACAGCACGCCACTGGTGATGGGTAAAGTGAAGGTAGTTATCAAACAGTCCTAACATGCTAATAAGGAATGAATGTTTACATGATATACACAAGATTTCCAACAATGTTGCTCTTTAAATTTGCTCTCAAGCTTTTCAACTTGAAATGAAATCCAAAGAGAAATATGAGGAAAACATAGTTCACATAATCATTTGTTATGTGTAAATTGCAAAGTAAACCTTCTTATCTTTGTTGAAGTTTCAGAAAAATATAGTAGAGAGAATCAAAGCATCAGAAAGAATGTCGTTGTTTTTTCAGGACGTGAATTTATTTTAGTTTTTTTGGTCAACATGTCCCATCACAAATCTCCCACTGTCCATATGCTGTGTGATTAATAACTAAGTATGTAATTCACTTACATTTCTATGGCACTAGATTACTACAGTCGTCCTTGGGGCACTTAATATTGTGAGTATAGACCTGACAATATTAAAGACAGAAGCCGAACCAGCCTCCATAAGCACCCGTCAGGCAGTACTGATGGGAAAAAAAGCCTAAAAAAAATCCCGCTCAAAAACATCAGGAAGGGCAGCCATCTGCCTCACCTGGTTGCGGTTAAGGGAAAGCAAAGAAAAAAGATGTCTGAATTCTCTGTTTTACTATTATCTTTTCATTTTATTTACAGATAAGCAGAGGAGGAGAAATATAATAATACGAGCCAAGAAATGAAGGTTTCTCAGCAGCCGGTTTCTTTGAACAGCAACACTGTAATAACAGTTTAAGGCACCATGTATTGATCACAGATTTCTACTGTGTTATTGTTGTACTTCTTTTAGCACAATAGGACTGGTATCTTCCATGTGGCGTGAACTTAATGTAGAATTTTCAAAGAACTTGAATAAGTGTGGATCAATATGAAATATAAACGTATGTGACTGCAAGTCATCCACTGTTTTATCTCACAGTAATTAGACAGTTTCACTTTTCATCTCTTTTTACATTCTCACTCATACAATCTCTTTTGTCACTACACTCTCAGTGGGAGAAATTACTGATTTTCCCATTCAGTTTAGTATGTAGGACCAAAGACAATCAGTGGTGACTACAATTCTCCATTTGATACTTTCTATGTGTTAAATTTAACACTAACACTAACCTGTATATTTTATAATCCAGAATCTCAGTAGTTAAGACGGTCTATTTCATGGTAACACCATTTTTCCAGAAAAATGATGAACTGAATGCCTGAAACAAGAAGCAGTGTGAGATAAATAAGGATCGTATTAAACTGTAAATCATACAAAGCCAAGTTAATAGAATCAAAAGAATAAAAATAAAGTGTTGTGAATTCAATTTAAATACTTTCTTGATTCAACAGGTCCGGCAGTATTCAGCCTGGGTGTGGGTTGTGAAATTAAACTCAGCTTAAATGTTGAAACCAAAAATAGCTTTCTCACACAGGGCCAGGTGGCTTTGGGTAGGTTTTTTCCCCTCTAAATAAATAACATTATCATTTAAAACTGCAATTTGTATTTACTTGGGTTATTATTGTCTAATATTAAAATTTGTTTCCTGATAGGAAATATTTAAGAGTGACTTATTTGCAAAAACTAAGAAATCAGGAAGGGGTTAAATATTTTTTCACAGCACTGTATGGAGCTGGGAATGACTGTTGATCTTGCCTTAATGATGCATGCTCCCCATGTATCACATTGTACTGATATTAATGCCTCAATCTTGGATCAGCAAGGACAGTTATATGGTGAGTGACTGTAATATGGAAAGTTGTTATTTGTTGTTGTATATTGGCCATGTATATTAAAAATTATAATAAGCACAGTTGTTTTTGCTGTTAACTTACTTTAATCTACAATATATCAATAAAATGCATAATGTCACACATGCAGCTCAAAGGATGTTGCTAATTAAAACAGCAAGCAGGGCATTTGCTCTCGCTTCTGTTACAGTTTTAGTTTTAGCTTTCATCATGTTTTATGTTATTAAAGCTTACATTATTATTACTTTTTATTTCAAGTTGTTTTAATAATCAAAATTATTGCCACGGTTAGTGAAGCAAAACGTGTGAGGACCCAAGCGCAGACACACGGAGATGAGGCAGGATAAACAAAAAGCTAGCCTTTATTGTTGGATGCAAAAACACTTCAAAACAACTAACGAAAACCTAAACTGGGGACAGCTAGACATGGAACTGGAAACATAGAACTACAGAAAACCTGAAACCTCGAAACGCTTGGAGAGATACACATGGGATGATGAGCAGAGGTATGCAGAGATAACGCAGACGATCTGCCGAGGAAC
Organism: Copadichromis virginalis; assembly: GCF_057382275.1. Lineage (NCBI taxonomy): Eukaryota > Metazoa > Chordata > Actinopteri > Cichliformes > Cichlidae > Copadichromis > Copadichromis virginalis. The sequence goes on along the minus strand of NC_140622.1, from coordinate 28,355,706 downwards.
AGAGGTCAACACGCACAGTATATACACACAGAGGGAAACGAGGAAATGCCACACAGCAGGGAGACACAGCTGACACTAATCAGACAAGAAGAGACCGGGAGGAAGCAAAACAGATTACACTGACATAGGACATGGACTTTCAAAGTAAAGCAGGAAACACACAAACATGGAGGCAAGGATGACAATGAAGACAGAACACAGAGGCCTGAAACGTGGGACAGGAAGGTGTAGACATAACACAGAACACACGGGAGGCACATGATCAAAACCTAAAGACTAGAAGTCATAATATAGTAAAGAACGAGGGAGCTGGAAATACTGAAAAATGAAACCAAGACACTAGCAGTGAAAACTTATGATGAAATCAAAGATCAATAATAGTACAAAACTCAAAACACTGGGTCGCAGACCCAGGACTGTGACAGTTATTATCCAAATTAACCTTAAATCGTAAAAGGCCATTTAATCTTTCAACAATATCAGCAGCTGGCTGCCATTGTAGCTCACCTGATTGAGAAGTTCTCCCATGTACTGAGGATTAGTCATTATTGCAGAAATACAGCTATTTCTTATTAACTGATGACAGCAGTTCTCCTAAGTGAAGGTCTAGAGCAAACAATAGTCAGGCTAAATTTTAGCTGTGTTGCTGCTGTAATGTAAAAGTGACCACTGAAAGACTCTACAGGACGTATATTGTATGAAACCTGCGGGTTGGCACTTTGGTGAATGTATTTGTTTGAATTATTGTCATTTATAATACAATATTCAACACTCAGTTTGCCCCTGCAGAGAATCAAGATTCTGTTGTTGTTGTTTATGGAGTGCATGCTTTCCTATTAAGAACTAATGAGTTTTGTAACTTGTTTATAGCCAGAGTGAATTTGAAAAAGGTCTCGGTGTGTGACAGATTAATTATATTTTTCTTATTTACGTTATGTTTTGTATTACAAGGTGTCAACGGGTCTTGTGGACGTAGTTTAAGTTTGTAAATCTGCTTGTAAAATTACAGATGCTCTAGAGGCGAAGCTTAAAAGAATGTAGAGTTGGCAGCTGGTCCCGAGTAACCAGTAACCAAGCCCTAACTGACGAACTGACAAATCATTGCCCTTTATCTACTACAGTCAAGGTAAAGAGAGCATTGTTCTCTTTGTTTAAATTACAAGTGAATAGAAAAGTCAGAACATGCACAAGTTACAATTACAGCTATCTTAACTAACAACTGTCCGTCAGAATAATCGTAATGTTTCAATGCATGAATTTACATGAATCTTCAGATTCCATTACAGCAGCAGTGTTTATTTATAAGAATATAGTTTTATTATAAGTTTATTTATAAATTAAATATGAATAAATATAAATAAAATTCATATTTGTAGTAAAATCAAAGTATGTTTTAGCATCAAAATAGAGTTGAAGTATCTAAAGTAAAAGTACTCTTAAAGCAAAAAAAATCTTAAAAGCATGCATACTCTTATACAATACAACAGATCAAACATATTAATTAATTAATTTGTATATAAAGTGGATCATTTTAATTATTTATATACTGCAGGGCAGCTTTATTTATATTATAGCAGCACAATAAATTTGTAGATATATGTTTTCAAAGCTTTAAAATAAATGGAAAGTGCTATATTTGTATCAGGAAGTAGAAAGAAGCGTAGCAAAGAAATATTACACATACATCTATCTATTGTGATGTGTAACATATTTGATACATGAGATTTTATGCATTTTTGAGGCCTCTGCATCATCAGTGGGATTTTTTTCCACCATTGCAGTTGTACCAGAGCACAAAAGCTGGGTTTCCTCATCTGTGAAAGCATCAGCAAAAGGACAAAGCCAGAACAACAGGGTGAAATAAAACTCCACCCCATTGCTGACTTACTCGACCTGAGGCAACCAATAAAAGTGAATTCACAGATCCATGTGAGCAGTTGTGCAGAGAATACAGACACACATTGACAGATAATTACTTTCGCTATCAGCATAAACTACGAAGTCTGCTCTGGAAACGAGCTGCAGAAAAGAGCGCCTGATACTGTGAGTACTAGAATGTTTGTGGAGGTCATTGAGGGGGGAAAAAGATTAGGTGGGTAAAGGAACTTTAAGATTTTTTTTATCTGTGTATCTGCTCTGCTTAAAGCGTCTTTCAGAGAGAAAATGACCACACAGTCAGAAGACCATCTCTCCTGTCCCGTCTGCCATGACATCTTTGAAGATCCTGTTATCTTGTCATGCAGCCACAGCTTTTGTAAAGCCTGTCTGCAGAGATGGTGGCTTGACAAACCAATAAAGCAATGTCCGGTTTGTAAGACGATATCTTTACAGAGTAATCCACCCCGTAACCTGGCTTTGAAGAACCTATGTGAGGCGTATTTACAGAACACAGAACAGAGAGCTTCAAGAGGTTCCCAGACACTTTGCACTGTGCATTCTGAGAATCTCAGGCTCTTCTGTCTGGACCATCAGGAGCCAGCGTGTGTTGTCTGTCGAGATTCAGCAGTGCACGTCAACCACAGATTCAGCCCCATCAATGAAGCTGCGCACACTCACAAACAGGAGCTCCAGGAATGTCTGAAGCCTTTAAAGGAGAAACTGAAGCTCTACGAGGAAGTTAAAGGGAAATGTGTGCAAACTGCAGAACACATTAGTGTTCAAACCCAGGAGACAGAAAAGCAGATTAAGCAGCAGTTTACGAGGCTTCGCCAGTTTCTACAAAACGAAGAGGATGCCAGGATTGCTGCTCTAAAAGATGAAGAGAAGCAAAAGAGTCAGAAGATGAAGGTAAAGATTGAAACTCTGAGCAGAAAGATTGCAGATCTTTCAGGCACAATCAGAGCCACAGAGAGGGAGGTGAGAGCTGAAGACATCTCTTTCCTACACAACTACAAAGCTGCAGTGAAAAGAGTCCAGCAGCTATCCGTGCTTGATGTTCCTCAACTGGTCTCAGGTGCTCTGATTGATGTTGCTGAACACCTGGGTAACTTGTCCTTCAACATCTGGAGCAACATGAAGGACATTATTTCATATACTCCTGTGATTTTGGATCCAAACACTGCTCATCCAGATCTCATCTTGTCTGAAAATCTAACCAGTGTGAGACGTGCAAGGAAACAGAAGGTTCCCGAAAACCCTGAAAGGATTTATCTCTATCCTTCCGTCCTCGGCTCTGAGGGCTTCAACTCAGATATTCACAGCTGGGATGCTGAAGTTGGAGACAGTCCAGTCTGGGCACTAGGAGTCTTTTCGAGATCTGCCAACAGTGAAGACAAAAAATGTAACTTATTAAAACTTGTTTTCTGTGATGGTGAGTACACAGCAAACTCCAGTGACGGCCCCCCAACTGTTCTCTCAATAAGAAAGAGATTTCAGAGGATCAGAGTTCATCTGGACTGGGCCAAAGGAAAACTGTCATTCTCTGATCCTGATACTGACACACACATACACACCTTCAGACACACTTTTACTGAGACACAGTTTCCATATTTTAACTCAGTGAATCCACACCCTCTAAAGATATCACAACGTCCTCTCCATGTAGTTATGTAACGTGTGTGATGGTCGTTGTTGACAATAATCTTTCTTCTTTCACTTTGACACACTTCATGGATTAGCAATGATCCCAGCAGAAAGAATGTAGACCTGGCTGTTGATCCTGTGCGACCAGTAACCCGTCAGGAACCTCTTGCAATTGTACCATAGATTCTATAAATAAGGATGTAACAACTATCATTGTTTGGTGGACTGAAGCAAACCTAATAATATAATACATGACAAACTCCATCAATTTTCTTCTGCTTATCCAATAAGCAAAAGGAGCATTATGCTATATTCAATAATAAGATTTCATTTCTTTTAATTAGTGAGAGGGTTATTTTCCTGACGCAGCAAGACGACTTGTTTGGCACCCATTAATGCAGGTTTAAGGGATGTCAGCATTAAAGCCCTTTCACAATAAAATGTATTATGCACTGCACTGACTACTAGGTTTGAGGGGACCCCCAAAAAAGTTTTTATGATCACTCATGGTTTTTATGTGTGCTATAAATGCCCACTCCTGTCACTCTGCATTTCTATTGGTCATGTGCATGTATGTCCACCAATGTGTGGTCAAAGTGTTCCCCACCTGGCTCGCTTATGCCACACTGCAGTCTGCTACATACAGCAGGAAACCATTCTTGCTTAAAGAATGGGTGTAACAGCAGAGGGGTACATTAGTCATGTTCCATGTAAAAGGTTTTTTAGCTTCATTTATTTTACCCAAATGTTGATCTTCATATACGGATGGGGCTTTTATCATTATAGATGTGCTCATGATAATTATTTGCATGCAAAGAGTGATCAGAAAAATATGACCCTTTATGCTTTTGCTCTTTTATTTATGTAAGGAAGTATTAAAGGAAGTAACCGTACTTCTTCGACCTGAAATTGCTAAATATCAATCTACATGTTATGGTTTGTTTATGTCTGTGTTAAGCTGCAAAGTAAACAGTGATCTGGTTATGATGTATAATGCAAAATTAAATAAATACCTGATGTGCAGATGAAACAGATTTCAGCTGACTGTCTGAACATGACTCCTTTCATTTTTTTATTCTCTTAGCACAGAAAGCAGCAGAGACCAAACTGTGGCAGCTGCATGGTAAAACTTTGTCTTTCTCTCCTTTGCTGCTCATTCTTGTCGGATTGCATTTAAGGTGACAACAGTCAGCAGAGAGCTTTGGTCGATCTGCGGCTCAGGAGATTTAACCTGTAGCTGTAATCGCTATCGACATCACAACAGCTTCCTCCTTCCTGCTGTGCGCCTAAGTGTGTAAATGGGACAGTTCTCACCAATTACAGCACTCGTTCCACCTTGGGGGCATAGCAAAATAAATTTGGAAAGCTCTGAGAAGATGCAGAGGAGGGCAAAGCAATGTTTCTCATTGTTTCTAATTACGATTTCTTTCGTGAGTCCTAAAGAATGTGTACTCTCCATTCCATTATATTATGAAGTACATGAAGGTAATCAGTGGTCATTGTATCTCATCTAATTATTACATCCCTTTACATGTCTGAGAGATGTGACAGACTAAACATTACCCATTGATCAATCATGCTTACAAGACTTTAATGTAAACAGACAATGGCAACTTTAGGGGTGTATACAACACTGGCTGTGTTGTGTTACTCAATTTCACAGTTCTGACTAACACACACTGGAAGCGTTATTCATTTTTTGCTTCACCAGTTCTTGCAGTTGTACGTAGGTGAGTGGTAGGAAAAAAGGCGTTTGGCAGAGCGCTCTGTGCTCATACTGGTCAACCATGCCAGACTTGAGAGAGCAGTCAGGTACGACTCCACCCGTGCTGTGACCTCCCAGATGCAACATCCATGTTTTAATGTTTTATGACACACTGTGTCACCCACTGCCGGCCGCAACCTAAACCATCTTAACTGGGCTTTGATCAGGTTGATTCTGTGTAGTCAAAAACCAGCACGAGATTGACACTGCACAATCAACTGCAGAAAACAGTTACCAGAAAATTCAGTATTTGTGAATGATGATTGGTAAAAGTGAGCAGTTATATCTTTCAGCTGCTCCTGTTAATGGTCACCTCAGTGAATCACCTGCCCCTACTGCAACACTCAGCATGACCTCCTCCACTACATCCTTGAACCTCCACTGTGGTCTTCTTCTTTTCTTCCTTCCTGGCAGCTCCATATTCAAGATCCTTTATCCAATATATGCAGTATTCCTCCTTTTCACACGTCCAAACCAACTCAGCCTGAGCTGTCTCACTGATGTACCCGTTTCCAGTGTTTATACAGTATTATATTATCAACTTTTGTATTAATGGGATATAAATTTCAGCCAACAGTGTTCTCTTGCATCAGTTTCTCCCTAATGCTTACAAAAAAGTGACTGACACTTTCTGCACTCTAACAGTCGTATGAAAAAAAACGAACCCCAAAGGCTTCTAGAAATTATTACAACCTACAGTAACATTTGTTGCTGTAAATCCCTCTACATCTGTCATCCGCCTGTTCATCATTTTTCTTAACTGTTTATCTAACTATGGTTATGGGAAGTTGGAGCCCATCTCAGCTGAAACTGAACCTGAGGCTATGTACTCTCTGGACTCTGAAGCTTCGTGCTCTGAGGCAAAAGTGCTAACCACCGAACTCTTTCCGTCCATACAGAAATTATAATGTAGTTATAAAGACATTGAGTTAAGAGGAGATATGCGAGGAAGGAAAGGCTGACCTTAGACTATACTTCATCGGCTCAAGCTGTTCTTTGGAAAAGTTGCAGCATATGGTAAGTTGCATTATTCTTTAAGTAATATTCTCATTATAAACCCGGAGCCTTCCCTCCAGCAGTTTGTAGTAGGTGTTGATGAATAATGCAAATTGCTTTGAAATCGGATTCCTTCTTCTTCTTCTTTTCTATGATTTTCTGCCATTTCTGAGCTCTGGAGAAAATACTACAATCAAGAACATTTTTTTAGTTTATTAGCAGAAATTCCCAGAAGTCAGAAATTATTACTCAGTGGATTTATAATGGGTTTACAATACATGGGTTTACCGGCCAGTAACAACAGCACTATGGTAACTAAAGACCCATGGTGTTTTTAGAATATATACACAGTTAATTTATGTGCAGTATTAGAATAAAAAATGAGGGTGTTTTGATTATTCTACTAATGATGTCCACCCTCTGTATTTATGTATTAAACCATTCTGTTTCTCTGTCTGTCAGTTGCATTTAAGCCTTTAATCTTTATAAGCACTGTGGCCTGAGGGGCAGAGTGTGTGTTAGAGTATGTGTGCGAACAGGTGAGGCAAATAGACCGTGACAGCAATAATGCTCCGTGTAATGGAAACAACCAGCACATCACAGTGGTGGTTCATTCTGCTCTCAGCTTCAGTTTGCTCTGTGACTGTTACATTTAAAACTCACCTGTTCAGTCCTACATGGGTGGAGGTCTAATAGGTTCAAGTTGAAAGTGCATCAGTGGGCAGGAGAGCAAGACACAGCTGGATTTCCTCTATAGTTTTGAAGTCCAGTGGATTTAATATTTCTGCAAATCACCATTATTTACAGTTTTTTCTGATTGCTTAAGCACATTTTTTGTAACTATTGGCTAATTTTGCAAAACTCTTCACACAAATAAGAAAACCTGTCACCCAATCATCAAAACATTGTAGTTCTCTTGCAAAAGCAAACACAGCTAGATTACAGTTTTTTTCAGTCGCTAACAAGCGTTTGTCCAAACAGTTGTCACATTTGCAAAACTCTAAACACAATTAGCACAGCATTGGTCTGTTGTGGCCATACCATTCACACATTTCATGTCGTGTTCACCCAATATGCAGTCAGTGAACACATTTCCACAATGCTTACATTTTCTTAACAGACAAGCTATACCTCCCAACAAAATTATGGACTGTTTCTGTAGTATCTACGAATGTTAACACACAACATCCCACAATAGCAAAAACAATATTCCAAACCTTAGATACAGTATAAATACCTCTGCCTCTGCAATGATATCAGTACAAAAACAATATCAATATCAAAAATATATCTCAGCTGATAATAAACAAACAATTGAATAATTGACACACAGCTGATTTATGTTGGGTAAATTGGGCCAACCACAGCTTCTTCCATTCTGGCTTAGAGTCAGTGGGGTTTATAAGGCAAGACCTTGAGGAGTGATGTTTTTGGAAACAAAAAAAAGACAAACACTGTAATGTCTGGTCGAGGAAGAGTAGGAGCAAGGGGCCCAGGGAGAAGAGCAGGCCCAAGGAGAGGGCAAGGTAGAGGTGTAAGAATGCGTGGTGGTGGCATTCCAAGGGCTGCAAGAACAGTAGTCAGTGATGAAATTCGTGCCACTATCATTGACCATGTAATCAACCATGGTCTTTCACTAAGAGAGGCTGGTGAAAGAGTGCAGCCCAATTTGAGGCGGTCAACGGTTGCCTCCATTATACGCACCTTTCAACAAACCAACAGGTAAGTATTGCATTTTACATGGATTGTTCCTATTCTCACTTGACATGTCAATATGGTCATACAGTAATGCATATGTTGAATTGTCTGTCTTTCTAAAGAATGCAACGTCTTCCACCCTCTGGGGGAAGAGGAAAGCTCCTCAGTAATGATCAGGAGCTTGCCATTGTGGAAATGGTTACTGCAAATAATGCAATAAAACTGCGTGAAATACAAACCAGAATTGTGGCGGACCATGAGATATTTGACAATATCGATAGAATCAGCCTCACAACCATTACGCGGACATTGTCCAAACACAGAGTGCGGATGAAGCAGCTCTACGCTGTTCCCTTTGAGAGGAACAGTGAGAGGGTCAAGGAGCTACGACGACAATATGTCCAGGTATAGTGTATATTCAATCCAATGTCCAGTTCTATAAGCTTTGCACTTTGCAAGTAGGTAACCTACACAATACTAGGTTACAGTACAGTATGGTATACAGTAATAACATGACTTACATAAACTTTGTTTCAGAGAGTTATGGAATTGGAGGCCAACCAGGCCCCTCATGAATTCATATACATCGATGAGGCAGGATTCAATCTGGCCAAAAGGCGTCGACGTGGACGAAATGTAATTGGAAAAAGGGCCACAGCTGATGTGCCAGGACAGAGAGGGGCAAACATTACCATGTGTGCAGCAATTGCAAATGCAGGATTACTCCTTCACAGATGTCAGGTTGGACCCTATAATACAGAGCGCTTGCTTGCCTTTCTCAATGATCTCCACCAGTGCCTGGTTCCAGAGCAGGGTCAGGAGGGTGAAAACATGAGGACCTTTGTAATTACCTGGGACAATGTGGCTTTCCATCACTCGCAAGCAATAACAACATGGTTTGAAGTCCACCCAAGACTGGTAAGTCTCTTCCTTCCACCCTATTCACCTTTCCTCAACCCCATAGAGGAGTTCTTTTCTGCATGGAGGTGGAAGGTTTATGACCATCAGCCACATGACCAGATGTCCCTCCTCGAAGCCATGGATGCTGGCTCCAGGGACATCACAGTTGACGATTGCCAAGGGTGGATCCGACATACCAGGCGGTTTTATCCCAGGTGCATCGACTTGGATAACATCAGATGTGATGTTGATGAAAACATGTGTCCTAACCCTGAAGATCGCAGATATTAGATGCAAATTTTTTGCCTTTTTTTAGCCCCCCTCCCCCTCCCCCCCTTTTTATCTTGGCTTTTTGCTGTTGTTTTTTTGTTCAGAATGCGCTTGTGTGTTTCATGGATATTTTGTTCACTGTAAGCAATACTGTAGAACTTTCTCTGTCCTATCATACCGTGTTTCTACTGTACCTCCTGTAGTAAACAGTAAAGAAACAGAAACTTGTTTGCTTTTTACTGGAATGCTTTTGAATGTGAACATTACTGTACATGTGGACATACAGTTACCAACCAAGACATTTCTGGTGTCAAAATGGTGGATTGCATGTTTCGCATGCAAATACCTGTAAAACTGAATCATAAAGGTCTATGCAGTTTTTGTAATGTCAATAATAGCCAGTATTTTGAAACCTGGTGTACTTTGATTGACTGCATGTACCTTGTGAAGTGAAAACAAGTGTTATTCTTTGACAGACTAATTTCATTTTGAGTCAGATTTATAGTGTTTTTGTACAGTTAGTGTGTGCAGAGAAAGATGTGTTCTATTTTGAAATGAAGAGGTAGTATATATTTAACAAAATGTATTTTTGAGAAGAAAATTATCCATTTGGCCAATTGTGTTTTGTAGGTGTGAGTCTGTGTTAAGAGTTTAGAAAAAGTATCTGAAGTATGGGTAGGCGCTTGTTAGCGATTGAAAAAAAACTGTAACTCTTCACACCTTCGTAAAAATGGTGTTTTCGTATCAAACAGTACACACAAGCCATCATCTACTAAGCACACAATGCGCCAACTGCACACTGATGGTATGAATACAAAACACATCTGGCTTTTGCTTTCTCTGTGCACAAGGTAGGCTATGTCAGTTTGAGCTCATACTTCTGTCATAGATCCATAAGCATAGAGGGATCCAAACTTCAAGTACTGCTGTTTATTCAAACACATCAAAACAAACACAAGTGTTCATTTCCAAGTATAGGATTATTTGCAATCGCCATAATGACTATATGGGTTACTTGGTCTGCAGTGAACATGCTTCCTCTGCCCCCAGCATCTGGTCATCTAGCAATTCTGTAAAGTAACAATTTCAGTATTTTTACATCAATGGTATTGGTGTGTTTCTCATTGGCATATGGCAGTGCTACAAATCTTTGTGCGAAGTGACTGTACTAACCGATTCTCATTTCAAGATGTCCTTATGATGCTTGCTACAGTGTAGCGGCTCGAGTTAGGCTGGACCCGTTGGCCAGCTACCCTCAGGGTCATTCCACGGTTGATTACATGGTCCACTATTGTAGCTCTGATGTCATCAGCAATTCTATTTCTTACTCTTCCTACCCTTCCTCTCCCCCCTCCTCATCTTCCTCTCCCTCCTCCTCGTCTTCCTCTTGCTCCTCCTTGTCCTTGTCGTCCTCTTCATCCTACTTCTTCACCTCCACGTCCTCTTCCTCGGCCTCCTCTACTTCTCCCTCTTTCTGCTCCCTCCATTGTACTCCGCACACACAGCTTACCTGTATTGGTAAATGGTAAATGGCCTGTATTTATATAGCGCTTTACTAGTCCCTAAGGACCCCAAAGCGCTTTACATATCCAGTCATCCACCCATTCACACACACATATTATAGTGCTTAGGCTGATTGCAAAGTGAACTAATTATCTAAAAAAGTTTTCACATGTGAAAGTGTGCCAGACAGTTGGCAAATTAGTGTTAATGATAGCCATACATGTGTATACTTTTGCTAGGAGTGTGTTGGAAATTTGGTAATTGAGTGTTGTGCAGTGAATTGTGCCTACAGTTTTGCAAAGTGTGTGTTACAAAATTGCAAACTGAGTGCAAAGCAGTTTTTGTGCTTTTAGTTTTGCAAACTCAGTGAGTGGTTTTGCTATAAGTCTGAATAGTTTTAGAGATTGTGCTACAGGAATCACAGTTAGGGTTTAAGCATTCAGAAAAAACTGTAATGAGAGCTACAGTGCAAATAAGGAAAACTAGTAAATGTGGTCAGAACAAGACTCCCAGAAATAGAAGATGAAGCTATGCGGGAAGCCCACAAGAGCACAAGAGAAACTAAATTTCTGTTACATGTTTTTTGGACATGGGTTACAATACATATGTAAAGATATGTAGATATAAGTGGTTATTTGTGTCAGTGTGTTTATCCCAGCGTTTTGTTTCACTATAAAGAGTTAATAAAAAAACATATCTATCTGTCAGTTGGCATCTTTGCAATTCAGAAGTGCCCAGAATCCAAACAAGAATTAATTTAAGATCCAAATAATGAACATTTGTATGCAACACAAATACATGTATCATTTTATGTCAGTCTAACAACAAAATATTAGCAAGCCCAAGGTGTTAACAAATGGTTCATTGAAAAGCACTTCTACTAACAAAAGGTAACTGCTGCTCACAGCTGCTCAAAGCACTGAAGCAAAGCGCACTACTGTGGAAAACTCTACAGGCAAACAAACACAGCTACTCACTAGCAGTTTAGAAACACACCTCAAGCTCACCACAGTACTGAAGCTGGCACTCACACTCTGAAACCGGGCAGCTCGTCTTCTCAGCTTTTATAGCTGTGTAGTTAATTGCTGCGTGGGCTGGTTTCTCAGGAGAAATGGATGGCAGCTGAATCGGTGGGAGTGAAGCACCGGCACACAGTAGGCCTGCTAAAGCCACAACAGGTGCAGCGTTAAACTGCCGACACTAATACAAACCATGGAATGCACAGAACATCTTTAATCTCTGCTGGAGACTCACATTACGATCCCGTGTTCTTTTAAACATGCTAGTTCCTCAATTAAACATGTCACTACTAGAATTATAACAAAAACATGCTCTTAATGGAAAATAACAACAACAACAAAAACAAGAAACAACAGCAACACTCTTCTCAATTCATCTCCACCCCTCCACCCTGAAGCCATCTAAGCCTTTCCCACCAGCCACTTCTCCTCTCTCCCTTTGCTCCCTGTCTCCTCTGCCACATGATGTTCATCCCTAAAAGCTCAGAGTTTAATTATTCAGTGTTATGGGAGGTGAAGGAGACAGTTTCATGCCCGCTCTACACGTCTGAATTAAGAATCCACCAAGGTCACAAACACAAAATGACCTGCTTGTGAGTTTCCAAGATGTTGGGTGGTTAACACAGCTCAGTCTACACTGCTTGTTAATAAATTCAGTGATCCTGTGTGCTGTGCCACTTTGATGGCTGCATAAATCATCAGAAAGTCATGCAAAGTCACTGGTATGAGTAAGTATGTGGTACATGTGTATGTACGAGGATGTATATATTTGTACAAGCATTTAAGTGAAAACAAATCCGATTTTGCTATACGCTGAACCTTTCCACACAACCTCCTTTTTACTGCTGTAGAGCTGTAACAATGCGCTTAAAGGACAAACAGAAGATCAAAACCACTCCTTTCCCCATATGGCCGGCAGGGCATTTGTATGGATGTAAAGCTTAGAAGCGACTCGCTAGCTTACCTTTTTCTAAAGACTGCTCACAAGTGGAAACACGTGCTTCCCCTGACACATTTAAATATCACCAACTGACATGCTGAGAGTTGAAAACCGATGCTTTGAAGCATCACTCGAGATTAGTCTAGTCAAGCTTTCATTTATCCATGTGACAACATGCACGCGATGCTCATGTTTAACTCATGAGCTCTGATTCGCTTTCTGCTGACCCAGCCTTTCCCTTTAAGGAACAGGGCCTTGTGCGTAACATGTGTGTAACATGGGTTCAGTGCTGGGGTTTGACACACAGATGGATCAGGTAGATGGCTGTGTTGTGATTGGTAACTTTCTTGGTAGCCTTATGTGACTTCAAATCCACCCAACCATCAATCAGGCACAGATGGCAAAGAGCCTCGAGAACACTTTAACTTTGAAAAGTCATAGCTAAAAAAAAAATTGCTGTGAATCAAATCATTTCAAATACATAGACATCGGCATATCAGCAGCATAATGTTGTGCTCGAAGCAAACAAAAACTTATCTTGAGAAACAGTTGGTGTCACTTTGTCCTACCCTTTCTAATTAAGTACTAGAGATGGACCGATCCGATATTAGGTATCGGTATCGGTCCGATACTGACCTAAATTACTGGATCGGATATCGGAGAAAAATAAAAAATGTAATCCGATCCATTAAATATCACGAAAGCACCTCACAAAACTTGCAACACGCCGTTAGCACGTCGGAGCAGTATGCATCACGTGATAGAGCGGCTGTGGCATGCAGGACCTGTCGGTGGTCTGGATAGCATGTGGAGCTTCGCTAGCAACCCGGCATTTCATCTCCGACAAAGTTATCCCCGAGAGAAGTACAGCAAGTGTGTAAGTCCATCTCTGAATGTTTGTAAAGCATTCCTGCGTTAAGCTTAACAAACGATATATGGAGCGACTGCCTCTTCTTGCTGCTACTTCAATCATGAAACTGCTTAACGATCAGCTGATCGGCTTTTCTGTCGCCAGTCGTGTCTCTAGTTTGCTTTTGGCCCACTTTGCACCAGAAAGAGGAAACCAGCGGCTGAACAACAGCAGCACGTTTAAGCTTGATCAGCTGTTGTTAGAATGTATTTAATATTACTTTCTACTCGAGGATCTTTTTCTATGTAGCTGACGCTGGTAACTGTGCAGGGGCGGATCTAGCAAAGTTTAGCCAGGGGGGCCGATAGGGCATTAACAGGGAAAAGGGGGCACAAAGACATACTTTTCTTTCTTATTCTCATTTAAAATGTCTAGCTTTTAATAAATAATTATCTGACACCCAAAGTTTTAATTTGATGTAAAATGAATAGAAGTCAATTACTGTATATAGTAACTATTAAGTCTAATATACCCTAGTAAGCTATAGTACTTTTTCCTTTGGGAAGGTACCATCTGTGCAGTCTGCAATTTTGTTGAAGAAAGATGTTGAATCTATTTAATATTTCTTGAAAAATAATTGATTTCTGTGCATTTTTTTTCACACTGCATCAAATTAAGGTTGATTACGTCGATTAAGCATCATGAGGTGGCGCGTGAGGGGTGGTTCCCTATTTTTTATTTATTTATTTTTGTTGTTGCTGGGAGTTGGAGCCCTATTAGTTAGGTTGCTTAATATTTATGCTAAGTACTCTTTAAAATACCAGAATAGGGAGGATGGTGTAGGTTTAAGTTTATTAGATTGATCAGTATTGCTGAACTATGAAATATTTTTTTTTTGCATACAGGTATAACAGAATAGCTTTAGTGTAGTTGTTGTTTTAAACTTGAGTATGAACTTGCAGACTTGCAAAATGCAGCAAGATATTTTAAAAAACAGTTTTGTTGATTAAAAAACACTATATCGGATTCATATCGGTATCGGCAGATATTCAAATTTATGATATCGGTATCGGTATCGGACATAAAAAAGTGGTATCGTGCCATCTCTATTAAGTACTCACATCAGGCGCTGATAGACAGTCACGGATGAACATGCATACGAATGCTGTTCAGGGCTCACTTATAAAAAATTCAGCTTATATACCCATGTGCATAACATGGCATAGTACATTAGAACCAAAGCTCTGTGAAGTTCATCATTTATGAAAGAGGTATCAATATTGCAATATTGCAAATATCAAAATTTGAGCGGTGGAAAATCTTTGGTGACTGAAAACAAACACAAAAAAAAAAACCCTGAGAAAACAATGACTTCTAAGACAGAGCAGGTCAGCCAAAATGTGATTAAGTGATATGAAACAGGCCTGTCAGAGAATATACAAAGACAGAAAAACAAAATTACAGATAAGAAATCATGCATTAGTGTAATGATGAGCTAATGCCTCTCAGTAATCTTGTCTTTGATCCAAATGACAGGGACTGAGCACAAAAACACAGCGCAACTTCAAACAAAGGACACCCCGGAGGATCCAGCGGCAGTGACTTTTCTGGCCTCAGAGCAATAAAAGTACATTTGGTACTCATTATCCATAATGTGCATTACATGTTTTTTTGTGCATGTTGTTTTTTGTGTGTGGTTGTTTCAGACTTCCTTTTAAGCTTGTACACCAGGATCCAGAGGGAGACATTTCTGTCCAGAGGAAATGTCGCTTTGACATTTACAGCATTTATCAATTTCCATAGAAACAAACAAGAGACACTGGGTGTATGAAAACATGTATAGTTTTTGGTTTGGCGTTTTTACAGTTTTTTCCGAATGCCTAAACCCAAACTGTGATTCCTGTAGCACAATTTCTAAAACTATTCAGACTTATAGCAAAACCACTCACTGAGTTTGCAAAACTAAAAGCACAAAAACTGCTTTGCACTCAGTTTGCAATTTTGTAACACACACTTTGCAAAACTGTAGGCACAATTCACTGCACAACACTCAATTACCAAATTTCCAACACACTCCTAGCAAAAGTATACACGTGTGGCTATCATTAACACTAATTTGCCAACTGTCTGGCACACTTTCACATGTGAAAACTGTCTTAGATAATTAGTCCACTTTGCAATCAGCCTAAGCACTATGAACAGGCCACAGGTAAGCTGTCCATGTGGAGTACAATGGAAGGAGCAGTAAGAGCGAGAAGAGTGAGAATCAGAGGAGGCCGAGGGAGAGGACGTGGAGGTGAAGAGGTTGGAGGAAGAGGACGTGGAGGTGAAGAGGTTGGAGGAAGAGGACGTGGAGGTGAAGAGGTTGGAGGAAGAGGACGTGGAGGAGCAAGAAGAGGACGGAGGAAGAGGACGTGGAGGAGCAAGAAGAGGACGAGGAGGGGAAAGAGGAAGGGTAAGAAGAGTACAAAACAGAATAACTGATGACACCAGAGCTACAATAGTGGACCATGTTATCAACCATGGGATGACCCTGAGGGAAGCTGGCCAACGTGTTCAGCCTAAACTGAGCCGCTACACTGTGGCAAGCATCATTAGGACATTCCGAAATGAGAATCGGTAAGTAC
The DNA here is from genome assembly GCF_057382275.1 of Copadichromis virginalis. NCBI lineage: Eukaryota > Metazoa > Chordata > Actinopteri > Cichliformes > Cichlidae > Copadichromis > Copadichromis virginalis. The sequence goes on along the minus strand of NC_140622.1, from coordinate 28,339,616 downwards.
TTTGTAGCACTGCCATACTCTAATGAGAAACACAACAGTACCATACATGCAAAAATACTGAAATTGTTATTTTACAGAATTGCTAGACGTCCAGATGTTGGGGGCAGAGGCAGAATGTTCACTCCAGAGCAGGAGACCCATATAGTGAACATGGTGATTGCCAATAATGCAATAAGACTGCGTGAAATACAGCAGCGCATAATGGATGATGACACCATCTTTCAAAATATACACAGTGCAAGCATTTCTACACTAAGTCGTGTACTTGCGCGCCACAGAATAAGAATGAAGCAAATTTACAGAGTTCCTTTCGAGAGAAACACAGAACGTGTAAAGCAACTGCGATATGACTATGTGCAGGTAAGCTAGTGTCATTGGTTCTGAATTTGGAAGTGCATACTGTAGTGCTGTGCATGGGCCTGATGTGTTGCATTTGTTTCGTCTTGTCCAGAGAGTGATGGAACTAGAAGCAGATGCAATGGGACATGAGCTACTTTTTGTAGATGAGGCCGGTTTTAACCTCAGTAAAACCAGGAGACGTGGCAGGAACATCATTGGACACCGTGCCATCATCAATGTCCCAGGACAACGTGGTGGTAACATAACCATGTGTGCAGCTATAAGCCAAAATGGTGTTGTTCACCATCATGCAACCATAGGCCCATACAACACTGCACACATTATTGCATTCCTGGACACCTTGCATGACATGCTCACTGTTCAGAGACCAGAGCAGACCCGATATGTCATCATATGGGACAATGTTAGTTTCCATAGGGCTGCTTTGGTCCGCAACTGGTTTACAGACCACACATCCTTCATGGCACTCAACCTCCCTCCATACTCTCCATTCTTGAATCCCATCGAGGAGTTCTTCTCTGCCTGGCGCTGGAAAGTGTATGACCGTCATCCTCATCAACAGGTAGCCCTTTTACAGGCAATGGAGGAGGCATGTGGAGATATTGACCAGGCATCATGTCAGGCCTGGATACGGCATGCAAGGAGATATTTTCCCCGGTGCCTTGGACTGGAGGATGTCGCATGCGATGTGGACGAAATTTTGTGGCCGGACCCAGAAAGACGACATGATGTAGGCTGATTGTCTTTTTTTTTCCTTTTATTTGTGGCATTCCTATTTTGTGTTCTGACTTTGTCTTGGTTTTGATGAGTGTGAATAAACACCAATACTTGACGTTTGGATCCTTGTATGTTTACATGACACTATGACAAAGGTGTGACCTCAAATTGACATCTGTACACAGAGAAAGCGAAAGCCAGATGTGTTTTGTATTCATACCATCAGTGTGCAGTTGGCGCATTGTGTGCTTAGTAGATGATGGCTTGTGTGTACTGTTTGATACGAAAACACCATTTTTACAAAGGTGTGAGGGGTTAATCTAGCTGTGGTCGCTTTTGCAAGGGAACTACAATGTTTTGATAATTGGGTGACAGGTTTTTTTATTTGTGTGAAGAGTTTTGCAAAATTAGCCAATAGTTACAAAAAATGTGCTTAAGCAATCATAAAAAACTGTAAAATCTAGTGGATATTACTGTCACGGTCTGGCTGGCAGACCGTGGGGATGTGGGGAAGGAGGAGGACCCAGGCGCGGTGCTCTATGTATAAGCAGTGCGTTTATTTACAGAGTGGAACAAAAACAACAATAAATCCCCGTGTTCTCCCAGACTCCCGTGTCGTGTCTCTGCGTGAATAGTTCGTGTCTCTGTGCTCTCCGCTCCCGTGTCAGCACCCCCCGGTGCTCGCTGCTCTTCGTGCCTTCCACGCTCCTCCTGCGGGAAACAATAGACGCAGCCGTCAGGACACAAATAACCGCGGGCATACACTTACACACATTAACTCAATTCAATGGGACGACTAACGTGGAGTCTCAAGGAAATGATCCCGCGTCGGTGGGAGCTCCAACTCTCTCCTAAGTAGCTCCCCCGACGAGGCCTGATCAGCAGCAGGTGTGTGACTTCGGGTGTGGCCAGTCCTTCCGCAGGGCCACACCCCTCAGGCCTGCAGGTGGCTGAGCTCCATCCTCCAAGCATACCCGCAGACACACACACACACACTCACATCTACAAGCATGGAGAAGAGCAGCAGCAACACCAAAATACATATAATAATAATCATATAATTCATAACTGCTCAGGGATCCTGGGTTGCTCAGACCCAGGACCCTGACAATTACAGTTTTTTCTGATTGCTTAAGCACATTTTTTGTAACTATTGGCTAATTTTGCAAAACTCTTCACACAAATAAGAAAACCTGTCACCCAATAATCAAAACATTGTAGTTCTCTTGCAAAAGCGAACACAGCTAGATTAACTCTTCACACCTTCGTAAAAATGGTGTTTCCGTATCAAACAGTACACACAAGCCATCATCTACTAAGCACACAATGCGCCAACTGCACACTGATGGTATGAATACAAAACACATCTGGCTTTTGCTTTCTCTGTGCACAAGGTAGGCTATGTCAGTTTGAGCTCATACTTCTGTCATAGATCCATAAGCATAGAGGGATCCAAACTTCAAGTACTGGTGTTTATTCAAACACATCAAAACAAACACAAGTGTTTATTTCCAAGTATAGGATTATTTGCAATCGCCATAATGACTATATGGGTTACTTGGTCTGCAGTGAACATGCTTCCTCTGCCCCCAGCATCTGGTCATCTAGCAATTCTGTAAAGTAACAATTTCAGTATTTTTACATCAATGGTATTGGTGTGTTTCTCATTGGCATATGGCAGTGCTACAAATCTTTGTGCGAAGTGACTGTACTAACCGATTCTCATTTCAAGATGTCCTTATGATGCTTGCTACAGTGTAGCGGCTCGAGTTAGGCTGGACCCGTTGGCCAGCTACCCTCAGGGTCATTCCACGGTTGATTACATGGTCCACTATTGTAGCTCTGATGTCATCAGCAATTCTATTTCTTACTCTTCCTACCCTTCCTCTCCCCCCTCCTCATCTTCCTCTCCCTCCTCCTCGTCTTCCTCTTGCTCCTCCTTGTCCTTGTCGTCCTCTTCATCCTACTTCTTCACCTCCACGTCCTCTTCCTCGGCCTCCTCTACTTCTCACTCTTTCTGCTCCCTCCATTGTACTCCGCACACACAGCTTACCTGTATTATAGTGCTTAGGCTGATTGCAAAGTGAACGAATTATCTAAAAAAGTTTTCACATGTGAAAGTGTGCCAGACAGTTGGCAAGTTAGTGTTAATGATAGCCATACATGTGTATACTTTTGCTAGGAGTGTGTTGGAAATTTGGTAATTGAGTGTTGTGCAGTGAATTGTGCCTACAGTTTTGCAAAGTGTGTGTTACAAAATTGCAAACTGAGTGCAAAGCAGTTTTTGTGCTTTTAGTTTTGCAAACTCAGTGAGTGGTTTTGCTATAAGTCTGAATAGTTTTAGAGATCGTGCTACAGGAATCACAGTTAGGGTTTAAGCATTCAGAAAAAACTGTAAAAGCAACTTCCACCAAAAATTCAAACTAAAAATTGTGGACTTATGGGACAAAAACCAGAGAAAACCAGTTTCAAGCAAAAACCATAAAAAAAAACACAGTACCATTAATGTCTCCAGGGCAGTTTGCCCCCGAGGTACATTTGAGAGGAAAAATGTACTGTCAAATGTAGCTGTTAAATCAGTCACCTGCTCTTTTCAAGTCTATTTATCTGCACTCATCATTATAATTAATGCTTCAGATGTCATGGACTTGGAAAGCAGATACGTTTGCCTGTCAAAGAGCCTCTCACTGTGATTTAAACTTATACAACAGAACTGATACAACCCAAGTAACGCGTGCCAATAGAAGCGCTTATAAGGATCTCAGCACAATTCATCTGAATGAACAAATAAACCAGACCCTGTACAGCCCATAATCTTCACGACAGCTAGCACGTCTGTAATTACACAACATCATCCATGAAAATGATTTGAGATAATTACTTCAGCTGTCAGCTCTGCTCGCCACTGTTTGAATATTGATCTTTTCCATTTTTTTAATAATCCTCTCTTTCTGTATGCATCTTTCATTGTAAATGTGTTGCAATTCACCACCCAGTTAATTCAATTCACAACTGTTACAGATTATACTTGCTCATTAAAAAGCCCATTGTGTGCAGGACTTAGGGTGTTCATATTGTCAATACATAATGTCTGAAAAATATGTCTATATATTTTGTCAGGATTACAATGGGCCCTTTATACCAACAGAAAAGCAGATTTTTTTCCACAAAGTCCACCATGTTTCTACAAAGTGTTCTCATTTAGTGTCTCTAATGTTGGTACCATAATACACTGACATTAATGAGATGCGATCATCACTCTAGATTCATAATTTTTCGATGTGGATTGTTGCTGTTGCGAAGGGGTGTCGTTTTTATCTATATAATATTTTCCTGAACATAAACCAAGCTCACTTTAGTTCATAAACATAACAACTAAGCAAAAGTAAAAAATAAATAAATAAATAACGACCTGGGGAAAGAAGTGAACCCAAACAGGATAGAAAGAGTCTCATAAGAGATATGCACTCACCACCTCACAACTTACTGATGCAGAATTCTATGTCTAAATCTGAACCATTTTATCTTGCTGGGGAAAATTTCCGTACCCAGTAAATCCAACGATGGTGACGACAGTAATGATGAGACAGACACATTTGTCAAAATGTGTTCCACAATGAGAATGTGTTGTATATGCATAATCTGTGCTTTAAGGTTGATGGTCAAATTAGCCTTTGGCAGTTTTGTGTTTACCTTTTGATTCCCTTGTTTTCACTGTCAGACAAAGCACAAACATACCTACTAATAGTTATTAAAATGGTTGTGGCTTAAGTTAAAATATAGTTCTTCACTAGCACTAATCTTGCATTTTAAAAAATATACATACTTAATGCATTTAAATATGACAAGTTATCCATATTTGACAGAATAGAAGTGCAGACCTGTTTCACTGGAACCAGAAGTGCAACACCATACAGATGATGCAAAGGACACCGTTAGCCCTTTAACACTTGGCTGGGCACAGTTTTTAGGGTTTTCAATTAGGTGGTAGTACCTGTTACCAGGTAGTTTTTTGGTACCTATTCGGCTGTGGTTCCAAGCGTTCTGAGGCAATCCGAAAACGTGACATCAACAGATGGTATGGCACCGACTGGCTAGTCAGAGGCATCACTTGATGAGTCGTGAGAGCGTGTCCTTCATGAAAATCAAAACAGCCATTTTTGAAACCGGGCAACACTGTGGTCCCTGAGTCTGACAAAAAGCCGAGTCTGATTTTTAAACTATTGACCAAGGAAACACTGGCTCTAGACAGCATTTTTTGCTGTCCCATGCCAGAGAGGGAAGTTTGGATGGTTGCTATGGACAGTCTCAACTGCCTCAAAGAAGGAGATATTGTAGCTGAAAAAAACAAACGAACAAAAAACCATTGCCCCTAAACAGAAGACAGAAAACTATAAAATAATGCAATGTGTCATTTACTTCAGCCATCGGCGTACAAATGCTAATCTGGGTTATTTTCATTTTAATTAGCAGATTTTCTCTTTTAAAAGATCTGCACAACGCAACCTTTTTAATGATGACTGAACAGCTCATCTTCAGTCTCTATGGAGTAGAGCTGCACAGAATGCATGAGTGCACTGTTCACAACAATGTCTGTCAAAACTAGAGAGCAACTAATACATGAAGTGTTGTAAATTCATAAATAATAGGAAAATTGAATTGTGCATCCGAAATAAAGCAAATCTGTCTGAATGTTAAGGGCACGCTACATTTTAATAATGTCTTTAGGTAGAATATAAACATTTCTGAACACCATAATTGTTAAAAAGAATCCATTGTGAAAAGCATCATTAAACTTTTAACTAAATTCTTCTTTTTTTACGCTGTAAAAGCAAAAATGGGCAATTAATATAAATTTGACTTCCATCTCCTTTCCCAGAAGCAATACCTTTGTTATTTATGTAAAAGTTTGCATGTTTGTGTTTTCCAATGCAAAAAATGATCATTTCAAAATTTTCTTCTATTTTGTTTTTCTATTTTTTCCGTTTACTGCCATTTTTTGTTTCCTGCATTGAAATACAAAAACAGAGGATGACTGTTGAAAGACTGCTGGCAGACCTGTTCCACCTCAGTGATACTGGGGGGTATTTAATGGGTGTTGTTTGGGTTGTTTTTGTTACTTTAAAGAACACACCAGGATTGTGCAATGGGAAACAGAAGGAAATACTGTATATTTCTGTTGTTTGGTTCAAGCGAAATGTATTATTTTACAATTTTAAATAGAGGTCTATGGTTGAAAGGATTGGAAATGCATCCAGCCACCAAATTTGATTTGACATTGTAGGTTGATTGTTGTTTTTGTTATATAAGCATTCACTTGTAATATGTTTGTGAATCATTAAACTTATCATATAGGCTCTGGAAGGGTTACAAGACACCATCGATCATCACAAACCACACATTGTTATTGCCACAGGCTAAGGATGCAAAAGTTGCCACCATCACCAAGGGAGCAAATTTCGCTGGCTGACTGACCAGGCTGGACCCCCAGGCTGTGTGTGGTTCTGCTGAGTGGGGATTTTCCTCACAAAACTGAGAGGTTTGCTGGGTGAAGACCTCGGGCAAAATAGTGCATTGTTTATATGCAGTTTATGCATCAGAAACTATTCAATAAACTGCATTTTTCATAGACAGAGGAGTTAAGATAAGAAACATTGGAAATATGAGAAAGTCGAGCTGATCTTTTTCTCTTCCATCTGTGCTTGGATTCTCAGTCTGGGTCTTTGGCTGGCTTTTCTTATGGTGTGTCACACATGTCTACTGTAGAATGGAATTTTTTTCATACAGCCAATCAAACTATAGTCTACTTATTGTCCGTACTGCAAACAATGCTGTTGTATTTTCTATCTCTCTGTGCAGGTATGTCCTATGCCCAGACTGGACAGTTTGCTGCTCTGTGAGTTGTACAGTTAAGAAGCATTTGAAGCTGATATTTTCTGTCTCTCTGTGGAGTCCAGAGCCAACTATACACCACAGCCTAAAGGCAGAGTTGGCTTGCTGAGGCCGGGGTGATTGCCGGCTTATTACTTACAGGGTGGTGGGTCTGGGAGGACAACTGCTGTTTCCTGTCGTAGTTGTCAGCGTGTGAAGTGTAGCTGATTGTGACATAGCTCGCCCTGGCCTTGCACTGTGTGTTTTATCCCTTTTGCCAGTGGGGCACTGAAAAGTTTTATCCCTCCATTTTTTTAAACATTGTAGCAGATATTGTTTCCTATTGACCTCAGCAATTTAGCTAATAACATATATTTTTGGAATTTTATTGGTCGTCATCTTTTGCTCACAGCTGAGACACTTGGTCAGACTGAGAATCTGTGTGTAACAAATGATTTCAGCTTTGTATCACAAGTACAGTAGAAAGTCTCACTGAGCGATACAGCGGACGGCTATGCAACCAACTTTCAGCGTGGTCAACAACACAGTGTAATTACTGCTGCTGCCTTCTTTTTATTTAACATCTTAACATATGCACGTCTCACTTTGAGGTTGTTAAACAAACAACCAAACAAAGACGCGCTGTGCACTGCACATCAGTTTGCGAGCTAGATAACTAATTAGCTGCTCACATTAAAAGCATGTAACTCTTATCTACATATACTTGTAATACCACTCTGGCTGCCCAAGACAAATATCTACAGTAAAGGTACTTTCACTTAGTCTCTTATCCCTTGCAGTGTAACATTGGCAGTCTTATAGCCTGCTTGCTGCAGAATGCAGAAACCAACAGAAAGAAGCTGCTCTGATTATCAGTAAAGTGCTTTTTTCTTCCACACTCTATTATGTTTACTTTCATTGCAAGTTTTTAACCATGTGAACTTTGCTTGTCTGTCTTCTGATTGCTTCTTGCTCTGAAAGTAAGGTGTTGTTTAGTATTCTCATGTGTCTTTGCAGCTCTCTTCACTGTCACGCTGAGAGTTCAGTTAAATTCATACAGATCAATAAAAGTATGAAAGCATCCCACTCTTTGTTCATGAACCCACACCAACATCCTTTGACCTAAAAAAATCATTCCTGACGTACGAGTTAAATGAAAAAACACTGCGGCGATGGATTCCTCTGATCTGATGGTAGAGTTCAGCAGCAGTACCGCACTCCCAATAGTGAGCTCCCATATTTAATCAGGGGCCTTGATGGGCAAAACTGCTGCTGTGTGCAGTATCCCATCATGTGTTTGATTCATCAAACACAGACACACACCTGCAAAAATAAATGTAGTCTTCAGCGGATATATTTACTCAGCAAGAACTGAGAACTCAACAAGGCAGTTTGATTATACAATGAGATCAGAACAGTTTCTACTACAGAAACTGAATCTGAGTACTGCTCACTGAACATACTGGCAATATGTAGGTAGGATTGTTTTTTGCAGTATGCTTTGGGTCATTGTCCATTTGCATGTGTGCAGCATTGTCTGATGAGTCTTGTAGCATTTAGCTGATTCTGAGCAGAGAGCAGAGCCGTGTTCACTTTCATCCAGCTGCTTCGTTCAGCAGTCACATCATCAGCAAACACTAGCGACCTGGTTCCATTGGAAGACATAAGTGTCAGAAATTTAGAAAAATTTGTAGACTCCATTGATGCAATTTCTTCAGGACTGTGGGGGGCTGGAGCCTGTCCCAGTTGTTACAGGCGGAGTACATGAAAAACACAGACAGTTATTGACAGTTCACAGTCACGTCGAAGGTCAGTTTTTAGAATCATCAATTAACCCCATACAAGTCTTTAGGCTGTGTTAGGAAGACAGAGTACCCAGGGAGTAGCCGCGTAGACACAGGGATGACATGCAAACACAGGATGTGAGGTGATCCTGTTAGCCATCATGCCACCCTTTGTGCTCGTTCTATTAGATGTTTTCTGTCAAAGTCTAACCTGCTCTTCTCGAGTGTAACCAGTGATTTGCGCCTTGCTGTATCGCCTCTGTATTTCCATTCATGGTGGTGTCTCTTGATTGTAGACTGTGACGATGACACGCCTATCTCCCGGAGAGTGTTCTTTACTTGGATACATGTTGTGAAGGGTTTTTCTTCCCCAGAAAGGAATACTGTAATTATCCACTTCAGATGACTTCTGTGGTCTTTCAGGCCTTTTGATGTTGCTGAGCTGACTAGTGTATTTGTTCTTTTTGAGAATGTAGCAGATTGTTGATTTAGCCACTCCTGTAGTTTTTGCTACCTGTCTGATGAGTTTATTTTTTATATCCTTCTAATGATGGCCTCTTTCACGTGCACTGACATTTCTTTCTGACCTCTTAGAAATGATGTACTTGATGTTCACAGCTGATTTTTTGAGAAAGCGAGTGATTAGTTTAGTAATTTTCTGCATCCTGAAAACTCCCAAGATTGTCTATTTAAAGCTGTTGGAATCATACATAGGGACAAAAAGCAGCATTACAGAAGATCACACTTGTTTCAGACATGCATCAAACAAATTTTAAATATTAGACAAAGATAACCGGAGTAAATAAAAATTCAATTTTTAAATAATGATTTATTTTATAAAGGGAATAAAATGCTGTCTATACCTGGGCCTCTGTGAAAAGGTAATAACCCTCTGTTGTTTCAAAACATTTCTGTAGCTGCACCCAGGCCTTGTTACTGCCATACAATTGAATTCAGTTCAATTCTGTTTTATTTATACAGCATCAAATCACAATAACAGTCGCCTCAAGGCACTTTATATTGTAAGGTAGACCCTACAATAAAACAACAGAGATAGTATGAACAAGCACTTTGGCAACAGTGGGAAGGAAAAACTCCCTTTAACAGGAAGAAACCTCCAGCAGAATCAGGCTCAGGGAGGGGGGTGGGGGAAGAAGACAGGGCAAAAGACATGCTGTGGAAGAGATACCTGTTTAATTAAGTGTCATATGTTTTTTATTTTTTTTAACAAACATGCTAAAAAAAAAATCTGGAGCTTTATTTACATTCCAGTTTCCACGGTTATGAAGAGCAGACAGGGAGTTGACCTAGATGATACTGTCTAGCATACAGGCAGTGGACTTTTTCATCAGATTATTTAACACAATCCTGGAGAACAAGAGGATGTCTGAGGGATTGAAAAGAAGTGTACAGGTACCAATTTTCAAGTACATGGCTGATGTGCAGCGCTGTATCAACTACAGAGGGAGAATGCTGATGAGAATGCTGATGAGGGAGAAGCTACAGGAAACAGTAGCTGAAGCAGGTTAAGAAGAGAGTTGGTGATCGGTGAGCAGTTGTATGGCTTCATGCCATAAAGAGCTCTACAGATGTGACTTTTGCCCCTTCTTGTTTGCTGTGGTAATAGACGGGTGGGCAGACAAGGACTACAATGTTTGCTGATGGCATTGTGATCTTTAGTGAGTATGGAACTGGTAGCTGAGAATCTGAAGAGGGGGAGGCATTATGTGGAGGAAAAAGGAATGAAAGCAAGAAGAAGTAAGACAGAAGGTGTGTGAATGAGAACATGAACATGCAAGGAGTTGTGATAGTGACAGTGGACAAATGTATCTCCCTGGAGTCAATCATCCAGGGCAACAGAAAATGCACAAGACAGGCAAACAACACGGTACAAGCTGTGTGGATTAGGTGGAGACAACTGTGAGGGGTGATTTGTGTTCAGGAGGTAGAGCAGGCCATCTACTCATTGGAACGTTGGTGGTTTGAGCCTTGGCTGCCCCAGTCTGCATGCCATATGTCCTTGGTCAAGATACTAACCCCAAGTTGCTTTCCAATGCTTCCATCGGAGTATGAATGTGTGTGAATATCAGATAGAAAAACACTTAAGCATAAGAAAGTGATCGTATGAATGGGTGAATGAGGCATGTTGTACAAAGTGCTTTAAGTGCTTCACGAGAGTAGAAAAGCACTATACAAAAATCAGTCCATTTAACATGGTAAATGGCCTGTATTTGTATAGTGCTTTTACTAGTCCCTAAGTACGGTGGCCCCTAGAGACAAAGCACGTACAAATTCCAAAACACATGCAAACTAAAAAACACTTGCAAACTAAAAAACACATGCAAACTCCAAAACACATACAAACTCCAAAACGCTTGCAAAATCCAAAACACTTGCAAACTAAAAAACACTTGCAAACTAAAAAGCACATGCAAACTCCAAAACACATACAAACTCCAAAACACTTGCAAAATCCAAAACACTTGCAAAATCCAAAATACTTGCAAATTCAAAAACACAACGGAAGTGCTCCAGGATGCTAGGGGCAGTGTTGAGCTCTATTTGCAAAATAAACGGCAAGTTTGTCTGTATGGGACGGTCTAGTCTCTGTCGCGCTTCCCAGGTTGCCTAGCAACCATGATACTAACCGCTGGAAACGTGTCATACAACTTGGTTTGACAGAAATGAGGGAGAATATATTTTGTTCATTTGTTTGTTTCTACAAGAGCTTTGTGTGATTTGATAAGTATCTGAGGCTGAGACCACAGGACAGTAAAACATGATTTTTGGGCTTCATTTCTGTACTGAACAGTTATTTCAAGATTAGTTAGTAAATAAGAATTAGCTGATGTTGTTCATGAGACTAAAGTCATATCACTTTGGTAATGTAAATATAATATGGCCAATATTATAGTTATTATATTAATTATTAGCTATTACAGCAGTGAACATGAACTCTGTGTCAAATACTGAGCTTCAGTACAGATTCAAGTTGCAGTTATGTCTTATCACCTTAAATCTTCACTCAAAGACAAGTATCTTTGGCAGTGTATATATAGGTGTATCATATATCAGAGACAAATGTTGTTACTTCAGTATGTTGCCATTACTAAATTTGGCTCATTGCTTACATATATTTATAAAAAGAAAATGTACAAGCTGTGATAACTGTTTCTGATAAAATGAAGAGTAGACTGATATATGAAATATTCCTTTATTGGGTGAGAAAATCAGACCATGTCATAACTGCTTTAAGTCATACAGAATAGATATCAGAGCCTTAAACAGGCTGGCTTCTGCTAAATGGGTCAAACTGGGCAGAAAGTATACAAACACATAACATCATTATAGAATATGATGTAACACTATAGATCAACTTACCTCAGAATATATAAAGCATATAAACAATTACAGCAATATGATGCAACAAACACAGCAGTGCTACTAATCCAAAATACTCAAAGCTTCATAGAACTGGAACAAACATTTATTTTTAGCTCCATTCTGCTGCAGATACATACTTTAGGTTTCTGAATATTACACTTGTTGCTGCCTTTCATAGTGTGTAACCTGAATGCCCTGAGTACTTTCTCCCACACTGAAAACACTGGGAGGATAAAATTATTTGAACATTACCTAATAAGACTGATTCAGACAGTTAGTTATGTTAAACTTTTCTAGCAGTCCTTCACAAACAGGGAACAGTCTGTCTATTCTCTCCATCTGTCAGCTGCTGCTGGCTCTTCCTCCTCCTCCTCTTCCTCACACACTGTTGAGTTCGGTGGATCATCAGGGCTGCAAAGCCTCACAGATGATGTGCAGCAGTGGGTCCCTCAGTCTGTCCTCACTCTGGACACTTGCAGTTGTCACACATGGAAATCAAATGTGTGATAAGCTGAAGGATTCAAACACAAGTGTAACTTATAAACACATGTTCATACTTTTATTCCACAATCAGAGAGAAAGAAAAAGAGAGAGAGCGCAGGACAGACAGACAGGTTAAAGTCTCAGGTGTACACACTGCTACAAAACAGCACAAAAGAAGGAGGATTTAGTTTGTGTTATTACAAAACAAGAAGAGTTCCCAGATGGTACAGTGGACACATGTGTGACTGCTGTGATTAAAGCATCTTTCTTTCAGCTTAACGAGTGAACCGTCAGCTCGTTCAAACACACGTTAAAGTCCATTTGGCTCGACACCACCGAACAGAGGCAGCAATATAACATAGCTAACGTTAACAGTGCAGTGAATCCTGCTTGTGCCGTGATATTCATGACTGCGAACTGAGCAGCATCACTGACTTTCAGCTTGTTGTGTTTGTGGATATATGACTGACTTTAATTATCCACAAAATCATCTCTGTAAGATTAAGGTCGACTATATATATATATATATTTATTAAAGTAAAGGCTTTAAAACCAAGTTAATTCTGAAAGTACAAACATCGCAAATGTCAACTTTCCCGACATGTGGCCAACAATAATGGTTTCATGTTCTTCATTAAAAAAATATTTGCGCATAAATGAGTGACATAATATTCAGTACTTACTTCTGAAAGTTTACTCTTCCTCCGCTCCGCTTCCACCGTTTTTTTTCCGGCAAAATTATCCACACCACCACCGCACTATGAAGTCTGGGATATGTTGGGCCATGAAGGCTACACCGACCCATCCTTAAAATTCAGGGAAATTAAGGACGCATTTCAGGGCCGCATTTCGGGCAGCCTTTGAATTCCGAAAGCCTTCTCTTGTCGCTGTGAGGTAATCGGCCTTAAAATGCGGCCTTTAAGGCTGCAAACCCCAAATCCGGTCATTGGTACTTCCTGGCTTGTGTAGTTACTAGGTAACAAAAGCTCAACACTGCCCCTAGCGTCCTGGAGCACTTCCGTTGTGTTTTTGAATTTGCATGTGTTTTTGAGTTTGCAAGTGTTTTTGAGTTTGCAAGTGTTTTTTAGTTTGCAAGCGTTTTGGAGTTTGTACGTGTTTTGGAGTTTGCATGTGTTTTTTAGTTTGCAAGTGTTTTTTAGTTTGCAAGTGTTTTGGATTTTGCAAGCGTTTTGGAGTTTGTACGTGTTTTGGAGTTTGCATGTGTTTTTTAGTTTGCAAGTGTTTTTTAGTTTGCATGTGTTTTGGAATTTGCATGTGTTTTGGAGTTTGCAAGTGTTTTGGAGTTTGTACGTGCTTTGTCTCTAGGGGCCACCGTACCCTAAGGACCCCAAAGCGCTTTACAAAACCAGTCATCCACCCATTCACACACTGGTGATGGCAAGCTACATTGTAGCCACAGCCACCCTGGGGCGCATTGACTGCCAGACACTGGCGCCACCGGGCACTCTGACCACCACCAGTAGGCAATGGGTGAAGTGTCTTGCCCAAGGACACAACGACCGGGACTGTCCAAGCCAGGGCTCAAACCAGCAACCTTCCTATTACAAGGCAAACTCCCAACTCTTGAGCCACAATAAAGGAGCCATGATTAAAGGACAGCAGCAAGAGTGAAAGGGAAGAATTACAAGATGGTAGTGAGACCTGCAATAATGACAGGACGTGGAGCTGGAGGTGGCAGAGCTGAAGATGCAGAGATTTTCACTGTGATCAGAATGAGCAAATTCAGAAATGATTACATCAGAGGAACAGCTCAGGTGGAGAAGGTTTGTTGACTAGATTAGAGAGATGGGGTTGAGATGGTTCGCACATGTGCAGAGAAGGAATAGTGCATGTATTCGACAAAGGATGTTAAATATCGAGTTGCCGGGCGCCGGTTTAGCTCAATCAGATGAGCAGGTGACCATATGCCGCATGGCTGAAAGCGGGTGACCCGGGGTCAAGTCCGAGCCGTGCCCCTTTGCTGCATGTCTTCCCTTCTCTCTTTCCCTCCACTTTCCTTTCGACCTTTGCTGTACCTATCAAAAAAAAAAAAAAGCCAGTTAAAAGGCAAAATATATATATTTTGGTTTGTGGATGTAGTGAAGGAGGACATGCAGAGGGTTGGTGGGACAGAAGAGGGTGCTAGGGATAGGGTGAGGTGGACCCAGATGAACTGCTGTGACGATCCCTAAAGGGCGCAACCGGAAGAAGAAGCAAGATTTACATTCAAGTTTCTGCCAGATAACAACTGCACAGATGTTACTGAAAAAAAATAACCAAAAAACAAATATTAATTGAAACAGGAAAAAGAATCTCTGGTGACCTTTCACGGTATGAGAAATACAGCCTTGCAGGCCAGTCTCCCCCAAAAATGCAAAATGGTACCTGTGCAACAGAAGTAAACTAAAAAAAATACCGAATTGAACTGGAATAGTTTTTCTTTCAAGCAACAATCACCAGCAAAGACAGTGACTTCTGGGGCTGATTAATACTTTATTACCTGCCTGCTGTTAAACAGCAAACATCCATCTGCAGTTAAGCTTACAATGAACTTCACTTCATTTAAACAAGTTAGATGTTTTATGTATCTTAATATTTCAAGCTGGATGTTTGTTGTTTTATTATTTAGATAAGCTCTGCTTTCTTCATCTGTGTTTCTGAAAAATGTCTCATGTCTATACTGGAGACACAAGATTCATTCATGTTGTAATAACACCTACTATTACACACAATAAAAAAAATTGTATTTTTCCCCGGTTTATACTTGTTTCAAAATATGTTGGGGGTCATAGTATATTTCTGGTTTTATTGAATGGTTTTGTTTATATTTGGGTTTTTATAGCTTCATGCTTGCAGAGAATTTTCCTGTTTCTGTGTTCACAATTAAAAACAAGTCCCATAAATCTATTATATCTGTATTGAAATCTACTGTTTTTTATCTTTAATTGTATTTTTTGCTCATATTTATTTATTTGTTTTTACTATGAACTTATTAAGTGAATTCTATTTTTTGTAACTCTGCTTCCACCTTCTGGAATTTGCAGGTACCACACCTACAATGTGAGAAAATTTGCTCTCTGTAATCATTCCTTCTGTTCATATTGTTGTTGTTTTTTTTTAATCCCTTAAAAATATGCATAAAGGGCAAAGGATGGACTAGATTAGATGGGCCTCTTTGCTTAGGCTGCTGCCCCCGCGACCCGGCCCCGGACAAAGCGGATGAAAATGGATGGATGGATGGATGGATGGCAAAGGATGGAGACCCTATGGTTAAAATGAAGCTTCACTGTTGCCACTTTGATAAATAAAGTGAGTACATGAAAAAGAAAGAAAGAAAGAAAGAAAGAAAGAAAGAAAGAAAGAAAGAAAGAAAGAAAGAAAGAAAGAAAGAAAGAAAGAAAGAAAGAAAGAAAGAAAGAAAACAAATCTTTTCATCATGAATATGACTTCATGTAGGAACAGTTTAGGGGGTACAAAGAAAGCTCTTGTTATAAAAGGACTGTAGCTTTGAAAGATCTTAGTTTAATTAATAACTTATTACTTTATTGATTTATTGATTTATTTGATTTAAAAAGTAAAAGCCTTAAATTTCACCATGCTTTCAGTCGTTCACAGTGCCATAGGTCAGCCTACAGGGGAAAAAAAGTTTAAAATAGCAGCAGATAGAAGTGTGACATCAGCCTTTGCAATTTAGGTAAAAATGTCTGAAAAGTCGCCCTGCGACAGACTGGCGACCTGTCCAGGTTGTACCCCGCCTTTCGCCCTATGACAGCTGGGATAGGCTCCAGCGCCCCCCGCGACCCTGAAAAGGATAAGCGGAAGCGGATGGATGGATGGATGTCTGAAAAGTCCTGGAGCGGCCACTAGGTGGGGCTATTTTCACATTTTCTTCAAAAAACAACAACTTTACATTTCATTCATTGCTAGAAATCTGGTCAGAAAGAAGCTGTAAGGGTAAAATCTGTAAATACTAGTTTTATGTTATTAATGACAGAATGTTACAAATAAACGTTACTTAACACCCCCCCCCCCCCCCCTCCCAAAAAAAAAAATGTTGTGTAAATTAGTTGTGTAAGATTTATGTCAAGTTAGCTAGCATCTTATAGATCCGGTGTACTTTTGTATCTACCTTCATAATAAGAGACAGTATGAAGAAAATAAATACGCAATAGGCCCATATTCTCCACTTGCAGAGGTATTTATTTTAAAATAAATAAATAAGCATAAAGTTGTATTACTTCTTTCTTATATCTTAATTTGTGAAAATATGTACATTTATATTATATAATGTATTATATAGTACTAGGATGGTGTAGTGGTTAGCACCATTACTTCACTGGAAAAAGGTCCTAGGTTTGAATTTGCTGTCCAGATGGGATGTTCTATGTGTCTGGGTGGGTTTTCTCTTCAGGCAGTCTGGCTTCATCCCACAGTGCAGTGACATGCATATTAGTTTAACTGCTGATTCTAAACTGTCTGTAGGTGTGAGTGGTTGTCTGCAGAGGTGGGACCAAGTCATTGTTTTGCAAGTCTCAAGTAAGTCTCAAGTCTTTATCCTCAAGTCTCAAGTCAAGTCTCAAGTAATGTCAGGCAAGTCAGAGTCGAGTCTCAAGTCACTGGTGTAAAAGTCCGAGTCAAGTCACAAGTCTGAAACTTTGAATTTCAAGTCCTTTCGAGTCTTTAAAAAAAACCCGAAAAAAATAATGTTGCAGTTATATGCTAAATGTAAATATTAGACCATGTAATTTTTAAATCTGTGTTTTTCTCAACACATGACAAAATAGTGAACTTAGAAAATATACACAAATTGTGAAATTGCACCTCTTTAAAATGCAGCTCAATTAAACCTAGCTCCAAGAATAATTTTCACCGACAGTTCTGAGATAAGCTGCATGTTATTCTTGGATGCGGTTGTAGGACCGGCTTTAAAATCGCATGACAAAAATATCATACACATTAAAAAAACTGTATCACCAACGTAGCCTGGACAACATTTGCTAGTTAGATGAAGTCAGCTATCTCATCGTAGCATATTTATATGCATATTTATAATCATACGGTTCTTGGAGTGAGTGCATACACTCATGAAGTTTAGTAACTTCAGGTCACTGCAACAAGCCCAGGTACAGTTTACCGACGGATGGGTGCAGGACCTTGAAATGCACCGTGTAGAAAGTAAAGACCATCGTACGTATCATAAGTTTACCAGTCTCACAAATCGTCTTCATAAATACACATTCGTTAACCGTTTATAAATAGGACCTTTGAGCTCAACGGTAATTAATTAGTAGTAGAAATAATTTCTGGTACCCATCACAGAAATGTAGCAGTGACAACAATACTGTATGCTGTAATCGTACTGGACAATTAGTGATACAAAACAACTGTTTTATCCTGTGAATAAAAGTATGTGTTTTTGTCAATGTACCATAATAACAGAAGCGAAACGCAATATTGTGTCAGGACAATTTACTATTTATGCACAACAAGCAAAGGAGCATAGCGCGACAATTTCTGTTCAGCGCCAGACTTGCTTGTAACCTATATCACTAATTATGTTAAGAAAAATGACGCATTAACTACAACAGCAGACTGACCTTTGTGGAAATGCTTGGAGCAGACTAACCTGTGAGCTGGAGTGTTCTAGGACGTTATATTTGATCTTTGAATGGCTGCAATCCAGTCGCCTCTTTGTTACTTCGGAAACATGGTTTGAACAATTTCTCTTCAACGACGTAATCCGATAACAACCGATCTCTTTACCCGTCGGCTTCCCGTGGCTGTCATGCGACCGGCTATTGCAGTTAATAATACAACAGCTTCTTGACATTTTTGTGTTTCTTTTTATCGCTGTATAACTGATTTCAATTGAAAGCCTGCGTGCGCTAGTACCGCTTGCCACGAGTTCCCAGAATCCTTTGCGGTTCTACCCGTGAATGACGTCACATTTTCAATCTCTATATAATATGCGTGTTAAATTTTATATTTGGGGTAAAATATCAAGTCTTTTCAAGTAAACCGGTTCAAGTCCAATTCAAGTCCCAAGTCATTGGTGTAAAAGTCCAAGTCAAGTCACAAGTCTTAGAACATTTTTTCAAGTCAAGTCTAAAGTCATAAAATTAATGACTCGAGTCTGACTCGAGTCCAAGTCATGTGACTCGAGTCCACACCTCTGGTTGTCTGGGTATTTAAAATCTTCTACCTCTGTTCCTTGCAGCTTCATTATTACATCTCTCTCTCGCTTATTTACACACATGTATTCTGTCTTGCGTTTACTGACTTCTGAAATATTGTATGCCACAGTTTATGGCAAACTAGCTGTTGAAAATGTCAGAAATGTGTTACTTAAATAAACCAACTGCATACAAATTATGCAAAACTCAAAATAAATCTAGAGTAATTTGAACGTACTCAGTATTCAGTAATTCCCTTGTTTTTTCATACATTGTAGATATGGAGGGCATGGCCTCAGCGATTTTATTTTGACAACTGAGGCCAAAACGCTTCACACTGGCCGTCTTTATTTTGAAGTTTCAGACCGGAACAAGCTGTTTATCTGCCTCAACTCCTTCCAGAGCAGAGCGAGAACCGCAAAGAAGATGGCGGCGCTACGAGCGGTGGTGCTATCGGGGAAGGGGAGGGCTCTCCTCAGCACCCCGAAAACTCTCAGGGCCTCCAAGGTAGTGTAGTAGTATTTATCACACATGAACGTGTTTAGGACACGATTTAATAGAAAACCGGTGCTGTGAGGTGTCTTGGCTAAGGTTAGCTTGGTGCGGACAGCGGGGTGAGACAAGGTCACTCGTGTTCCCACACTTTTTAGGATTTGACCAACAACTGTAGCTTTAATTTCTTAAACGTTTTATCACTCATAACCTCTTGATAGTGATACGGCATCAGTATCTCCAAAATGAAATGCCAAAGACAGTTTAAAGCAGGTTCTCCTCAATGTGTTTAGGAAGCTAGCCGGTGAGCTAAACCATGATGTCGTGTCCAGCACCCGGCAAACGTGCAACGTGGTTAAAATATACGTTGGCCAGCGATGCATGAAGATTAATGTGAATTGTTTGGCCACTGTATTTGTGCATATTTAAACTCAGCTGGCGTGGGTCGCGATTGTTGACTTCTGTCAGTAACGACACCCGCTGAAGTCGCTGAGCTAAACAGCTTGCTAAAGAGTTAGCATCTCAAGGACTGAAAGGACTTCCGGTGAATAAAAACCGTCCTCAATTTCAATCGCCAAACTAAATATCTGTGCCCTGTCTACAATTCACTGATGCGCGTTTCAGACGATGGATATAACCGAAAATACCTAAGAAGCTGAACATAATTGTCATTTGGCCCCAACTGAGCTTGTGACCTAGTTCAGGGACAAGGAGACGTTTTTCAGCTTTAGTTTCTTTGAGATCATTTTGTTTTGATTATTGGGGATATAATCTTCAGACTGCGAAGATATGATTCCCAAACTCTATTTGCTTATTTACTAATGCTTAATCAGAGGGAGTATCCCAGTAGAGATGGAGAAGGGCATAGCGAGAAATGGCTAAATTGGAGCATTACTGTTAGTAAATGACATGCATGCCAATCATTAGGCTATTAACTACTATATTGATTTTCTTCCTTAACTAAAATAAAGTACCCTAAATTAATGTTGCCATGCATTATTTTATGTCAGAGGTGGAGGTTGGTGTGTTATGTTTGTTTTGCTGATGTGAGGATGCTGTTATCGCATGCTGCCATTAACACCTGGTTACAAAATCAGCTGTGAAGGGCAGTTTCATAAGGACAACCAGACTGGATTATAAAAAAAGGGCCACTCAATTAACTAAACCTTGCACACAAACTTCTTTACCTGCAGCAGGTTTTACTCAGCCTTGGCCTTCAGCTCATAGCAATTCTTCAGAGTAGAACAAGAATTATTCTTGTAGTCCACAGAGAGAGCTGTGTGATGTTGAAGGATACCAGCCAAAAGGTCAACACAAAGCAGGAAGACCTTAGCCTCACTGGGAAACTGTAAACTTGAAAAATAATTATGTACTCAGACCAAAAAATAAATTGTCAAATGTGCTTGGATATCCAGTAGCCCCGTAGACTTGGGCGCCATGCCCAAGCAAAGTACATTTCAGCTCTAATATAATTTAAAGTAACTTAATCTAATGGATAGTCGGCTGTAGATTACCCTTATTGGATGAGTTTGTTAAAGTAACTTTTTGTGCTTATTTCCATTCACAGGCCAGCATGTCCTTCGCCAGCCTGCCAAGGGGGAAGAAGGTTGCCCTGACAACGCTGGGTGTGGTCACAGCCGGTGGAGCCGGGCTTGCACTGATATTGCACCAGTCGGTTAAAGCATCCGAGTTGGAGCTTCATCCCCCTCAGTACCCCTGGAGTCACGCTGGACCTCTGTCCTCTCTGGACCATGCTAGGTGAGTTGAATGTATACAGACTGTTCAAGTGCTTGTAAACATCCTTTGAGTGATGAAAGGCACTGAATGTAAAACTGCCACTAAAAATTAGCTGGCTTTGAAGACTTGAGTTTGCAGAGAATTTCACTTTATTCACGTTTGTTTTCTTTATACAGACTGAATTTTTCATTGAAAGTCTGTTTTGGCAGTTTCAGACAGCTCTTTTAAAATAACTCGTTATGTTTCATATCTTTGTCTCTGCCTCCCACAGTATTCGCCGTGGTTACCAGGTGTATAAGCAGGTGTGCTCAGCTTGCCACAGTATGGAATACCTGGCTTTCAGAAACCTCGTGGGAGTGTCGCACACAGAGGACGAGGTGAAGACCATCGCTGAAGAGGTGAGTCTATATGTGGGGAGATGTGATCCTGTGAATAGTCTTGATTCTGCCAATATTCTAATTTAATCACATAATGGTATTTTAGTCAGACCGAATCTTTTTTTTTTTATAAATTGTCTCATTGTTTTTATCTGTAGAAGTAAGTTCTGCCCGTAGGTGGTGCCCCATCTCTTCTCATGATTTGTGTTTAGGTAGAGGTAGTTGATGGTCCTGATGAGAGTGGCGAGATGTTCACCCGGCCAGGAAAGCTGTCAGACTATTTCCCAAAGCCCTACCCCAACCCCGAGGCAGCCAGGGCCGCCAACAATGGCGCCCTGCCTCCAGACCTTAGCTACATTGTGAACGCCAGGTAAGTCCTGAAAACCTGTGTTTACTCTGAAAGGTGCAAAATCTGCAGTATCCTTAGCATTAACTCATTTCACCCTTCTGCTCCCTGCAGACACGGAGGAGAAGACTACGTGTTCAGCCTGCTGACGGGTTACTGCGACCCTCCTGCAGGAGTGATAGTGAGAGAGGGACTTTACTACAACCCCTACTTCCCTGGGCAGGCTATTGGCATGGCCCCACCGATCTACAATGAAATTCTGGAGTATGATGATGGTAAGAAGTGCAGGTGCATGTTTGGATAATCTTCTCTCCAGCTACAGAAATGGGAGCACTATTTTCTGTTTTGTTTTTTTCCCCCTCTTTAGAAAGAGTTTCAGTTTGTTGGAGTGAACCAAAAAACGAAGACATGCAAAACATGCCTTTCCTGTTACCTTTTAATATACATACACTTGTGTTTTTGGGTTTCACTGCAGCCACCTAATGAGCTTCCAGGTAGGGGCATAGGAGACTGCAAGGGCCATGCTGTCTGGTTAGCTGTGACTCAAGTTTGAAACTAAGAGTGCAGGGTGGATTGCTCAGTAGTGATCATATTGTCTAAGGCGAATTTAAAAAATAAAATCGTCATAAAATATAATGGTGGATGGAAATGAATGTGGGAATTCACCAAATAGACAGTAACAAGCATTTAATTGGCTTTTTTTTTGTCTGAAGTCTTCTGAAATTCATGGATTTCAAAAACACTTGCAGCTCTTTGCTCAATGTATCCTTTTCTGGCAGAAAATATTGCCCAGTCGTTCCGCAGGTTTACTTTTTTAAACACTGGCGTTTATAGATCAAAATCTGTTCACCATTCTGAGAGGCTGTGACAGAAAGACGCCTCTTTGTGACTTGTGGCACTCAGAGTGAGGCCTGAGTGAATCCATTTGCTGTGTTGAGTAGCATATTTTAAGTGTTTCCAGTGCGCTAAATTGGTTAAATTAACTCGTTTGCTGCACATAAATGACTTCAATAACTTTATTGCAAAGTAATTTGTTATTACATTGATAAATGAAGCATGACAGTTTGGAGGGGGGGTTGGAAGGAACAAATGAAAAAAGTGTTGCTGATGGTTTCTGTTCTCTTGGTTTCTTATAGGAACCCCTGCCACCATGAGTCAGGTTGCTAAGGATGTGTGTACTTTCTTAAGGTGGGCTGCTGAGCCCGAGCATGACCAACGCAAACGCATGGGACTGAAGGTACACCTCTCACCAACTGGAGTGCCTATTTTTTGTCTTTGCCAGCACTTAAAATGACACCCATTCTTAATTGAGTGATACTCCAAATTTAGATATGTTTAATTAAATCAACACATGCAACTCTGTAAGATATTTTACAGGACACATGTTGTGGGTATAAAATAAGTTTTTATGTCATGCACTAAACTGTACAACTTCTTATGTGACCTTCCTGTCGTCTCAAGAATATTTAAAACATAGAAAACATGTCTAAGCATGGATCTTGGCATTGGTTAATGTTTGTGTTCTCTTTCTCCTATCAGCTGCTGATGGGCTCAGCTATCATTGTGCCTCTGCTCTACTACATGAAGAGACACAGGTGGTCTGTGCTGAAGAGCAGGAAGATCGCCTACAGGCCTCCTAAGTAAATGGAACAAAACGCCTCCCACACACCCCAACCTGGGCCGAAAACGGAGAGGGCTGCGTTCAATGACCCCACAATGCTCACCGTGTGATGATCTTAGCCACATAATTACTGACAAACACAAACATGCCTTTCTGAGAGGTGGAACAGAACTTGGAGTGGATGTACTATGTTTATTCTTACAGATTTTTTTTTTTTTTTTTTTTTTTTTTACTAAGCTGGTGGCATGGTAGAACAAATATTATGAAATTTTTTGTTTTTTGTTAAGTATCCTGCATATTGTGGTTCATGTTTGTTTCAGATTTGTGGTGTTCTTGAACGCACCTGCTGCAAAGTTTGTTTGATCGGCAACGAGTTAACTACTGGTAGCAGTTCCTGTTTTGACATCTCGTATCAGTCTCTTTGTCACAATTGACTGCTAAGTTGACTGACTGTCCATCTTTGTAAGATACTCAATAGCAATGCAAGTGGTGAGAAGTGAAACATCCAGGGTGTGTGAGAAGTCATTCTTCCACAGTCTTCTCCACAAAGCATGCTCTAGACTTCAGTTTTATTGTACAAAATAAATTATCTTAAAGGAACCTTTCTGTGGGCATGTGTTTTATTTCAGACAGCAGCGAAATTCACACATTTAGATGCTGCCTGTGACGTTCTGCTTCTAAACTTTGTCACATATTCATTAAACAATCTCCCGACTTCTGACCTCCAGAGAGAAACGTCATGGCTTCTTTGGTCTGATTCAACTCTGTATTTCATTAAACTACAGAAAAATAAAATCAGTCACATAAACCGTTTACATTTTCTTTCTATATAGATGACACTGCCGCAAATCTTCAGATTTCTTTGTTTGAAATAAATTTTGAAACAAACAATATTGTATTGATGTCAAGTAACATTTAAGACTTTTTTTTCCAAGCACTTCAACACATCTCCTGAAGTTTTGTTTTCAGACACATTAGCCATGTTAAAGGAAAATAGATTTTTCAAATAATGTGCAAAGTATGTAGAAATAAGACATGATTAGAAAGGAACTTAAAAGGAAAAATTACAATATATTTTTTAAATAAATATATTCTATTGCACTTGATTAATTTATTTTTAAGTGAAATTTTCAGATATTTAAATACGTCTTCCAATACTTTGAATGGCATCATTTGCACTTACATTCAATTTGGCACATTATACTATGATTAAATCCATACATTCAGGTACATGTTTCCCACAGCTACGTGGTGATGCTGGTGTAGAACCTGTAATTTAATGTATTTGAATGACAGCTGGAATGGCTACAAAAGGTTTTCAGTCAACACTAATTGTAAATCCTAATGAATGAATCCTTAGCGCGATACTCCCAAGTTCCTCCCTCAATGGAATCCACACTTCCAGACAAACAGATCCAGGAGACTCTGATAAACTTCACTGAGGCCCTTTACTTCATACCAAGATATTTCCAAACGTCATGGCGGTGATACGTTTCATATTAAACCCTTACAAAATTCTTAAAAATGCAATAAGTGCCTTTTTTCCCCTTTCTCAGTGCATGTCCAAATTAAACCTTATATAGAAATAGCATCCAATAATAAGCACACATAGAATGCATAAATTAATTATACTAAATAATTATCCCACCTTTAAGTGCCAAAAAATATATAATTTGCATATGAATCTTAAATATTTCTTAAACTAATGAGTTATGAAATCTGACCAATTTAAAAATGCTAACCCTTTATATTGATCACATCAAACGTAACAACATTGAATATGACACTAACAGAAATCCTTTAATTACTTTTTAAAAAATGGATTTAGACTCCTACACTAATACTGTCTGACCAGGGCTTTAGCGCTATTTTCCTGGGTATTATCTTCAGTGGATACACATTTACAGTGTAAAAATATGGAAACAGCTTCTCTGTGAAAGTGTGTGTGTTCGTATCTAGGTCAAAGAACGACAGTATTCCCCTGTACCAGTCCAGGTGAACTCTGACCTTTCTGGGCTTTGTTTTCAGTGTAAGAGCCAACGAGGGATCCGATAAGCACCGTGCTATGTAATTACCATTAAAGCATCCTATTCTCCATAAACAGGACGGGCGCTTTCCCTTCTCTGAATGGACTCTGCAGCAACACCCACAAACCAGTCCTCGCTTTCTCCAACCTCAACGTCCCAGCTGTGAGTCCCTGAGTTAAAGCCCTCAGAGGCCAGAACAATGCGACAGTAATCAAACCTCTCGGGGTTGTCAGGGAGCTTCTGTTCACTTTCACGTCTCACACTGGTCAGATGTTCTGACAGAACGAGTTCTGGATTTGTTGTGTTGGGATCCAGAATCCCAGGTGAGTAGGAAAACAGTTTCTTCATGTTACAGATGTTGAAGGCCAGGTTGCCCAGGTGTTTGGCCACATCTATCAGAGCTCCTGGAACCAGCTGTGGGTCATCCAGCAGGGGGCGCCGTTGAGCTCTTATTGTTGCGATCTTGTAGTTCTGCAGGAATGAGACGTCTCCAGCTCTCAGCTCCTTCTCTTCACTGATTGCGTCTGAAAGACTGTCTATCTCTCTGCTCAGAGCCTTAATCTTATCTGTAATCTCCTGACTCTTCTGTTCTGTTTTCATCTTTTTGTAGAAACTGGCACAGCCTCTGAAACTGCTCCTTGATCTGCCTCCCTGTGGTTTGGGCCTGGACCTTGATATGCTCTGCCGTTTTCTCATAGTTTTCTTTAACTTGTTAAAAAAGCTTCAGTTTCTCTTTTAAGGGTTTCAGGGATTTCTGGACGTGAGCTCTGTTAACTGATGCAACTTCATTAATTGGTTTGAATTTGTGTCTGGTGTGCTCATCTGAATGCAGACAGACGACACATACTGGCCGCTGATGGTCCACACAGAAGAGTTTGAGATTCTCACCGTGGAGACTGCAGAGGGTCTCAGACACTGCAGAAGTTCTCCTCTGTCTCCTCTGTAACACTGAATCACACAGTTTGTTCAATACTAAGTTGCAAGTTGGGTCACTCCTCGATGATGTTCTTTTACAAACTGGACACTCCTGTATTCGTTTCTCTGTCCACCAGTTCCTCAGGCAAGCTTTGCAGAAGCTGTGGCTGCATGAGAGGACAACAGGATCTCTAAATATATCACGGCAGACAGGACAGGACAGATCATCATTTGATCTGAAAGACATTTCTCTCTGGGTGAATCTGAAAGCATAGAAGGAATGTAGTCAGTCACAACTTTATCCTCACTGATATTTACTTTACCTTTGGATCATGCCTTCAGTAAAACTTACAGCAAACTTCAGCATACGGTGTTGTAGCAGGTTGAAGTGCCAGAATTATGGAACCTCCTCCTGCTCTCTCACAGTAGATGCTGCTGATGTGATCTGCCTGAGCTAAATAAAGTTTCGAGTCACTTGAGTGTGTGTGCTGGGCGGGAGGGGATAGGGGTGGAAAGCAAGATGCGGAAAAACGACAAACTGTTACTGGAATATCTCAAGTGTGTTACATAAGGGGCGGAGCTTTAACTCTGTAAAGGCTGAACCATGAAAAAATTGCCACAAAATTCAGTTCAAATTATTTGAGAACCAAACTTTTTATTAAGCCTTCTGTTATTTTTTAAATAAACTAAATACCAATATTAAATATAATTTTTGCTATATCTGGCATTTCTGTATAATGTATTCCTCACTGGAAAAAAACTGCATGTGTGTGATTGTAAACAGTAGTTTTTCACATTGATGATGCAGAGTGAATGAATAATAATACAACACATTTAGCATCACAGGGTTAGGAACTGTCATATATTCAGAGCTAAAATAAGGAATTAATATTAACAAAATATGCTTTCTCTTCCACACATGACAAAAATAGACTTCCACCCTGTTATTAACGATAAGATAAGATAAGATAAGACAAGATAAGGTAACCAGTTTACTGCTATGTATTTTTTTATTTTCATTATTTTCATTGTATTTTAAGGTTGTCTCAGTCATTTGTTTCAGCAAACAGGAGTAAAATTCCAAAGCCAATTTAAATGAATTCCAGTCTTTATTTAAGAGAGGAATCTTTTCACTTATTGTAACTCACCCTTCTTCCTGCTCGGCATGAACTATTTGTCACTCCCTCATTTTCTAGTGAACATGTTGGAATGTGCAAGGGATTTTTGATATGCTGCTCTGCAGAAGGAACTAGCGGAGATAAAGTGAGAAAGGCTGGCCTGTGTAGAGTGTAAAGATATTTTAATGCAAAACAGAATTATGTGTAGCATTTGGGTGTGACATCATGGTGTTTTAAAGGCACCAAAATCAGTTTTTATTGGTCAAATTTAGTTGAAAAATATGTAATTTGTAACAGAAATGACTGACAAAGAAAACACTTATTATGTTAAATTTTAAACACAGCACAGCAACAATAGCATTTACAGATGCACAAAAAAAACTTAGAGTACACACTGTGTCAGTCATGTCCTCAAATTGTTGGTATGTTATCTATGTGTCCTCACACACAATGTTAGGATTTTAGCATGTATACTGTATTCATACCTTTGAAAGTGACAGATTTACGACACACATAGCCACATACCCTGTCATCCTCCTGAATCACAAGCTATGTGTGTCCTTATTTTCCTTATTATGTTGATTACGTTCTTTTTTTTTTTTTAGTGCTTTAAAGATAACATACTTAAATTGTTGTTTAAAAATTGTGGTGCTTATATGTTGGCTGTGTTTGTTTCCAGAGTTTGATGGTTGTAGAGTTTTATTTTGGCCCTTGTGTGTCTGTCTTCGACCTCATGCTGGTGTTTGAGGAAGTGTTGATGCTTTAAATCAGACAGATAATTAGTATTCCCTTCTTTTAAAGCTCCCTGTGTCTGCTGTGTGTTGCTGAATCTCCACATCTCGCAGAGTGCAAACAGACGAAATCTGAGACTGATTTCACACGGGGTCTTAAATGCCATTTGGGAGTTGGCAGTGTTTGTACCTTTCCATTTTAAACAATGCTGAAAATGTTTCTGAAAACCATTTACAGAGAAAACAAGAAGCTGTTACTGCTGTTTTTACATTTCTGTTTCTCATTATTTTTAAATTTGGACAAAGCCAAGGAAGGTGTTCTTCTTTTGTCCCCGGCCTTGTGATAAGTAATGTTGAAATATTGCTTCAACTCTACGGCCACAGTCACACTGAGGTTTAGTTTAAGTGGCTTTTCTCTCTGCATGTAGTCACATCCGTCCCACCTTTCATTCATGGATAAACAAACAAGTGTGCTGTTGATTTAAAGCTGCCCTAGGCCTTCATTAGGAGCTAAGCTGTTTCTGAAAAGGGTTTCCTGCCTGCTGATTCAGACTGCATTCAGACACTACGAGCTTCATCTGCATCACAACACAAACAGATTAAGCTAATAGCATTAGTGGATCTCACTGGATCATTATTATCATTATCATTATTATTAGTTTAACTTCTGCCTCAGTCTTGTAACAGAAGGATGTAGGTTTTTTTTACTGTGAAAACTAAACTGATTTTCTACTTTGCTAATTTAGAAGAAAAGGAGTCAGTGTTGCTTTGTATTTGTTTCATGGTGGCAGTTTTCAAAAAAAGACTTCCCAACCTAATCTCACACATACACTCATACAGTTTATCATCTGGGAGAGAAACTTACACATTTGCACAAATGCTGTCAGATGAGCTGTTTTTGTTTCCTGTGAATTTTGCAAATACTTTTGCCGTCTTGTATTTGACTGGAGTTAAATATTTATGCTGTCTTTAGGTCACACAGACACAATTAGCTGAGATTAGCTCCTATGTGGAACCTCGGGGAATCTTATTCACATGGAAAAAAGGACTTCTTAGTTCTAATTGGTGACCATTGTAAACCTCCCATTCCCATTTAAACCAGCAGTCATCAGTTTGTTGTCCTGCTGCTTCATGCACCTCAGACTAAAACAGGCACTGGCCTCTTCAGTTTATTTTAGACTACAGAGCTAAAGGACCACAGTGCGATCAACTACTGCTTGATTTTTGGATTCGTTCTTTCTTTACAACGACATAAGATTGTTGTTTGCAGGCCGGGGGCCCTCGGCTTTCAGGATTGTTTATAAGTCAGAGTAATCATTATGGCGTCTGTGACAGTTGAAAGCAGGCTGGCATTTTCCATTGATCGGATTCTGGGTTTGGAAAGACCCGGAAACTGCCTGAAACTCCACCGACCCTGGGCAGGTAAGGAACAAAAGGTCTGAAGAGTTAGTAATGGGTAGTCTGTTTGTTACTGATGAAGTGCTAACCTCTGGTCTGTAATACGACATGATTTCCAAAGCATTTAAAAACAAAAAAATCTAAACTAAACCAGTTATCATATGTAATATTAAAGTTTAGGTTTAAAGGTTCATTTTTGTCTGGTTTTTTTGTAGAAAAAATTGCAATTAGATTACACTGAATCACAACATTGATTCATGTTTGTGTCATTATAAAACTGCTCAGTCTGTAATTTTTGTAACATAACATCCTCCAGTTGATACTAAACTTTGAGTATTTCAGTCTGACACTTTCAGTATTTTTTTAAAACCTGATTGGGGGCGATTCCTTATGTCCTATTGCTGTACAGGAAACAAACTGAGTTTATTAGTCTATGTTTAAATCCATTGCTTTTGAAGAACATGCATTTTTCTTCTCTTTCATGTCTTTCTTTGTTCTCCTGCTTGTTCCTTTCTTGTTGTCCCTCATACCAGGTTTCATTTTTATTTTACAGTTGAGCAGTGGCAACAGACTGGAAGTAACCCACTAAACTAAGCTTTCTCTGGCTCATTACACAAAACTCAAAATCAAGCCAAAGTAAAGCATAATTTATTATGTTACATTTATCTACATAATTTTTCTTAAATTATATATTTCATATTTTGCATTTGTAAGATTCATCAGTGTGAAAAGTAAATCTTACTTCCAGTGTTACTTTTAGAATTTGGCTTAATGCTGCCTAAATGTTGCGTTTGATTATAATTGCCGCATTAATGTGAAATGCTCTTTTATTTTTCTCCATTAAACCAGAAAATAATGTGGAGAGCGAGAACAGAAAACAACAGCAGCAGCTAAACTCCCAGCCGACATCAAACTGGTATATCGGACGCAGACCACGCACTGCCTTTACCACCAGCCAGGTAATCAGTTTATCAGCCACTTCTTCAATAATTCTGTTCAATTATGATACAGTAATCTCGACATCCATCTATTATAGGAGGAAATACAGGTTTTTTCCTGGGTTAATATCATTGTGTGCATCCTCCCAGGTGAATATACTGGAGACAGTGTTTCAGGTGAATTGTTATCCTGGTATTCAGCTGAGGGAACAGCTGGCAGAGAGACTCAACTTGGATGAGGACAGAATACAGGTAGCTTCATACAGAATATTGAAAAACCAAATGTATTACCGCTTCACGTTTGTCATTCCCTGTCCTTGCTCCTACTATATTTAATTTCAGGACCCAGTGATTGTGCTTTTCCCCTGAAACTCCTTAGATTTCATCCATCAAACTGTTTGCAGGTCTTATAGGTCAACTGTGAGGTTTAAACACTACATGTTAGAAAACAGATCTGGATGTGTGTGCTTAAGTTTCACATAGTCCTGTGCCATCTGCCATGTTAGAGTTGGAGTTGATAAATAATTAGATTCAATTGAGCTCAGTTTTATTTATATAGCACCAAATCACAACAACAGTTGCCTCAACGAGTGTTATATTGTAAGGTAAAGACCCTACAATACTACAAAGAAAACAAAAAACCCCAACAATCATATGATCCCCTATGAGGAAGTGCTTTGGCAACAGTGGGAAGGAAAAACTCCCTTTAAACAGGAACAAACCTCCAGCAGAACCAGGCTCAGGGAGGAGCGGCAACTAAACCAACTGAACTGAATCTTTACCCAGACTATCAGAACTATGAAAATGAGAAATACCATGTCTGCACTGTTGAAAAGTGTTTTAATAAACAGTACCAAGCAGAACTATCTTAACTGTTGCAAAATAAGTTTCTGTGTCATGTAGTTACTTTTTTAAGGCTGGGGCTTTGTGTTTAGGGTATCAGTATTTAGCAGACTTAGTGCATATAATATATGTGTGTATAT
This sequence comes from Copadichromis virginalis, assembly GCF_057382275.1. NCBI lineage: Eukaryota > Metazoa > Chordata > Actinopteri > Cichliformes > Cichlidae > Copadichromis > Copadichromis virginalis. Next base: position 28,308,161 of record NC_140622.1, on the reverse strand, counting down.
ATAAGAAAAAATATCAAATGTCCACTTAGAATAACCCAGTCTCTCTCTCTCTCAGATCTGGTTTCAAAATCGACGCGCCAAACTGAGGCGTTCGCTCAGAGAAACCCGACTGCAGCTGGTTCAGACAGCTGTGGCTGACCTCGGGGTCGGACATGAGGTCATTGGTCATCTGAAGGTCAGGCTGGGCAGGCGAGGTGACAGAGAGCTCCTCTCTCAGGTTGAGGCAGAAAAAGAAGGCTGACTAAGGACTTTTTCTGTTCCTGCTCTTATGCAGGATTTATTGTTCTACTGCTCCACACATCATCAGTTTCTTCCAGGTTCTGTCTTTTGTCTTTCTTCTGTTCAAAAACATGACAGTGAAAAAAAATGGAGACAATTTAATGTCAGAGTTGTTTCGCACTGTTTTATCTCAGTTAGTGGTACAAATACAGGTAATTGTTTTTTGGCACTGAAAATAAATTCCTCAAGTTGAACATACTGATAAAATATAATGTTTGACATTCTGGAGATTTGGAAGTAAAAATGTTTAGTGAGATCTGCTGTAGATCGGTCTGTGTAATGCTGTCTCTGTACAATCTTATTGTGTCTCACTGTGTAAATAGGTCTTTATTTTATTAGCAATGCACATTTTGATTAAAAACGATTAGGCTACTGAGTCTTGTGTTTGTTTGTTTTTTGCACTGTGAATCTTTACTTTAGCACATTTGCAGCAATGGGCCAGCATTTATATTTTGTGCTTACTGAGAGCTCAAAATACTCCTTACTAAATGCTACTTTGACTATGCATCGCTTTGAACATTTTTATCTAGATGAGACTCACCAGTTAGCCTAACATGTCTTTGAAATTTGGTAGCATCCAGAGAAAACCCATGCATCTGCAACCCCCAAGGAGAACATGCAAACTGTTCTAACCTTAATCCTTCTTGCTATGAGGCAATAGTGCTCACCACTGCACCTCTTCCACAAATCCTCAAATGTTGAGTAACTATGTCCACACTCAAGCATGAAATTTTTGTAGTGCTTCCAGCTCAGATTTTGACTTTTGCAACACCTACTATTAATATGTCTCTTTCCCATCCCTACTGTGTCTCACAGGAACAGTTAACTATGTGACTTGAGCAGGTTTGCCACCTTATTGGTGGTGAAAGACTGCGTAACAGTGAAGCTGGGCCTCTGTCATTCAGCCAAAATAGCTCTCACCCAGGACTCTGGAGTGTTGTATCTCATGTTACGATATGGGCACTGATCTTTTGGGTTCTCTGGGTTGTAGGATGTATGGATTGAGCTTGTTCCACCTCAAAAGATGCACCACTGGATTTGGTTCTGGGGAGTCTGGAGATACGATCAATAATTTAGGCTCTTTCTCAGTTTTTTTCAACCCATTCAGGGACAGGCATTGAAGAGCATACAACCTGGACATGTCACCATCCACCAGTCCAACACTGGACTAACAAAGTGAGACAGCATTTTTACGCCTTAAGCCAAATTAGAGCCACTGAGTAACTTGAAACCACAGTGCTGTGCCTGAACCCAGACATGAACTGCAAAAACATACAAGCTCCTTCTGGTGCCTGACATTTGATACATCAGCTGAAACAAGTATGAATAAGTATCAACATATGTGGGAAATATCCAAAAAGTATCAAAGCATAAAAAATTACAAATAACTGGCCACAGTCAAATAAATAATGAATTTCTTGATATCTTCTGTATTAATGAATCGTTAATATTTCTTTCTTATTTATTTATTTATTACTGGTGTTAATTATAATGCAGTTGTTGATTGCCAATAGCCTTAAATGTAACTACTGATAATCACCACAAAGGTGATTATTGTTGTAAAATGTATGCAACTGTATGTAAACCAGCGTGTCCACAGGTAGACCTTTGAATGAAGAAAACAAGGAACGCAAGGAGAAAGAAAAAAATACGCGGCCGACGCTGATTGGCCCAAGCTTGCCCCTCGCGTGTCCCGGAAGTGAAAGTTGAGGGCTGGTGTGTGTGTCTGAAGGAATCTGTCGGTAAAATTTTTTGTAGCGGGTGATTGGAGGTTTAGAAAATGGACACGTTAAATAAACTGAAGCAGTTTGACGCTTATCCTAAAACTCTGGAGGATTTCCGAGTGAAGACGTGGGGAGGGGCGACTGGTGAGAGGCTTTAATTTGTCACAGAGCAGCAGCCATTCATACATACAGCCTGTTAGCTGCAGCGGCTAACAACACAGCTATTTGCTTCATTTCTCCTATCAGTGCTCAAATACAGTACACATGAATAAAGTTACAGTATTAGCATGCCTGTGGCAACTCAAGGGAAGCCGGAAATCAAGCAGAATAGATGCCGGTAATATTTACATTTCCGATAACAGAGTAGCGATGCAGCTAGCTCAAGAACAGTTGAGCATAAAGTGTGGGTGCAAATGTAGAGAAACCGGTTTAAAATCACACATTTTGAGGAGTTTGTGTCACAGGCTTTTTGTGAAGGACTTGTTGGGGATTTTTCATGATTTTACAAGACTGTTGACTAGTTTGTAATCATTCTCCTGTGGTTTTTATAGAGTAAAACTATTAATTCGAGAGAGGGAATTCAAGAGGTAAAAACAGACGTGAAAAGGCTTGAACTAAATTAATTATACTATGATGACAATAACATAAGAGATGGGACAAGCATCATTAGAAAGGTTATATACAACATATCTATTATAACGCCGTATGCAGACATTTGCTTAGAGACAGTCTTGTTATCATGATGTGTGAACTACAACAGTATTGTGTAGTTTGGTAGGAACTAAAATTGTGTAGAGGATGATTTATAAATAATGTGAGGTATAGTAGACTTTTTAGTCTTTTTGATCTTCCAACAGGGCTATTGTTATTTATAATCTAGGGATTTTTTTAAACTGGTGACTGTTAAATGACTGTCAAAACACATTGTTTTGTGAATATGGAAGAAGAAGAGGGATGTATTTGTATCATCTAAACCAGGGGTGTCAAACATAAGAATCACAGTAGACAGAGGTTCGGCTCACATTTGGACCTTTGTGTTTTCCACTTTCATCGTTTTTCCTCAATTGCTAATTCATTTGATTTTCAAACAGTTTTTGCTTTTGCTATTCAGATTTAGGGACTGAAAACTACTTGCTTAGATTTAGGGAAAGTTAGAACATGATCCTTGAAAAAAAGAGCATTTGGGAGCATCAGTTCTGACTCACTGTTGACCCAGCGTGTCATTTAGTGATGCCAAAGGACAAGACCAAATTTCAATATCGCCTTGACACTGCTGCTTCACAGCAGTGCTAATCACTGTGCCACCATGCTGCACAATTGAGTACATTATGTATATTAAATGTATTCTGTAAATATTAAATGTAATGGTGTCAAAAAATATCTAGACCTAGATGTAGTTATTCAGCAGAAGATCTTTGACTCAGTACTATCCAGTATTCCAGCTGAGCTGACTGTGGTGTAGGCTAGTTTCTGAACTTATTAGTGCCATATTATGTATGTATATATGCAGTCTGTATATGCCAGAATTAGGTGATATATGAATATTGGATTACTTTTGGAAAGAAGGTACAAGTAACAATAATGCTGCTTCTTTTCCATGTTATTGTTGTACACGTATTCCTTTCATGTAATCACTTGGTTATAGTTCAGAGTTTTCTCATTATACAGAAATGTGATATTGTGTGGTGTTAAAATGCATACTTCCTCTGTCTCTGCAGTGACTATAATCAGTGGTGTCATCATGCTAATCCTGTTTGTCTCTGAGTTGCAATACTATCTGACTAAAGAGGTGAGTTTATCCACTTTATTTTGATGTCCTCTTTAGATGGTGTCATCCTCCACCCTGTGAAATTAAACCCAACACCTGGCACACAAAGTAAAAAAATAACAGGTTTTAGTTCCAAATCTGCTTTTTTACACTTGTTTCTGAGCTTCTACATGTGCAGGCCAGTGGTCTAATCAAACATGTCAGAAAATTCATTAGTAGAAATTTCACAATTATTTTTGAATGTGCAAATTCTAGATAATATTCTAGAACTAGAGCTAAATCTTTTCAGTAAAATGTAAGAAAATATTTACTGCCTTGTCTCTAAATATGATGATTATTTTTGTTCTTGTTCTCATATATGATACCAAACGAATACTTTTGGTTACAGCAGACAACTTAAGTCTCATACTGGGGCTTAGTGCAGTGTCTCAGTTTATTTCTCCTTGATAAAGTAAATTTCCAATTAAATTTCCATTATGAATGAATCCATATTTATTATCTGCAAAGAACCATAATCATAAATCTGGTTTCCTCTGATACCAGTTAACTGACACTGATGACGTGGTTTCCAAGATCCTGATTGTGTTAATTTTTTCTCCCGATGATTAAAGGTACAGACTGTGGTGATAAAGATGGCCTGAAATACCTGTTAGACTGCTCTGATGAGTCTGCACATGTAAACAGTGAAATAGACTAAAAGTCTACACACACAAGTGTGAAGGACAAACAAAAACAATTTTTTTCCAGGGTTTTCTCAGAATCTCTACTGTGTTTAGTGCAGAAATGAAGACTAACTTTCTGTTTCTTTGGTGTTTAAAAAAACAAAAAGCATCAGAGATAAATTGTTCCCTGACTGATTAAATACGTTTGTTTTTACTGGTGTTTCTGTTTTACGTGGATGACTAAGTTAACAATCACCTGTGCCCGGCAGGTCCATCCTGAGCTGTACGTCGACACGTCACGGGGAGACAAACTCAAAATCAACATCGATATTATTTTCCCTCACATGCCGTGTGCCTGTAAGTTCTCTTTTCTCAAGAAGCTCCAGACTGATGAAGTTAGCATGCTAATCATAACATATGTTAATGATAAAGACCTACATCTGCTTTTTCTCTTGGCAGATCTTAGTATAGATGCAATGGACGTGGCTGGTGAGCAGCAGCTGGACGTTGAACACAATCTGTTCAAACAGCGGTTGGACAAAGAGCTCAAACCTGTCACCCAGGAGGCAGAAAAGCACGGTAAAAGCTGATGTTACGCTCACCATTAAGGTGCTGATACTGCTCAGCAGATTGGACAGTGTGTGGAGGTGTGCATATTTGGTTTGGCAGCGCAGTGGATTAACAAATAATGTGATGATTTTTTTGTTAGATTGTTTTTGTTCAGTTTTTTCCTTTGTTTGTTTGCTTGTTTTCTTGTTGCAGAGCCTCTGCATTGTAAAATTCTCTGGGCATAGTTTTAAAACAGACGATGAGTCAGCAAACTCGTTCCATTTTCCTGCTTATTTTTTTTGCTTCTCAAACATAAAAACATTCCAGTGATCAACATGCATCACTGATACACACGTAAGATCTGTGACTTATTAATGTTTCCAGAGTCAGAAATATTGAGGAATTTTATAGTTTTGTCACTCCCTAAGAAAATTAAGAAACGTATGCTCACAAATCCAGAAGTCAAGTCGCTTCTCGGCATTCTAGTATAGAAAGCACCACTGACTGTGGGGGACTTTTGGGAAATTCCTGTTAATGGAGCATCATTGGTCGACTGTTTCACTCTCACTAAGGTGGATATCTGTTATTGGCAGAACACTAAAAATGAAAGATTCCAATTGGGGAAGCACCACTTGGGAAAAATGTTTGCATGGAGTGTTTTTAATTCCCAGATAAAGGAATGCATGGTGAAACTTGTTGGGAGTGTTTCTTTCTTTTATTGTGCCAGGAGAATGAAAGCATTCTGAAAATGATTTACAAAGAGAGTGTCTTACAGTTCTTTGATGTATAAGCTCATATGTATTTCTTCTATAGAAGACCTCAGTCAACAATACTGTGAATGCAGGAGGCACCGCTACTTAAAAGCTGTTTGTGGCTCTTATAATATGGGAGCAGTTGAACCTTTTGTTTTGCTTAGATGCTGCTCAGGTCTGTTCTGATATCAGATTTCAACTTGAGGATGATCAAGGATGATCAATTGGAAATATTTGTCAGTTTCATCTGTAACTTTGCTTATGTGGTCTCATTATTAACCTCAAAATACAAATATATGAAGATGACAAGAATCTGTACAAAAAGAGCATTTCTTATATTTTTTATAATATTGTCATATTTGCATTACTGACAGGATATTGGGTCTCTTTACTGACATATATATATAAAAAAACACACAACTATGTAATTTAGAAAGGGTTTATCTTCCTCAGAGTTATGTGCTGAAGTAGGGATGTTGTTTGGCTGCTAATCATCATGATTATTTTGTGTTTTATTGTTCAGAGCTCGGTAAGGCTGATGATGGCGAAGTGTTTGATCCCAGCACGCTGGACCCAGACAGATGCGAGAGCTGCTACGGAGCTGAAACTGAAGATCTCAAGTAAGACACAAACACAGGCTGCTCTTTCTGTCTCTGTTTACTGTATGACCCTGTGTTAACTCGCCTTGGTTCTTCTTGGTGTGTGTGTCCAGATGCTGCAACACCTGTGATGATGTGCGCGAAGCGTATCGGCGGCGAGGCTGGGCGTTCAAGAGTGCAGACACCATCGAGCAATGTAAAAGAGAGGGTTTCACTCAGAAGATGCAGGAGCAGAAGAATGAAGGCTGTCAGGTTTACGGCTTCCTGGAAGTCAACAAGGTATGAAGTCTTACACGTCATCCTTAATAACATGGCAGGGCTGTCAAAGATCAGCAGGCTTGTTATCTCTCGGGAGGACATCCAGTGTTCAGAACGAGAATACTACTGAGATGAGTAGTCATCAGTAGTATGTCATACCTGGGATGACACAACTCAGAAAGTCTCAGAATGATACACAACTGTGTAACTTTATGTTGACGTAGCTGGTTCTTGTATTGCAAGATCCAGAATTTCCAGCCTATGAAGAAACTGTTTTGAAAGTTATTAATAGACTTACATAAGTAAATGTCACTCTTATTTGTCTGTGTCTTTTAATTCGCCGTTTCCTTGAGCACCAGTTTCAGTCATAAGCTGGCCTTATTTGCCTAATGCAGCAATGTTGTGCCCTGTTATTGGGACCACTGTGTGGAAGATGATCTGAGATGATCTTTGAGCAAAGTTAAAATATAACAAGATAATATTGAAAAAAAAAATAAAATTTTGTAGCGTTTTTGCAAGAAAGAGTTTAACAGGAGTTTAAAACTCACCTCTTTTCATTGGCTTTTAGAAAGGTTTAATTTATTTGTTTATTTATTTTTTATTTGATCAGCGAGGTGTTTTACGAAATTGTGTTCTATTGTATTTTTATCTGTATTTACTGTACAGCACTTTGGTCAGCCTTGGTTGTTTTTAAATGTGCTCTATAAATAAACTTGACTTGACTTGACTTGACTAGGAATAATATGTTATAAATGTAACTGCGGTTTAAACAAAAACTCCTTTGCAATGCTATCACTTGACATTTTTATCAAAGTGAATTTAATAAATGGATATATCTATGTATACATATGTCTCATGTTTTGTGGTGGGGTTTTTATGCTTTAGGTGGCAGGAAATTTCCACTTCGCTCCAGGAAAAAGTTTCCAGCAGTCTCATGTCCACGGTAAGCTGCCACTCCATTCAGCTCACAGACACACCTAACCAAAGGTTTTTAACACCCTTAGTTTATTTTTATTTTACTAATTGGCAGAGCTTTGTATGTAATTATAGTCAGAAGCCCAAAATACCTTTAAAAAGCCAGAATCTATAGAACTGTTGGGATCTAAGATAAGCATAAAGCTTCTAAATAAGAAGCTTTTTGATGAATTGATGTTTCTATAGGCAAAGACACCCAACATATTTTATCACAGACAATTCAGCAGTGATCTGAGACGAACACTGTAGTCTGGAGTGTTTCACCTGGATTTCATCACTGCGCTGTTGAACGACACCTAAATTAAACAGAAAGAATCACTGTGACTATATTTTTCCAAATAAATTTGGAGTGACTAGCAGACAAGTTTACGACGCTATCATAAGGGTGTTTATAAACCTTTGATGGGTATGTTTGTTCATCAGTCTCTCTGTCTGTATTTATTCATTTATCCAGCCATCCATCAATCAAATGTCCACATTGAGCCACACATCTAAATCTGTTCATTAAAAACAGAAAATCATGCACAATAAGCTTGCTTATTATTTTACATTTTGAAAAATGTAAAATAATAACAATAAATATAAATCATTTTGGCTTTAGTATTTATTACTTGTGAAATAAATATGACAGCAATTTGTCACTATTCAGACTGCTTTGTTGAGAATACTGATTTTAGCTCAGTGATGAAGATTTTGACATACAGTAGCTGGGATTGCTACAGTGCAGTCAGCTGATCGTGTCTACCAATACAGGATCTGAGACACGGACTCACCGGTCAGCGGATACAAAATGTAAATTTAGGCTGGTTTTTTTATTTTGAAAAAGGCAATGGTCAGTGTGTTATATTATCTAAAATCCATTAAGTTCTGAAATCTTCAGTCTTTTATTTTGAAAAGGTTTTATGATTTCACAGGCAGAAAACAATACATTCTGTTATTCGTGCTTTGCAATTAATGGAAAGAGGTACGAGTGACACTGCATGTCATTCGTGTTGTTTTTCATGCATTGCCTGGGAGTTTGACTGAACCCACATCAGGTTTTACAAAGCTGACTGCAGTGTTTCTTGATGGGGGTCATATTCTGTACTCAGAGGTTTCTCTTTAGAAGATAGCTGAACTTTGAGTTTGTAGATAAACCAAAGTTTTTTTCTGGAGCTAACAAAGCTGTTCTGAACTGTTCGTAGCAAGTTTATTTCAGCCAAAGTGCAATTTTCTCATCATTTTACCTCTCACATAGTGTTTGTCTACATTTTTATTCCTTTTATTCATTTCTTCCTTGTGTTTCTGTTGTGTTTGCCATCATTGTGTATGCATTTTGCTCATTATTGTGACTGGAAGTTGTTGTCTTTTTTTGTCTGCCTGCTAAATGTTTCCCTCATATGTACAGTCACCCCATGAGGTCTAAGACACTTGTTGCTATTTATGCTTTGACTGGTTCATTTAGTAAAATTGCTTATGTGTACTATCAGGATGTGGAAGTTGGACATCTTCAGCTAAGACACAATAACAGTGGGTTAGGGCATTTCTTATTCTCATTGATGACTTAGACCTCATGGAGTACCAGAGCAGGAAATTAACAGTAGCCAGCTACCACATGCTAAAAACATTTATTTTTATTTGGCAAATCTGCCACAACACTACTTCTGATCTGACTCTAAAACTGTCTGAATACCAAATTTAAAAGTATAAAGAATGTGTTTTAGTAAAAACCTGGCTGGCTGGTAAAACAGTGAAGGAAGCTGACGTTTTACTGCACTTTCCACTGTTGATTTTAGTTTCCTATCTGGAACATAAAACACTGACCTTTGTTCTTAAGTTGCTAATGTGAGATCATGACTGAATCTCAACGGTGTAATATTAAATGCTTATCAGAAGAAACAAGAGACAAGAATCACTTGAGGACTGTAAGCGAGGCTGTGGCTGAAATAAACCAGCTTCATCCTTACTCTGGTCCCAAATCATCTCCAGCCTGGACTGACCTTAAACCCTCTGTACTGTGTGTGTCTGGGACTGCACAATTACTCCGACAGGATACAAACTGTTTTCTAAATCACAAGGGGCTCAAACCTTTTAGAGCTGACAAATATAATCCTCCTCAATTGGATATTTTTTTGTGCTGTAAATCTCAAGCTTATAAATCAAAATGTATAATGGAGTTAAGCTTTTAATACTCCTAAACAGCCAAACCACAAACACAAAGAGCTTGTTTTCATTGCCTGAGTTAAGTTATTAGTTTCTTAATGCTATAAATCTAAAAATATTAAGCATAAAAACTCAGTTTGTCAAAGTTGTGCAGCCCCTACTGACATGCCCAACCACATTAATGTAACATGGTTTGCTGTCTACCTGCATTACTATTGTGACTCTTTTCTCTTTTTTCTGTAGTGCACGCTGTGGAAAGTAAGTCCATCCTTTTTTGCAGATTTTATTTTTTTTATTCTTTTGAAGAACAGCTTTAATGCAGTTTATTAGCCTGGTTATTGTTACAATAAATAGTTGCACATAATGAAGAACACTGCTCAAAAAAATGTGGGGAAAACACATTAGCTAAAGACACCCTGAAAAACAAAAGTGAAAAAGGCTCAACCATTTTTCCAAAATCAAACCCAGGACCCAACACATCAGCATGAGGTCTGACAATGGGTCCAAGGAGTTCATCCTCATACCCAAGGGCAGTCAGGGTGTTTTTGCCTAACCTGTAGAGCTCTGTGTGGCTTTTCTGGGCCCTTTCCATATTTGCCACGTGTGCTTAGCATGTACTTGCTCTCATCTGTGAAAAGCACAGGCCACCTGTGATGGGTCTGCCAAGTATGGTATTTTATGGCAAATGCCAGTCAGGCTCCACGGTGCCAGGTAGCCTGTTTTTGATTGCCTGGCTAGAGACATTCAGACCAGTGCCATGCTGGAGGTCATTTTTTTAGCTCTGGCTGTCATCATCCTGCTTCATCACAAATTAGCCGACACCGGTTCTGCTGATGGGTTAAGGAACTTCTATAGTCCTGTCCAGGTCCCCCAGAGTAACTGCTTGTCTCCAGGAATCTCCTCCATGCTCTTGAGGCTGTGTTGGGAGACGGCCTTCTGGCAGTGGCATGTATTAATGAGCCATCCTGAAGGAGTTGGGAGTACCTGTGCAACCTCTGTAGGGTCCAGGTGTCTCCTCATGCTGCCAGCAGTGATGCTGACTCTAGCTAAATGCAACACTAATATAACAAAAAACTGTCAGAAATGAAAAAGATGGGAAAAATGCTAGTGTCCTCCACCTGTAAGACCATTCTTGTCTTGGATGTTGTCTCATTGTTGCCCCTCTAGTGCGTCTGTTGTTAATTTCATTCAAACCAAAGCAGCTAAAACTGGAGTTTTACTAACTTGATGATGTTCTCTGATTAAAGAAGTGTTCCTTTAATTTTTTGAGCAGTGTACTTACTGTGAATATATATATATATATATATATACCTATGCTATAATTAAGCAACGTGATGAAAAAGCAGGAGCTAAAAAACACAAGTGTTGGATTTCAAGGGGAGTGTTGCTGATGGGTGTTGGGGAGTCCGGCTGCATTTGTGTAAAGCCTTTTGTTACTTCTAAGGGGACCTATTATGCCTTTTCTGATTGGCTGTCATACACGTGTGTGTGTGTGACAGTATATACTGTCATACACACACGTGTGTGTGTGTGTGTGTGTGTATGACAGTATATACTGCTCCACTGGTGGACGCTCTTATTAAACATGGCTGAACTTTAAAATAATGAGGTCAGCACACAAGTAATGGTGTGAGACAAAAGATCCGCCTTCTAAACACTCAGTTTCACTTTTTTCCCCCCTACTGGCTTTGTGTTTAGAAATGGGGGATGTCCCTAATGTAGTCCTTTTACTTTAGTTGTGAGCACAACAGGCTTACAGGGAGCGGGAAGGGAGAACTTCACAGAGAAGGCGAACTGAGGAGTTGCACTCAGTATAAGATGAATTATTTTTGACTGTAAATAATGCAAAACTACTGCAGTAGAGTCCAAGAAAAAAACACATGGAGCAGGAATAAAGCAGAATCGGCTCCCTTTAAGTCAGCATCATCTTTAAAGTTTGAAAATGGAAAGATTGTGTAGGTTCAACATAACTCGACATCTGTAGACTGCTCCTCTTCTTTGCTTGATGATCGAAGCTCCAAGTTACATTGTGTATAATAATGGCAAGCATCTGTGGACCTAACATTTCTGGTCTCTGTGCTGTTTTAGTCCCCTGACTGTGTATGAGAAGTAAAATTTCAAATTGATCAAATACATAATGGCACCTATTATACTGGACCAGGCTTACAGCTTGTATAAGAAAAAAAAAAGAAGGTATTTTAAATATGCTTTTCTGAATTAGAAGAGGTATTACTTTCTTTTTTGTCATAAGATTTACTAAACCAGTACCTTTATTACTGCACATACAAGTACTAATTGCAATAAAGGGGTAATACATTACTGCTAAGCATGTGGTGAACTCAAACCTTTGGCGTTTGCTTTAGAGTTTGCCCTGATCAGCTTCTGCACTGTGCAGCTGTCACTTGTTTGTGTGATTGTAGTTCTTCCAAAAAGGTGACGAGTTTGTCTGTGGAGCCATTTTAGAACTTGCTGCTTGTCAGTCCCTCTAAATCCAACCTCCTTACCATAAAAGTGCCCTAAATTTATCCCATTTTAGATACTCCAGTATTTGACAGATATCTACCAACTCTGGAATGAACTTTTGTGCCAGGGAGCCACAGATTCATCCACAAATTGAGTCAAACAGCTGAACAAAGGGGCACTACTCAATCACACAAGCTGATTTGAACACATTTTATTTCATTTACTACACATGGCCTGTATTTGCATTTTTTTTTTTTTTTACTTTTTAGTAAGTGATTTAAAGTGGTTTTGTTTCTTTTGCAGTACACGACCTGCAGAGTTTTGGCTTGGACAATGTAAGTAACATATTTTCTTGATCATTTCTCATAATACATACTGCAAGTATGTTACAGTCCAAGCTATCTGGCTGTTTCAGCAGTGAAATTTTATGCTTATTTCTAGTTACTCAGAGAAATTTCTGAGATCCGCTAACTTGTAATCTCTCTTTCTACAGATAAACATGACCCATCTGATAAAACACCTGTCGTTTGGTAAAGATTACCCCGGTCTTGTTAACCCCCTGGATGGGACTGATGTCACAGCACCACAGGGTGAGTGATACAAGTTCTTGTTTTTAATATCAATAGTGCTGCAGGAGCAGCCTGGCACTTGCTCTCAAACGATTCAGGGTTTACTTCTCAGATTAATGTTTCCAAGTTGGACTAACCTGTCAAACAACTGTTCAGTGACAAATTGATCAACTCCTCCAAACTCTTAACTGTGGTTAGAGATGTGCCATTTGTGAACTTCCAGGTTTCCGCTCATGTTTAAAATAGAAGGTTGGCTGGTAACCGAAAGAAACCAGCATTGATAAGAAAAAGTATTTCCCTGTTGTGTCACTGAACTAAATATAATTACTTGTGTTACAAATTGTTTGTTTGTTTTAAAGGCATCAAAGAGTAAATCACATGCCCCCTGAAAACCATTTCACGAATTTGAACTTTTATTGACAAAACTAGACTGTTGGCTGAGAACATGGCAGCACTGAATGGACAGAAAGCTGTGACTGGAAATAGTTGAAGAGTCTCATTGTTGAATATTTGTATATAGGTCTTTCCTCTTGTCTTCAGCAGCGAATACCCATACCAATGGCCATAAAAGTGCCGAACGTCCCTCCACTCTGCATCATGGTCTTTCCTACTCCTCCCATGAGCTCCCGGCCACGCATGCCGATCCTGGAAAGAGAAATAACAGTCTTACTTTTTATTCATGTGACCTAGAGTGAGACACTCCATATTTAGCCCCAAGATTGATACATGTTAAAGCTTTCATTTCTTCATCTAGTTGAAGCAAGCAACATTTACACCAAATTTAAAAATTCCATAAAACACATTTTTAATAAGATTCTTTTCAATTATTGTAGCAAAACATCTTGATGCACAAAATGCACTGTCTGTATTTACCACTTAGAGCAGCACAATACTGTTACATCTTATATAAATAGTTTGTTCCCACACCAAATTCAAACCTACCTGAGACAGGAGAAAGTACCAAACATGGCACCAGCAGCCATTCCTACTGCAAAACCCATCATGAAGCCCATTTTGACCCGATCAAAGCAACTTGGCTGGGTCTGGCCATATGGACCTACAGCCACCGGCATCTACAGAGGATTGCAACAAAAAAACAGGTTAAAGACCAGCTAGATAAATTATCATCTTATGTATTTGTTCTTATTCAAAAATTGTAAAACAGACCCTCTGGAATCCTTAATTCACTCTGTGAAAAGCGGCTTGTGGTAGGTCTACAAATGATGACTTGTGAGATTATAATATTTTCTAATTTCATCAATATTAGCTATTTTATCTGCAGAAACAGTGGCAACAGAAACACTCCAGATTACAAAGCCATATAAGTAAATGCACTACAATTACTAAAACTTATAGCATATCATTTTTGTTGACCATTTGATTAGATTAACCAATGCAAGTTCTAGATTGCAACTTATGATTCACCATTTCTGAAACTCAGGGCTGATTCTAGTATTCAAATGTTTTGTCTGATAAAGCTATTCATTCCCCCTTTTTGCCAGGAGAAAAAGCACTTCAGTACCCAAATACATGAACTGTTCAAGATGTTTTTTCCTCATGTTAGCCATAAAAATGTAAACATCGTGAAATAAATCTCAGCCAGCGCTGTCAGTAAACGTAATCTTCTTGGCAATATCAGCCAACAATATTATCCCCATATGAGAAAATTACATGTTGGGTTGTACTCTTCTGAAGAATATTATTCTTTAAGTGGCACAACCAGGGCTTTGAACTTTACTTGTGAATTCAGGTGTCAGAGGCTTCAATGCCTCTGATTTATGTCAAAATAGAAAGAAAACTAGTGCTAGAAGAGCAAGATAACAAAAATAGTACAGTGTATAATAACAGATTGTATTTATGCACAAGAATGATAACAAAATAACTAAAAATTGTGTTAAAGAAGAGTAAAGATTGAGATTGTATAAGAGTAGTGCAAACTGCATTAATATAAATCTAAGAATAGCTGCAAGGATGTAGGTGAGCAGCTGTCAGGGGTAAATGTTCAGGTTGAAGCTTGTAAACAATCTCAGATCACTGCAGGGTCGTCATTACAGCTCACAAAGTGCGGCAAGAACCTTGTTGAGTTTTTTGGAATGAAAGTATTCAAGTATAACAATTATGTACATTGTGTTTTGGGTTTCTTTGCCTTAAGGTCACAGAGTTAACCCAGTGATCCCAGTTGTACACGCGTTCCACTACTCTGCAGTTACCATCAGCAATTAGTCGTCACCCTTTCCAGCTGTGCGCATTTCTGTATGTTTACTGACTTTTTGGATACACTTGTGCATCGTTGCCAGTAAATATTATAAAAACATACCCGAGATTAATCTGTAATTTAAGTCACTCAAGTTAAAACCATTACAGCTTAAAGACATTTTAATCTGTTGCCTTGACTCGCATTAATACAAATCAGGTCGTAGACTTACTCTGTTCCCTAGCTGGGATGCTAGGCTAATGTTAGCTTGTCCATAGCTTGTCCATGCGTGTTAACGTTTGCCGTTTAAGGGCGCTTATGTAAGCAAAGATAACAAAGGAAAGTGTGGTCTCCTTTTTGCGAAACCTGTCAAATTCACCTTTTTCTCTCCGTGTGGTTTGTTATGTTAGCTTAGCATGCTAACGTCACCTGTGGCCTTGACAGATAGACGAGGCCTGGTCCCACCGACTGTGTGATTTCTAAAAAGAATGACTCCGAAGTCACGCTTACCTTTAATTGTGTGTTTAAAACGGAGGGGGGTTTTAGATTTGAAACTTCAGGTTTCTCGTGAGTTTGAGCGCAGCTGCTTTTAAATGCCTTTCAAGCAGACCTCCATAACCGGATAGAGGAAGAAGGAAAAGATAGAGGAAGGTTATAAAGAGCTACAGTAACGTGGAGGGGGGAGCAAACAGCGCCATCCTGTGGTTGTTTTATTACAACATTTAATACAATTTTCCCATTTATTTCCATTAAGCAGCTAATTGTGTGAATGCATTCACACTATTGTGTTCTTTAACACATCACTGTTACTCCTTTGTTTTAAGGTCAGTTTTTTAAAACCTGTGATGTAGATTTAATCCAAATTTAAATAATATGTTTTGAGTACAGAACCCCCTCCTGTAATTTTCAAGATTCTGACAAAAAGCTTTACTAATCAAAAACATTTTGGTTCTTTGGGATATAATAATGGATTTGCGGTTCCTGGTCTTCCCTGTCCTTAGTGCCTGTGATCCAGAAATCAATCTTAGCAGCCAGCAGAAAGTGTCTCATTTCCTGAGGTATAGATGAGAAGTGGCACAAAGCTGAAATATAAAAATATTGTCAGGAGAAGGACTCTTCAAACAACTAGTTCTATGCATTCATTTGAAGTTATTTGACATGCTGTGATCCAGCTTTGTAAGCTTCACTGTGTGTGTGTGACTGTTTTTAGGGTTTGTCAGATTGTACTGTGTTGTAAACTGAATTAAAAATAGTCCTAAATATAAAACATGTCATGAACACTTGTTTTAATATCTGAGACAATAGAATAGAGCTGTGGTTGGGTTTGAAGTCTAGATTTTTTTATTATGTTTTTTAATGTGACTGCTTTCATATTTTAATGGTAAAAACGTTCCTCCTCACAGCATCGATGATGTACCAGTATTTTGTGAAAATTGTTCCTACCATCTACGTGAAAACTGACGGCGAGGTTAGTCGAACTGTCTCTTTATGTTTACTCTTCAAATGCACCAAAACCATAATATGTGATTTTAAGAAGTTATTTAATTAAAAAACAACAACAAACACATAAATTACAGCCTGGATTACTCAGGTTTTTGTTGTGTTTCGGTTTTCACTTTTTTCACCAGGTGGTAAAAACAAACCAGTTCTCAGTGACCAGGCACGAGAAAGTGGCCAACGGGCTAATAGGAGACCAGGGGCTGCCAGGCGTCTTTGTTTTATATGAGCTGTCACCCATGATGGTTAAATTCACAGAGAAACACAGGCAAGTTGTAACAGTAGCTTTCATTATTGCTGACCGTTTTTCAAACACGATAAGTTTTTACATTGTGACTCTGCCACAATGTAAAAAGGTCATCTATAAGACTCAAGCTACCTTCATAGGCCGCATCCTTCGAAGGACCCGGCCTTCACAGTCTACGTGGGCCGGGTCCTTCAAAGACCGGGAAGGCTGTAAGTGCGAGGCTGTGAAATGGGGACGGTCTAGCCTTCAGATAGGCTGGCGAGAATACCAGGATATCATTATGTATTTTTTGCCAAATCTAAATACCAAATAATTTCTCTCTCGCTGTTCAGGTCCTTTACACACTTCCTAACAGGAGTTTGTGCCATTATTGGAGGAGTATTTACAGGTCAGTGGTGCTATTTACATATGCTTTGTGTTATTACCTGTGCAATAAAATATGTATATATTATTAAAAATGTAATCAAACTGTGTCTCTGTGTTTATCCTGCCTCCTGACCTGTGCAGTGGCCGGTCTGATCGACTCGCTCATCTACCATTCAGCTCGTGCCATCCAGAAGAAGATAGAGCTGGGGAAGACATCCTAACAGCGCTCCCCAGTGGCCTCCACGGTGCAACACAGACCAAGACAATGACAGAGCCAGAAGGACAGAGAGAAGAAGGGCAGAAAGGTGGAGGGAGAAGTTTGAAAGCGGGAGCACAGCTCTCCATCTCTCTGTCTTCTCTTAGGTCGAGGGAGAGAAATGCAGAGAGAGACAGAAGTTTTAAATCGTCCAGGTTTTAAATTTCTCTGCCTCTCTTTTTGTTCTTGAAAAAGTCTGGAGAGGAACTTGCGCGTTTTTGAATTTTCCTCTCCACACAGGACAGAGACAGAATCAGAGATTGATTTTTCTGTGATTGATTACAAGCACAGCAGCAGATGCACACCCAGCCTCCGGGGGGAAAAAGGACCTGCGCACCGGTCCACTGTCAGATCACTACACCGAATGATTGTTAGAGAATCGTGGTTGACCCCAGTGTCTAGAGGAATAAGAAAGACAGGCCATCTATCACTTATTCACTTCATGTAACCTGGACTCACTGATGACATTTTATAAAATTGAAGCTCCAGTAGGCCTTAAAAGTCACAATCATGTAAAATACAGTTCGTGGTCTTGGTCTTCAAACTTTTTGAGATTACAAACTCATTATTTTGGTTATGTTTGTCTTATTTTATCTTTCTTACTCTCAGCAAGTTCCACAAAAAGAGCTAAACCAACCATGCTCCATTGCTGCCAACTGGCTGTTTTGAATAACAGTTGTAAATCAAATGAATGAAGCTAACTAACCAGCTATTTTAAGAAGTAACTGGGCAGTTGGGTTTTTTTTTTTTTAGTATTTTGTATTTAGATAGTCACACATTTGTTGCTTTTGGTCTTTTCAAAAGGGATTTATTAACAAGAAAAATATTCAATTTAGTCTGACTTGCAAATTCTCATCACATGTTCCCTTTATGTCTGTTTCTGTACAAGTGAGAAGATGAATTTAGTGTTTAAATATTGCTAAAATGTAATTAACCCCTCTGTCCCTCCAAAAAAAAGAGTCACGCTAACACCTAGTTGATTCCTGAGATGCACTTTCCCAGTATATTAGTTTCAGTGTTGTTCCTGTGTTGAATGTCTAAAAGTTCAAATACAGCGCATAAACAAAATGTCCGGTGAAAAGATGAAAAATGTCATTTTCACCAATTTATTCTGGCGATGTGGCCTGCAGGTCTTTATCAGAGCTCGTATAAATACCCTGGCCATGTTATAAACCAAGCAAGACCTGAGTGGAGTAAAACACAGGCGTGCTAAATAGATGACAGAAATGTTTCAGTGTTGTATAAATGAAAGCTGTGTAGCCCAGCCCTCAATCTGTGTGTAGCTGGGAAAAAACGAAATGATAAAATCAGAGCACTACAAATATTCCCACATAATTTAAAGACACTATGTAAAGACGTCTGATTTTTCAATCTGCTTTTTTGAGTTGACTTAAAATAGCCTCATGTCGGTGTCCTCCATCATTATTCCACCATCAGAGACAGCTGTCTCAGATACTCACCCCTCTTTCGGCACAGCATTAGAACTATTGGAATTGCTGAACAATAAATAAATTCAAAGACGTGATTAAAATTTTTACTTTCTTGCTAACAGTTATAACATTTAATGCCTCAAAACTATTACTGGAAGTTGAAGGAGTCATTAATTTAAAAATTCTACATATGGCGGCTAAAAAACAGATGTCAGGACTGATTCTCTGCCCACCTGATAACCGAGGAGGGAAAACTAATGGGGATTGAATAAAACTCCCTCGGATTTACTGCTGGAATATTTGTTTAATTGCACCGTTTCCATCTGTCTGACTTTCATCAGGTTTACACACATAGGGACACTATCTGAGTCTGAGGATTACTGGTCTGAGGTTAGTGTAAGAACTCGACGCTATGACATCTCACCGGGTTGGAAAGAAAATACAAAGATGAATCACAATAGCTGACTGGTGGTCTGTGGTTCTAATGACACATCTTCCAGACTGCACTCTACATATCCTCCTCTCCTCAGCATTCCCTTGACCGTTTTAGTCATTCAGCTTTCTTTTCCCCCTAAACCTGAACAGTGAGATTTGGTCACATGACATTTTATAGCGACTGTCAACAGAAAATTGTTGTAATTCGTTTACGGTTCTAGAGGAAGTTGCCTCCCTAGAGGCCAAAATGACCCCTGACTCTTCCCATAATGTGACTTGGAAATGAAATCTTTCCCATGATTTTACCATCATTTTTTGTTTTCGGGATATGTGCAGATGCACTGATCACTGCCTCAGGAGAGGGGCTGAATCCAACAGTTCAACACTTTGAACACAAAAAACGATATTCTTGAATTAGAATACCGAGGGAAGCGGTTGATTTGCTGAGGTTTGTCTATTTCTCTCATACAACGGGGTAACTAAAAATAAATCTGCTCACTTAGACTGCGGTTAAATTATTGTTTGTTTGTGAAATGCGGATGTTAAAAATTTGGTGCAGCCAGTAGCTTTAGATGACGATATTCCTCCTCATCCCCGTGACCCGAGTGTTATTCTCACCCAAAAGCTTCAGTCATTAAATGAGAGGGGTCAGCAGGCAGCTTCAAACCACAAGAAGAGAGCGTGTAAATGTTGGGTTGAGTCTGACTGTGTTCCTGACTCACATGTTGAGTCACCATGTGGTGTCCAGATGTTTCTGCCAGTTTGAACTTCGCCCCTGTTGTTTATTCTGAAGATCATCAGACTGAACCGAAATCTGGGTTTGAAATCGTTGGTTTGGAAACGATCTTTTCAGGCTCGGCTTACATCAATGATGAACAATTTCAAGAACATGCTGTGAGCTTTTTTGAGCCTTGAGTTGAACTGAGGTTTTAGTTCATTTCATAATTTTGGGGGAAGACCAACTTTCAGTCCAGTGTTGGGTATCTTTAGCTTTAGATTCTGCAGCTTGGAACTGGGAATCAGAAGCTCTCCCTCCTGCTGTGTTCAAGGAAAGCTGGAAACCCTCAAAGTCTCACTGGACCTCTAAACTCAAAGTTCAGTTTTCTGTCAATGCAGTGTTGGCCAAAAAAAGTCAGTTGCAAAGTCATTACCAGATTTCCTCCCAGTATTGATGTTTGTTTATGCAAATAACTTCTTCACAGTTCTTACTTGATCAAATCTCATCAAACTGTCCAAGTTTAAACTTGTTCTCAAATATGGTTCAAGTTATACCCACCTTCTGTTTTAACTGTTCC
This sequence comes from Copadichromis virginalis, assembly GCF_057382275.1. Lineage (NCBI taxonomy): Eukaryota > Metazoa > Chordata > Actinopteri > Cichliformes > Cichlidae > Copadichromis > Copadichromis virginalis. The sequence goes on along the minus strand of NC_140622.1, from coordinate 28,287,701 downwards.
ACATATTGAGTCATGATGGTCTTAGGAGGACGGCAAAACATGGTGTGAATCTGTGACTGAAGCTCATGTCAGTGTGGTGGGTCCTGCTTGTTATGACTGTATACTCTAAGGATCTCTCTGTGTGTAAAAGCTTCTGAAATCTGGTTGATTTTGAAAGATCCCGGTTGTTCTCAGTTGTTGATGGTTGTTTTGTTGCACCTTTTAACATCATAATCAGGGGCAGGGGTCGTGTGTGTGTGTTTGTGTGTGTATGTGAGAGAGAGGGAGAGTGACAGAGAGAAATGTATTTATATTTTGATTGTCCTCAAACAGTTTTTAAAATGACAGACAATAAATGTTGAATACACCAGCTTCCACTGTGTGTGGGTTGTTGTTGTTGGTTTTTTTTTTTTTATTCCATCCATCCGTTTTCCTAACCTCTTATCCAACTGAAGGGAGTGGAGGGATAGAGTTGATGCTAGAGGCAGGGTACTCCCTATACTACACACCCCCACGTCCACAGCCAATTTAGATCTAACATGCGCGGAGGACGCCGGAAAGCCTAGAGAGAGGGGACGGTGCCAACACTGCATCACTGTGCTGGTTTTAATATTGTAATGTAATCTTAGTACAATCTGTACAATTAATCAAATCAAACCAGAAGCAGAGTTTGGATCTTTCATAGGGAGCTATTATACTTATTTCCAGCTCCATGGTTTGGTTCTTGGACTCTAGATTAGCTTTACATGGTCAACAGTTCAAAATAATCCTTATTTATCTTATGCCTTGGTGTTCTTGTGTGGAGATCCTAAAGACAAACATGGGCACAGCCTCCATGTCCGAAAAATTAAACCAGTGCTGAAGTGTCTAAAACTTGCATCCTATCTGAAAGCCACCTGATGGTGATAGCTGTGGTTCCAAAAAGACTTCCTGTCTTATAGAAGTCTATGGGAAAGTGGATCTTATCTTGACCTCTGTTTGTTTATGGGCTCAGTTACTCATTTGAACTCATCCCGAATGAGAAATTAAGCCTGTTATATAAATTTTTGTCATACTATGTTTAAAAAATGGAGGATTATCTGTGCTATGAAACACTCAATGGCTAATGATTTGTCGCATCAAACTGTTTGCATGTCCAATTGAAAATCTCTGAATCCCTGCATTAGCCCTATGACAGGCTGCAAGGACTCAGAGATTGGGCATGCAAAAAATTTCAAAGGATTCAAACCAGAACCTGTGAAACCAGTAGGTGATGGAGCTACATCCATCTTTCATACCATCTGTGGTGCATTTTCTCAGATTGTCCTCTGAAACAAGCTGTTTTACCTCCCTCTCCCTTTAATCTGGCTTTCAACTAATTGGCTGTCAAAGACATCATACAGGGAGATGAGCAGAACTAAATATCTGAAACCGAGTCCTTAGAGCTGAAGCCTGAACTTTTGGTGGGTAGGCTTTGCTTGTACATAGACTGGCCTCCTTATTTATTTTTGGCCTTTATACATTAATTTGTTTTGTTTTATTTGGGTTTTTTTTTTTTTTAACATTTTTTTCTTAATTATAACATTTTGACCCCAAAGTAAGGCAAACGCCTGGAAGATGCTCAAGACACACAGTGCTAAAGCACTAAATTACTACTCCTGAGATTTGAGCATCTTATATTTGGCTTGCCTTTATCATAGCAGAGCTGGGATTTGTGACTTTAATTGTCCTGCTGAATTATTATTTTTCCATCTTTACATAATAAAGTATTAAATACTTTCCTTATTTCTTAATCGGCAGTAGTTACATCAGCCACTAGATGGCGACTATATACTTCAACCAGTCCACTTGTTTCAACTGTCCACACACACACACACACACACACACACACACACACACACACACACACACACACACACACACACACACAGAGCGATGGAGCATCTGAATGAAATTACAGCTTGCTTGAGTAACTTCCTGTGTGTGTGTGAGAGTGTGTCAGAGCCACGCAAGGCTGAGCAGTTCAGTGTTACAGTCCACAGACAGTAGTTGGATACTGGAAATATAACTGTGTCTGGGTCATAGTGCTCTGTGAGTGATGTGAACTCAGTCGCATGTACCTAATGAGCCCCAGAGGAAACAAAAGTGCATATTCAAGTTCTTAAAGCCCTGCCTCAGCTGTTGGGTCGTGACTTTATGTGGGGTCATTTCCCATCCCGATGTGGTTGTAAGAGATTTCTACCCATGACTGTGTTTTTGGTGAAGATCTGTGAACATTTAAAGCAGTTTCTTAATTAACTCAACTGTTTTTAATGAACTGATGATCTTATTTTAAATTGCAGAGTTTTTAAAATTATTTTTTTCAAGTTTTCTATGACAAACACAACACTGCAGCCTTAAAAGACTTGCTTAGTGCTTAACAGTTTGAAGTATTATGTGTTTAATAGTATTTTTAGGGCCAACTTGATCCAGACAGCCGAGAGCTGTATACTTAGAACAATATGGTCCCCCGCGACCGTGAATCGGATAATCAGAAGAGAATGGATGGAGGATGTTATCTTACAATATTTACTATTCTGGCTTACCTGCTTTCTGTCTTGGGCGGTCGAGACATCAACCTGAGGCCATCTTTGGGTTTAAATTGAGGGACGATGTGACACCTGAAAGGTCTTAGGTTTAAGGCGTTGTTGTTTGTGTTTTCAGGCTGAATTGTCCTGATCTCTGCTCCCTGGATTATACTGAAAAGTAGCTGTTTGTTTCACTGATGTCTGCCTGGACTTCGCATGTGTTATTGGTGCCCTTGTAATGTAGTATCTGCATGTGTCAGAATAAATTAATGAATTAGAGGGCGCATTTGAGCCCAACATTTGCCCTGATGGTTAAACTGACATCACATTATGCCCAAGTGGATCCTCTCAGACTTTTGGGCGTGGAAAGTCCTACACTGGTGTAAAAAAATGCTTGAAATGAGCACAACCTTTTAACACTGCATTAAGTGCTGCTGTCAAGTCAGACTGGTTTCTGAAGAGGGTTCAGAGGTCAGGTTTGACTACAGCTCCTGGTGCAGTTGCGAAATGTCAGCAGCTTAAGAGCACTTACAGCTGGTGGCACCGTGGATGTAAAATCAAGATAAGTTTAGGGATTGTTTTCAGGCTTTGATGTATTATGTTAGGTTGAGTTTATGGCTGGCCTGGGGTTCAGCTTGTTTTTATAGTGGGTGATTTGCGGGTTTTGGCTGTGGGTCAGGTAGTAGAGCAGGTTGTCTGCTAATCTGTGTGTAATTCTGTGAATGAGATTTTTAGTAAAAAGGTGATATTTAAGTGCCAGGTTATTTACCACTGGTCAGATGTTGTCAGATGACCCGCAGTCATAATTTTTTTTTATTGAAAAGATTAACCTTTGGTCACTTTTTGTTGTGCTTTAACACTGTGATGGCCCATTGCATCTGTGATTTACTTTAAGTCATCTGAACTCTTCATAAAATAATCCCCTCTATCCGATGATGAAACATTTCTATCCTGGCAGGAGTGGTCTCTTCCATGAATTCAAAAGCCCGATCCACCAGACACAAGGGATTACTAAATTGTTCGAGTAGGCGTGCCCTATTTAAGCATCCAGACCAGCATCATCAAAACACCAAATGCGGGAATATCTTTGAAAAAGTGGGCTCCGTCCCTACAGCAGAGATTCAGACTTTTGGAGAATGCTCCTTTGGCAGGTTGTTTTTATTAGTCCTTTATTTATCCAGGTACAAAATCTCATTGAGATTAAAAATCTCATTTCATCTCAAGTCCTGCATCCACATGTGGCTCTGAATCACTTTGTCAGTAACTTTCAGAATAATCCTGCCAGCTCAGAGATAATCTAAGACAATCACATGACCTCTTAAAATATGTATTAATGTAGCTGTTTATTTTTGCAATTTTCCCCCAAAAAACAAACAAACAAAAAATTTACCATGTGTGCATGGTATTGCCATTTTTTTCAGTGCAGTTGAAGGGTTGAGCTCGGCCGTTTTCACACTGCAACTCCTCATCTGCATCTCATCTGCAATTTGAGTTGAAATGACAGATCTGGCATATATCCTACATCTGTCTGGATCTCATGAGGAAAGAGTGAAATTTTCATACACTCTAATGTGTTGGGTAATGTTATGAGTTTCCTGCAAACTCATTTATGTCCCAATACTGAAATTAAACAGGCCAAATAAGCTGTTATGATACTGTAGAAACGTTTGTATTCATCTGTGCACTTTTTCACATACTTTTTCAGTGTGGATGAAGTCACTTGAGGTCTCCACTTGCTGGCAGTAAGTGCTATAACAGCATTTCCACTGAGGGAACAAACTAACTCTTACCCAACTCGTCTTTCTTGCTCATGTGTGATTTATTATTTGTGAAGTCTGAGAACAGATTACAACAAATCTTCTTAATTAAACACCTACGCGCACAGTACCTCATACGGTGTCCCACCCTTCAGCACACACCCTTCTGTGGCTGTGAATTCACATGCTGTAAACCCCTCGCACACACACTCGCACAAGCACACAGACACATTTTATGATAACCTTAAATTATCATTATCGACTTTTGCTCATCTTCACACACAGAGACAAAAGGTCAGACAGAGTTTGCGTGTGTTTAGGGTATTTTGTGGCTTTGGAAATGCCAGATGTGTGCTGCGCTCAAACTGTAGAGGCTGGAACTGATTAAAAATTGAAACCTTTTCTGCTAGTTTTCTGTCTGTGGGATTAAGCAGCAAAGATGAGAAAAAGAAGAAATCTAACTTTAACCCTGTAAAGCCTGAACCATAATGTACCCCGTCTCTCACACTGTAGTTGCTGGAAAAAGCTCCAGCCCCCTCATGACCCTGGATAGATGGATGGATGCATGGAGGTTTTATTTACATATTTTTTGCTAAAACTGGCTGTTTTGTGTATTGCATAACAATATATTGTGCAATTTATTCAGGTTTTTTAATGGAAAATTATAATGTACAGGTCTAGAAACCACATGTATAAAATATGACACACTTGACATTGCAGGGTTAAGATATTTCAAGCAGCATGGCCTTATTGTGGTATTGGAAACAAAGAAAGAAAGAAAGAAAGAAAGCAGCTTTAGCCTGCCTACAGCTGCTGTGCATCTGCAAGATGCTTTGCAACCCACTTCTACCCCAGCTCACCCTTTCATTATACCTAATTAAAGTATGATCTGTTGTCAGTGAGGCCTGATTGGCACTTCCTGCTGCCTTCACCACTTCCAGCTTCCCACATATAAACATACAATGACAAGGAGCTCCCAGGCCAGAGCCATGCCATGTATGCCCATGTTACGAACCTGCATTGTATGTCTTTGTTTTGTGCAATCAAGCTCAGGAGTGACTGGTTCCAGCTGGAGGACCCGCCCATTAAATGGAGGCTGGAGTGCTGCGGCGAGAGAGGTTCTTGTGTTTCTCCCAACGTCCAAGCAGTACACCTGTGGCAGCCGCTGGCTGCGGTCACTTGGTGACAGTTGAGGAAGTGGAGTGGGTAGGAATGAGCTGCCGTTTCTTTTAATCACCCGTTTTCTCCTGTTTTTGAGTAAGTTAAGGAGGTCATACTGTCTTTATTCAGTTATTATTTAATCAGTTTAGCTTTGTTTTGTTTATTATTTTGGTGTTACCCGTTTCCCCCTTCCTATGTGTGTCCCGTTTTACTTCTCTTTGTGTTTCCTGCTTTATTTTGAAAGTCTTGTGTTTCCATGTTCAGTGTGTTTAGTTTTGCTTCCCCTCTGGCATCATGTTGATTTTTATCAGCTGTGTTTCCCCAGGTGTTTCCATTTCCCTCTTTACCTCTCTCTTGTGTCTACTTTTGGGTCCACACAGCAAACACACCAGCCCACCAGGTAACATTTTCATTTCCTTTAGCCCTCGGATTATTGAAAACACCTCAGATACGATTCAGGAAAAATTTCCCAGATCTGGAATTGTACAGAATGTTTTGTAACAGTCAAGGGAGTAAAGAATAGAAACAAAGAAATTGGTTGAAACAGAGTCTGATTGTTTTGTTTAAAAAAGAAAAGAAAAAAAAGGAAAACTGTTCTCAGTCGCTGTTATTCTAGAAATGATCTCATTACTTCACTTCCATTAAACCATTATGTCTCCCACCCTGTGTGGAATGAAAAGGAATAGTTTTCTCTTTTTTCTGCCTTCCCATTTCCCATCCTTGCAGCTTCCAGAAAACTGACGCATGCACTGGAACGACTTTATAAACAAATGAGATAAGATTAAATGTTACTGTAGAACATCTCCCACTTCTGCTCTCGCTTACCCTTAGATTTTCTTCTTCCTCCCTCTTCGGGGAGGTTTGCCTGTGATCTTTAGACTGTGATTATCAAGTTTGACTGCATCAGTGATAAAGTGGACAAAATTCCTGGAATAGTTTGTGTGCTGTGGTCACTATACTTCAACACTTCCATGTACATGTAGTGCTTTTTATAAGCTATTACAAGAACACATTTCCAGTAAAATCTGGAAAAGTGGAGTGTGGCTCATATTGTACTGTGACAAAAAAAAAGAGATTTTGTCCTGCTTTATTTGGCGTAGTGCTGCAGGTTTCTTTCTCAAAACACCTTCACCACTTTCTCCAATTCACCTCCAGGTAAAGCTGTTTCCTCATGTTGTGAAATGGGGGTGTGACAGGTAGGTAGATACGATGCAGACTGCACTACCTTCTTAATCCAGATTCATTTTGGTTCACGAACATTTGCACAGTGCAGCGCACATATTTCCTAATTGTGACAGTAGTTTTAAATATTTTTTTTGTGCTGGGTAATGTATGGATAGCTCATTTTACTGGGATCAAGGAAATAAAATAAATTACAAAATGCTAAACAAACTGTTCAAGTGCTGTACTATCTTATATAATATGCAATCTCCTTCTTGTTTGAGCTAAACACTAAAAAATACATCTGATTTTAATCATTTTCATAGGTATTTGGTCATAAAAGCTAATAAATTTTAATTTTGACCCAATGATGGCATTAAAGGAATCACAATAGTTTCCAGAATTCAATCTCTGGGCAACAAGCTTCAGTGAAATCAATAGCAACCTTTATTGCTATTAGAAGAATAAAGTTTTCCGTCACAGTTAGGGTTAGGCATCAAAATACTTGATTTGATTCAGAAAAATTATCTTGGTTTGAGTTTGAATGGACACATTCAGCACTATTAAAAATCTCTTAAGTCTGACAGGCAGAAAGCCCTGAGAGCAAAGTCCTCCCATGTGCCAGTTCAGCTGGTAATTGTAGGTTATGAAAAGCCAAACATGCCAAACGTGGTGTAGAGCTGTTAAATTGGTACAATTCCTTATGGTTATATTTTTGTTACTACGGTACAGCTTGTACTCTTAGATTAAATACAACAGCAGGGCTGTAAGGGTCTTTTTTTTTTCTTGTGTCTGTGTTTTAGTATAAAGCTTTGAATGACATAAAACCATCAAAACTGATGAACACCAGTGATTCTTTGAGGTTTAAAAGCACATCAAGTCCATACTTTCTCTCTTTGTCAGCTGTGTGTGTGTTTGTGTGTTTCCACATACTCATCCACCGACTTCCTGTCTCTGGATTGTGATGCCATCAGAGCGAACTATCAGCTGGGATCTACTAGCTTCGGATGTTAGCTTTGGGATTTGGGATGCGCGTGCGCACTCTCACACACACACACACACACACACACACACACACACACACACACAGGAAAAAACTCTCACAGTGGTTTGTTGGTAGAAAAATGAAAGGCGTAGTCAGTAGTTCTGGGGACCAGATGTTCTGTCTGGAAACCAGGAATGAAAATGGACAGAGCAGAGCTCAGTTTGTTACACAGAAAAGAAAAATCTGATGAATTACAAATAATCTATAACAGGTGGGATTATCTCTTATTACACAATTGCCAAGTTACTACACATTCAATATAAACCGCATCTACTTGCTTCAGCAGGTGGTGAATTCCCTCAGCGCAAAGCACTGATTTGGTGATTCACAAGTGTCTAGACATTAAGGCTAAAACTGAGCTGCAAATTGAATATTTCTTAGCATGTCTAGGATACACCTAACAATTTAAATACAGTCATTTAATGTTGTTGAACAACAGTCAGAGCATTTAACAGACAATTTAAAAAAAAACCTCCTTTCAGGCAATTCAGTCAGGTTTACACTGGGTGTTTGAAAACTATTGTAGAACACAACAAGCTTTAAGTTTGGCTTTCTATTAACTTCCCAGAATACAAAAAGCACTGGTACTGTTACAGCATTGTTGTTCACTGAAATAAAACTACCTGCTGATGTCCTAAATGTGCTAAATGAAGCTAAAAAGGCACTGGAGGTGTGACCAGAAAATTACCCCAAAACATCACCACAGTGCAACGCCCATCACTGTAAACTGTGCACCACAGTAAAACTGTCCAGTTTTACCTGCATTTACTTTTCTGTATAACCTGGACAATATAAACATCTTCTATTTTTTGTGAGATGCATAACCAGATAACTTACAAGTACTAACACGTCATACAGATGTACATTTTAAAATAAAAATGTAATAAAAACTGTAGTTTTATGTTTTACAGCATCTGTACCTTTTTTTTTGTTTTTTTTTTGTTATATTAGTTGTTATATTTGGTATATTTGGTATTTGTTTTATTTGGCTGAACCATTAACTGCCTGTGTGGCATCAGCTATGAGGACTGCCAGGCTGGAGCCCATGAAAATGTATTTTTCTTGACAGCAGGCTGTTTTGCATTAAAATACCTATTGGACCTAATTATTTATTAACTAAAGGTGGAACATTCTCTGGATTATTCCAGCCCTGTTAGTTACTCTCATTTATGCTTGCTATTAAAAGATGTGATCCTCAATAAGGATGTGAGTCTGTATTTTAGTGTAATCTGGCATGAATCTTTCCTTCTGTTTACACTAAATGTAGATGCAAGATTGCAATGTCAAAAGTAACTTCCAAGTACAAAGCAATGGTGTTGCATAGTGAACTTACTTCTGTGGTCCTCTGGATTGTCATAATGTGGTCTCCTGTAATTTGGCTCATTAGCTCAACAACATGAGATATGAATGAATAGTTGTAGATTAGGAGGCAGAGCCTTCATCTTTGACTCCTCTCTTCTGTGGAACCTTTAGGCTTAAAACTTTCCTTTTAGATGAAGCAAATAGTTTGGGCTGGATCAGCTGATGCTGAACCTTGCGCTAAAATAGGCCAGACTGGAAGCTTCCAGTGATGCATTTTTTACTTGTGTTTAGAAACCATTTTGCATTTAATTATTATTAGTTACTATTAATCTCTGGCTCTCTCCCACAGTGTGTCTTGGCTGCCCCTCCCTGATGTTGGTTCTGCTGAAGGTTTTTATTCTGTTAAAAGGGAGTTTTCCATTATATTGTCACCAAGTACTTGCTAACAGAGGGTCGTCTGATTGTTGGGGTTTTATTGTTTAGCTTTCTTTCATTTTTCACTGGCTATTTGTTTGTTTTAGTGAATAAGAAACAAAATTATTGTACACAAACTTCCCCTTTCCTGAAAGTTCAGGAAAGTCCAGTGTTCATAAAAGACAATGTTCTAGATAAAAAAACACGATATGCATCTAACGCAGCCAAACAAAGGGTGCAACGGGTAATTGGTGTGAACGTTAGATGGACAGGAGGACCTTTCCTCCTTTGGGTATCCTGTCATTTTTGTCCAGTCTCAACAGCAATCACACAGGGTAACAGGCGACAAAGTGGACCAAAGGGATTTTGGACAAGATGACTGATGAACTTCCTTTACCGATTTCCTCTGCCAGCTAGATGCAGACAGTTTTAAAAATGACCATACTTCCCTTGATGAACAGACAGCTTCATTGACTCATGGTTGTCGTACGAAGCTGGTTCATTTCTCCCCACAACGAAAAGGAAAATATCAAACATGCACCAAATAGCACCAAAAAAAAAAGCTGACCATCATTTTATTCTTAATTTTTCAGGCATTACTGTGCCTCTGATCTGTAATGACTCACGCTGAGGTTGTTCTGGGCTTTTCAGCTTATGGAAAAAAAACATCCTGATTTCCAACATTCCTGTGGGTAGTTAAAAAAGTCATTACTTTAACATGAGTAAATACCAAATAAATGTTCAGTGTTATAGATTTTCAAACTGTTTATAGCATGTCACTTTTCACATTGTTGATTTTTATAAACTACTATGGTATATGAATTTGGTTATTGGTCAACTAGGTATTGATAAAGAATTAAGTGCAGGAAAGTGTGTAAGTTAACATGTTGACTCATATGAATAACTCACCCCAATCCCACTATACAGTAATGAAAATGTCATGATATTGTTAAATAAAATTTAAAAAATTGATCATTTCCTGATTTCTGCTTTCTAAGCATTGCTTAAGACAAAGATGCTACATGGTGATATTAAAAGAGCACCAGTCAAATATCCAGTGGGGCCAAACAATCTATAAAATGTGCTGTAAATATAAAACGTGCTGTTCATTTCTACAACATATCTACAAATCCCTTCTGTACCATTGTATAGACTATCATTTATGTACTGTGCTTTCATTTTAGTACTATATCCTGACCACCGTAATAGTATGCATCTGTGCACCTTCCCTTCCCTGAATTAACAGTGTTTCTCCTGTGAGTTGTATAAGTGGATATTTGGTTTAAGACAAGTTAAACATTATATCTGTTTCTATAGTTTGTGAAGTTATTATAACATAGTGCTTATTCTGCAACACTTGGTTCAAGATGATGGCATACCAATGCTTAGACTTAGACAAAGCAAAATGAAGTCATTGCATTTGCTCCCAAAATCTCAGAAATATACTTTAATAGGCATTGAACTGGCCTCCAGCACCATTGTGAGGAACCTTGGAGTCAGTGTGTTGATCAGGATACGTCCTTTAACTCACACATTAAACAGTTATCTTAGATTTAGTCTTCGATGTATTGTTAAAATAATTAGTATGTCGTTACTGACAAATGATACTGTCTACAGTACTCAAAGGAGCTTGCAAAGAAAAGCGTCTGGACTTAAAGAAGTCCAGACGTTAGAACCTTAGAACTGAAGAAGCCTCTTCAGTTCTAAGGTCAAATTTGACCTTAGAACTGAAGAAACTTCTCGGATGAGAGGTGAAACGTCTTCATGTAACTTAAAGAAGTCCAGACGGTTTTCTTTGCAAGCTCCTTTGACTACGATGACCTGGATATGTCTACAGTACTGTCATTTTTTGTTGTTCTCTTTGGAAAACCTTCAGTAGATCCAAAAAACAGAGAGCACTAACAAGAACCAGAAAGACATGAACATTTCCCCTTTATTAACTGCTCCTCAGTGGCTCCCTGTCAAATCCAGAATTGAGCTGAAAATCATTTTCCATACATATAGTTCTGGTTTCTATAAGCACAATGGGAGATGGAGCTTTTAGTTTTCAGGCCCGTCTCCTGTTAAACCAGCTCCTATTCTGAGTTTGAGTTCCTGTTGTCAAAACTGTCACATCCATAATCAGATATGTGCTCTGACTGCAGGTCTTCCCATGAAGCCCTTAACACTTCTTCTCAATTCCCTCTTTGTCTCACCCCATGCATTTACCCAAGACTTTTTGCGTGCACCTCTTATTTCTGCTCTCGTAGTTTGGATTTTGACTTGGATGTTGTTCATAGTCTTTCAAGCTCCAACCAGTCACAACAGATGGCTGCCTCTGTCTGAGCCTGGGTATGCTGGTGATCTCTTCCTGTTTAAAAGGAGTTTTTTCTCCCCACCTTTGCCAGGTTTTTGCTCATAGAGGATCATGTAGTCAGTAGGGTTCTGATACTAATATTGTGTGGTATAAACTTACAATATAACACATTTGCAGTGACTGCTGTTGAGAACTGGTGTTATTTAATTAAAACCAAAGTATTATTATTTTTTGCTGGTTTGCTTAATTCTCTGATGAGAAAAAAAAAAACCCAAGTGAAACATATCTCAGACTGCTTTGTCTGAGTTTCACTTCATGATATCCTAACAAGCTGTTTTATATTTAAACTTGAGGAATTAGGAGTCAGTCCTGACTCTTAATATCCCTCTTTTTCATTTTATTTATTTTTTTTCTTTTGTTAAGGAGGAACTGAAGGCAACAGACAGCTGTCTAATGAGTCAGTCTACCATCAACTATTCTGAGGAGGAACTTCGGGTTTTTCCAAAACATACATGTTTCAAACAATAATAATCATAATTACGAAGTTCTACATTCAGTGTTCTTTAAATAGCATGGATTCAGTCTGCACATGTCTGGCTGGCTGTGGTCAGACTGCTGACAAAACTGTTATTGTTAAATCAGTTACACACCCTCTGTTACACACTGGGATGTTTCCAGGTCACATTTCAGCTTTTTGAGAAATATTAGTGTAAGCAGCCAAAACAGAGTTTTGTACTTCGAAACAGGATTAGGGGCTTGGAGGGGTTACTTCAGGTTTAACACTGGGTTTTCTCACTTAACAAATGGATTTGGTGCTTACCAGAGTAGACTGTACACTACAAGGGCAACTTCTGCTGCAAAACTAACCTGCTCCAGAGTAGGTGATGTACAGGATGTGTGAGATTCATTTTGTAATTGAGAAATTAAATCAACTTTTAAATGTAAGACTTTCTGATAGGTCAGAAGGAGACTGAGAGGTGACAATCAGTGATGTCAACTGGCAGCAAAATAATTAAGAGGACTAGCATGAGGATAAGTGTTTCAAAAGGAAATACATTTCTCTGGTAATACTTTAAACATGAAATATTCACACTTTCACATTTGTGTGAAACAACACAAATAATAAGCGGGTAATACTTGAAAAACCCAAGGTCAGCATACTGTCTTACTGTAGAGAGTCTTCAGCCTCCACTAAATCCTCCTGTGGATCCTGTGGTGTTGAGAAGTGTTAGGAGAGAGAAAAGGCAGAAAATGTTGGACACACCTGTGTAGGCACCTGTAAATGCATTATCTCATAATGCATTTACAGGGTTTTTTTATTGTTCAACTTAAATTATGGAAATTATTAGTTGTTGTTGTTGTTGTTGTTAAACAAAACGTGATGAGTAGAGGTGGGCAGATCAATCCAAATATCGATTGTATCGATACCAACACTGGTATCAGTATCGGATCAATACTACCGCAAGTGAATCGATACTTTGTTTCTATCCTCAAAGTCCAGTATGTATCCCACTGTCCATCATTCTCTTTTGCAATTCCACGATGACAGGTCGCCAGTCTGTGGCAGGTCTAACACAGAGAGACAGCCAGTCAGTTTCACTCACATTCACATCTACAGACAATTTCGAATCCCCAATTAACCTAACCCCACTGTATCCCACTGAACTGTGTTAAATACATTTTTATCTTTTTTTTTAAAATGAAGAAATATCATCACGTTAATTCTTTATAGCCTATGGCAGATTTAAATGACAGAATACATCAAGACAGACTCCTCTCCTCTACACAAGCTCCCTTAGGTTAAAAGTATCGGTATCGGCATCGGCAATACTGTTCTTAATTTACTTGGTATCAGATCTATACCAAAATTTGCAGCATCTCCCAGCACTAGTGACAAGTGTCATTAGTGACTATGAATTTGTGCAATCATTATATTCTACTATAGTAATACATGGTCAGTATGATAGCACACATTCAGAGTTGGTTGCGTATTTTAAACTTACATGGTTTCAGTCTCATTTGAGTCCATCTCCCGTCTGCTTTGGCCATCAGCTGACCTGTGACATAATACAGAGGCTAACATTCAACAGAAAAGCCCAAAAACATTCTTTTATAGACTTTTTCAGATATTCTCTCTGACTCTATATTTATAGCCATATATCACAAAAAAATAGCTATTTCTCTGATTGTTGTTAATTTAGTCATTTTATCATACTAGCTAACACTCAGAGTGGATAACATTGCTTAAACAGGCCAGACAACTACATGCCGTAATGTAATATTAAGCTAATATTCCATTCAGTCAACCCAGCAAAAAGTCAGATTTTGAGGCCCTTTCTTGTAATTTCACAATTTTGGATGAAATGACATTAGGATAAAACACTTTACAATTAATTAGTTGTTCTTTGTTAATACTTTGGGTTTGTTATACTAACGTGGCATCAGTAAACATGTCCAAAATCAAGCGTGTGCTGATAGCATACAGCATACAGTCTTATGGCAACTCTAAAGCCATGTTAGGCCTTAAATAGTAATATAATTCAACAGGACATCCCTAGCTCTACACTTTTATAGCTGACATTTTGCTATCTTTCCAGTCCTACTGACCACAGTGTCTAAAGCTCACCAACTTTAATCCAATATTATTCATTTGCACTGTGAAACCTCTTTGGATTTTCTGCGCAAACGTGCACTGGGAAAGAGCATGCACTGGGAGACCACAAGTTGATTTATTGAGTTGATAAGGTAATGTAAGAAAAACCAAATAAGGAAATGATACCCTGGCTATACTGAGCTTCCCTCACAGCACAGGCACCAAGACAAGTGGGATATGAAATTACCACTTGTCTTGAAGGTGGGGGTGTAGGTTTCCTGTTGGTGCTACTTGAAAGTGATGAGCACAGCTCTAAAGTACTCAGTAAATGACGTATTGTACTCCTAGGACAATCATCTTTTCATTACAACATTCTGTTATGAATTGCACCTGAAACCGTATTGTGCGCCACTTTATATCATGCACCGTCTTCCCAAAATTGTTAAAATGCTAATGCATCAGGGTCCCTCCCTGTTTTTCCGACATTCCCTGCCTTTCTGGATTCCCTCAGTCCGCCCACCTCCTCCAAACAGGAGGTGAATCAGTTAATGTGATTCACCACACCTGATCTCCATTACCTCATCACAATCCTCGCTGGTTTATTTGTTTTTGTTTTTTACATTTCCAAACACGTGTTTGTTAAAAACACTCCACTGCATCTGGACTGCATTTGTGGATGGATTTGTGTCTTTTGTCTTTGTTCAGCTGACTGAAATGAATCACCAGTGAGCTTCCCTCAATGGTGACTTATAAAGGACCATGTTCATCTGTGAGTCACTGTGCTTTATTTACTCATTAAAAGCCTATTTAAAAAGTCAGTATGAGAGCAATTACCTTTGTGCACATTGTATAGGCTAATCCATTACAATGAGACACAACAGCTACAGAGCTTTAAACTGAATTAAGTGATTCAAATCAGCAAAATGTTCCCACCACAGCTCAGACTACAGACTGGGATATTCAAATGAAAAAGCTGAAGGTCACAGTATGATGAAGCCAGCAGAACTACAGAATCTGCTGAACTCAAAGATGCTGCACTGGGAGGTGTGGTCTTTTAAACTCATCAGAAAATGTGAAACCTTATAAGCAGGGTTTGTACCCTTTAAACTGTGCGTGGCAGGCCACCTCACTGAACTGCTGTGGCTCAAACGTGTGGTATCCACAGACAGTCCTGATTCTGATCTAATAACATACATGGTTAAATAACTTACCAGGTGTTTTACTTTATATTTATGGTGAGACCCAGTCATGCAGACCTTGTGGCTTCCCTAACCTGATAATATGGGCACCAAAAAATGCACGAGGTTCCATGTAAAGTAAACAGCGTGTTCCTGGTCTCAAACATTCCATCAAAAATAAACTTGACTTTATGGAAATGGACTGGAATTTACCAATACATTTAGTTATTCTATGCACTACATCTAACTTGTAGCCACGGCCAATTTGGAATTGCTATGCAACCTAAGGTGCATGTCTTTGGATTGAGGAACTAAACCCACACAGCCACAATGAGAGCATAGAGACTCCCACAGAGAAGGCCTCAGAGTTTCATAGTTTTCTACTGTGAATCAACAGTGCTGACCACCGTGCCACCCATCGTCCAGCACTGCACTTTACATACATACAACACCCTATTAAGTTTAGGGTCATAAGTCTTGTCTATGTCCAGAAAACCTTATTTTGCCTCTGCTCAAATCCATTTAAATATGCCAGGTGAAGCAAACAGCCAAAGAGGGGAACCTTTATGCTACATCTTGAGTGTTAAGGCTGGGAATGATGTCCCACTTATGACCATATTCCAGAATCAGTAGGTTGAAAATGTCTTGCTAGGTTGTCAGTGTGTTGCTTCCTAGCCATTGGTATTGCTAACAATACCTGGAGTACAGCATAAGATTCTTTTTTGCACTTTAAAACACTGCTGCATGAGTAGATCCTGGTCGGTGCTCTGCATAAACCTTAATAAGGGAGTAACAAATGCAAAGAGTGGTTGTACAAATTATAAGTTCTAAAGTTTTACTACTGTTTATGCACGCTATGCTAGCCTGATTTGGTAAAAGATTCATGCTGCAGATGCCCATCTTCCAGCTACAGCACACGAAAGGGCTGTTCTTTTCATGATGAAAAAACAACCTGGGTCAGAGTGCAAGTGTGCTGGTGTCTGTAATGAAGAAGGACCTTTAGCGCTAGCTTGGAGAATGACTGAAAAATACAGCTATTTAATCAAAGACATGTCTGGAGAAATGTACGCCAGCTAAGATAACAAACTCCTGGTGTAGTTTCTCAGCAAGTTAAGAAAGTCATGGTCTGCTGAATGGTGTTGCTGCTAAGCTGAAACAGAACAAAGAGGACTTGTTTGTTGCAGATAGAGTCATAGGAGGGGAAACATTTTTCCCGATATGCAACTGGAAAATATTTTAGTGCAATAAAACCATGTGTAAATGGATGGAAAAAATGCAATAATAGATCAAGTGTCTTTGAAATAATGCAACTGAGGTTGTGCAGGAGTTTCATGACTTTAAAGAACCCTTGAGGCTTAAAAAATCCCCACAGTTAATGTCAGCTATAAAAAAAAAAACCCTAACAACTTATAATTTAAAGATATGCCACAGCCATAACTAGAGGTGTGTGCTGCAACATCCACACACTGCAAAAGCCAAGTTCGTGTTAAGATAGTCTTACATGTAATATTAAAATTCTGACATTGATTTACTTTTTCTTTCTGGTTTTTAACACACTTAAGGATCTGGGATCATAGTAACATGACAAGACTACTGAAACATTTCAGACATTTTTACAGAGAACAGGTGAACCGGTGAGTCTGGACTCGTGTGATCAAGAAATGCACAAAGGGCTGCAGGACAGATGAAAGTGGGCGGACCTGAATGATAATAGTACAAGCTGCAAAAACAAATGATTTACCAATTACAAACAAACTGGCAACCACAGAAAACCAGCCTGTAGTTTTTTTTCTCCCTCTTACACACCATGTGACCCTACCATTCAATATCATTTTACTATTTCACAAGAAATATGAATACCAGTGCCACTGTCATGACCCTAAATTTGACACTTCTTCAGCAAGTAGCTATCTCAGTTTAGCACAAAGATGGGGAGAGGCAAAGCAGTTAGTCAGGGTTTAAGCAGTGGCAATAAAACCTGCCATTCAGCAGTGACACTTTGCATGTAAGTAAGTAAGTAAAATTTATTTATATAGCACATTTTACAGATAAAAATCACAAAGTGCTTCACACTAAGATCAGGTTACAGGAGGTTAAAAAAAAGCTCCAAGTTGACCTCAAAATCACCCTCTTATGCTTGTTTTTCAGTGGTCAAACAGACCTTATGGGACCTACAGGCAGTTTTCCCCTCCAATTAAAGTCAGAGCTGACTGGAGATGTCATCACTCTTTACCACCTTCAAATCTAGTGATGAGTATGATGGGTGTAGGCATGCACAAAAAAAGTTTGATTTCTATGTATTCATTAAAACTTGGCATTTTAGACATATTGTGACATAATATAACTTGTTAGCTGTTACAAACTGCTTTTTGCGATCTTCTGGCAACTACAAATGATTTTGATTGAGTAGGCTACACTCTGACTAGGGAGAGTAGTGAAAAAGAAAAAAGGAGTGCTTTAATCTTCATCAAGCTCTGTCTCCAGAGGATAAATGTCATGGTCTATGCTCGCTCATGCTTCTGACACACTGTCTGTTGGACTAAAGCCATTATCAGACTCCTATCATGCAGTTTGATCCTGACATGTTGCTCCTGTTGTCCTGTGCAATCTGCAGACATGGTGGCTCCAGCAGCTTCTTCTCAGGGGGGCAGATTCATGCTGTGAAAGCACTCCAACCAGCGGATAGGTATCATGAGCAAATTAGACCTTATTCAGCAGCTTTCACTGGTTTGTATGGTGAAGCAGATTATGTTTTATTTGCTACTTTAACCCAATAGGAATGTACAGGCTCTGGCCATGAATATTGTTTTTCTCTTCCATTTTACACCTCTGAATGTCATGATGTTTGTAGGCTCATAAGTGCATATGTAAATGTAGTCCTGGTTGTGGGTGTGAGGAACATGAGCCTCCTGAGCAACAATAAAACTTTGCAACTTCATTGCATATTTTCTCAAGGAGCCAGAGGTGAATCATTTGTGCATTTTACACAATATGGAAGTGAAACTCCATTTTTCATAGCTTTTAAAAGCTAATGCAAGTATTTATTACTTGTCTTTTTTCCAGCAGAATTTGTGAGATTTATGGGCATGTGGCTTATTCAGCCTATGTTAAAATACCTCCAAGGTCAAACCAAAGCTTAAAACCACAGAGCCTGACATACAAAAACAGGAGAAAAGAGATAACAAAATGCTACACATTCCATATGCAGCTCTGACTACTTCCATGAGGGTATTTAGAATTGCCTCATACCGCATACTCGAGTACCTACATGTTCATGTTAACAAGCATAGCTACATGTACTACGCTACAAGTACCCAGATGAGGTACTCATAATGATTAGTTGACTATTTAAAGCTATACACCTACCACACACCAAAAGAGAAGAACCAGGCTGATTTGTTGTACGCATGTTTAAAAATGTGGGAGTGTGGTCAGACTGGACCGCAACACGCCCCTCCAAACAATTTGGAGCTTGTAGGAAGATGGTGGTGATGCAGCTTCAGGTTTGATACTAATAATATGTCACTAGTGTGGTGGAGATTTTTTGTAGATGTTAAACAATCCACCCACATGGGGCCACAAGCCAGTGTGCTCCTAGTTCCAGACCAAAACTCAGAAAAATGATGAGGGTTGAATCAGGTGAGCATCTAGTGTAAAGTCTTTGCTGAATCAAACACGCGGATCATCAACTAATAGAAGAAGGTTCTAGGAAAAGATGGAGACAGATGATCTGCTGTGGTGACCCCTAAAGGGAGATGCTGAAAAAATAAGAAGTTACATTTTTGTCTCCAAGTTGAAAACTTATAAAAGCACAACTTACTGTGTTGAATTCATGCACTTTGACTTTTGACTTTCATGTTTACTATGACGCACATAGTAAGCACATAGTATGCTGCACAAAAGGTGTTGCTTACATGATGGAGGCAGGTTTGAAAAAGAGAAAAGCCCACAAGCTGGCTGTTGACACCACAGCTGTCATGCTGGCCAATCAGCTTTCTGCAGCCACCTATTCAGTCACTCACATAAGCGTTCAAAAATACAAACACAGGGTTGTCACACGAGCTTTAGGTTGTAGTGCTTTTGCCTGTGTAAGGGCTCAAAATGTGTGCCAGTGAGAAAGAGCGCTTTAAATGTGGCCCTCCCCCTTCAGATCCTTTCAACTGAAAACTCTCAGCCCTTTTTTTTCTTAACCTCCCTCCACACATTCCTCCACGTGCTGTGTGGATGCCACGTCAGCTGTGTCAGCCTGACTCTGCACTGACTGTGTGTGTCTGTGTGTGTGTTTAAAGAGCTCTGAAGGACCGACTGCTTGAGTTTACAACCTGTGAGGCTTCCTGCAATAAATACCACGGAATCAAATAAAAATCGCGTTCAACAACTTAACAAAGTACTCCGTGAAAACTGAACTTAAACATACTGAGACCTTAAGAAGGAAAGGTCAGAACACATAACAGGAGACACAGACCAATCCTAAATTCAATGAGTTTGATTAAGGCTAGGGAACATGGTGTGCTTTTGGTTACATGTTGGTTAAGCCCCAAACAAGTGCTGCCACTGAGTAAATTTCTATGAGAAGTCAAAAGGAGTTAATTTGAGCATTTTTCCTCTGGCCTTTAGTGCTCCTTATCCATCTAGATTACTGTGGCGCACCCCGTTTTAGAGACATTGACTATAGCCTGCATTCTACCGACAGTAGTGGAAAAGCCCAAAAATGCATTTTAAAAACTCATCAGCAGCGTCTCTTTCCAGAAATCATGACTCAGTTACTACAAAAAATCTTTTTTGGTAGCAGTTTGACGTAAAAGCCTGCAGCTAACATTACAGGTCAGCTGAGTGTTTGAATACAGTTGCGTTGTAAGTAGCTGGATGTTTGTTTCCACAGTGTGACACGGTGCCACAGTTACTGAGTGTCATTTAGAAAGAAAAAAAGCCCATGATCATTTCTGCAAGATATTTTCTAATATCTTTTTTTTCAGATGCATTTCTTGGCTTATTGAGCACCACACAGAAAGTGGCACGTTGTTCCATTATATTTTACAGTAGGCTTGCATTTCTCCAAAACTGGGCGACTCATTCAAAAAAAAAGTATATTAAAATAAATCCCTGGATGCCAAAGGATTTTGATTTTGAAACTATCCCTTTTGCCATAACCAAGGACTGGGTCAGATGTCGAGGACCAAGAAATACATAATAAGAGGTGGGCTACTGGAACAAGACACACATAGACTAGGACTAAGAACGTGAAAATGGCAGGACTGTCTGTGCAAAGATTCCCCCGAGAGTCTGCCACATCTGTGCTGCTTATGGATGAGAAGTTTGTAAGTCCCGATGGCATACACCTCCTAAAGTGGCCGAGAACAACAAGAGCTAATATCCTCTGAGAGTTTCAGTTCCAGACACATAAGCAGCTGCTGGCGAACCAACTGCAAATGTCGGTGTTTGACAAGAAGCAGACGAGAGCAGTACTGATAGATGTGGAGATCCCAGTTGACAGCAATATCAGAAAGAAAGAGAATGAGAAAACTGAGAAGTAAGTGGTTGAAGGAACAACTGGAGCAGATGTGGAAGTCCAAAGTGGTCCCAGTGGTACAGCATTAGGAGCTGTAACCCTCAAACTAGGCGACTGGCTGCAGCAGTTTCCAGACACAACATCTGAAGTTTCTGTCTAGAAGAGTGTAGTCCCTGGTGACAGCTAAGATACTGCGCAACTCCTTGGCCTCTGCTAGACAACAGGAGCTTAAGGAAGACAGCACCCATATGTAATATTTCATTCATATATAAATACAATTCAAAAAGCAGTCAAAAACATCTGGAACTGTTCCAAATGCCTCGAACAGTACAGCCCTTCAAAGCTATGTATGTAAGTGTAGAGGAGTAGGCATGGATGGCTATCTAGAGAGCAGAGTCAGGTGTAGAATCTGTGACGAAGCCTTTTTTTTTTTTTTGGTCTCCGGGGTGTCGAGGCAGCAAACTCCTGCCAGCAGATTCCTGCCTGAAATAGAGCGAGTGGAGGATTTCACTGACCTGACCCACTCAGCTGCATTGGACACATCATATTCTCTCTGATGACATAGTAGCACATTTATTCTTGGAGAGGACTCTGAATGAGGCATGCTACAGCTGCATGAGTGAAGGTGGGGCCAGTTGCTACAGTATAGCCGGCCAATCAGCAGTGTTGGTGCCACCTCTGCTTAAACACATGATCATGAGTGAAAGAGTGCCGTGTGGATCACTGAAATACGTTTTTTTTATTTTACAAAGGTGCATGTTTTTGGCTTTGTGACAGGAACTTTCTCCAAAGTAAACTCTAGAGAAAGGTCATTCTTTTTGTATTTTTTTCCATAAGTTGTATATGATATAGAGCAGGCTGGCATTTAGCCTTACAAATATAGAATGGCTGTGCGGCCAAACACAGTTCAGGCTCAGTGTCACTCTGTGAACACTTCGTCACTTTTCCTGGAGGGAGAAAGAAATACTCCCGCTGCCCAGCTGTCCAAAAACAGTGCTGGTGCTTTTGATTCCCAGAAGATCACCCAGTGAACCTGCTGAAGCAGGATAAGGAGGGGCGGGTAGGGAGGTCGTCAGGTTCTTGGGTTCTGTCCCAGTCGTGGTGAGAAGGAGCAGCAGGGGAATGTGTGTGACTGCAAAAAGCCGCCAAATATGGAGAGGATGGATAAGCATCCAAACACGTCCCCTTCAAATGGATTGTGGTGTGTGTGCATGTGTGTGTGCACGTGGGGAAAAAGTTATCTTGATCTATACTAGTGTCAGCTGATGCAGGCAATGTATCATGCTTTTATCCAAAGATTAAATAAAAAAGAAAAAGAGACATGTTCAAACCACATGTATTTATGAACATAAAGGATAGAACATGATAAAAGACAGTAGAAGGTCTCAGAAATTTCATTTATTGAGCTGCAGTTTAACTATAGTATCACTTGTTATAAACGCAATTAGCCTATTAAATGTCCATTATTGGGCAGAATGGTGAAATGGCGGTTAGCACTGGGTTCCTGGGTTCAAATCCTCCACCTGGCTGAGGCCTTTCAGTGTGGAGTTTGCATGTTCTTCCAGAGTCCACAGGGGTTAGGTTCATTGGTGATTCTAAATTACCGATTAATCATCACCAGTTAAGTGTGAATAGTGGTCTGTGACAGACTGGCAACCTCATGAACTCATTATTGTTGATAATCAGTAATGTAACAATATTTTGTTACCAGGGAATTTGCGGTAAATGGAACATCTTGGTAAAAGGCATGTCTTTACTACCTGCCCTGCAGGCGGTTCAGACGTATTCAGTAAGGAGTGGTCAAAATCGAACTCAAGTTTAAAGATTACTCCAGCTTTTTGCATTAAATGTCAACGTGGCTGCAAACCCACACTTTAGGTGCAATAGTTAACCTTTGAGGGCGGCCCCTTTTCACATTTTGATTGCAGTCACAGAGTGGCAGAAGTGGATAAACACAACATTCTCACTGGTTATTTCATAATGTTTGCTGGTTATTAACCGCTCTGCAGAGTCTGCAGTCAAACACAGTTTTGACTCAGTGCCAGAACAACAAAAAAAAACACACATTTTGCCAACCCAGTGCAGACATGTAATCGTCTTCCTCTCTCCCACGTGTTCTTGCTTTTTCTTGCTTGCTTGCTTTTGGTTTTCATTTGAAGAACACTAAAGGAGAAGCTACTTCTTTAATTTGCTGGGCAAACTCAGACAAGTGTGGCTGCTGAATGCAGAAGTGATGCAGCACAAATAAATATATAGCAGATTATGATAAAAACACTCTTGGGGTCATGATGATAAGTCAATTTTCTTCTAAAATGTGACTGAAGCAGCTTGTCTTTGCATTTCTCGCTCTCCCAGTCTTTCTTCTTGTAGTCCTAAAAATAAAGTCCAGTGGTAAGAACACTCCACCGCACTAACCCTGATCTCCCGCCCTTTTTCCACCCCTCCTCCTTCTGGTACGTCCCAGAAGTTCAGAGAATCTTCCACAGTTCCAGTTTCAGGGAATGCTGGGAACGTCAACAAGCTGCCAGCTCCAAAAACTGTGGCTGGCCTTAGACACGGTCTGCCTCCTTCACATGTAGTTAACATGTGAGATTGTTAGCTGCCAAACATTCTGTATGTTTGTACTTCTCCCTATCTGATTGGTCCACTTCAAGTTTGTACAGCTACCTTATTGGGTGGCAAGAGAACTTTGTGTTCCTGCAGCATGTGTACCCAGCAGCACAAAGCATCATTATATCTAATGAAAACAATTTTTATACAGTTTTATTTTTTATGTTATCTTTTACATTTTCTTGTTTTATTTGTGAATATGTTGTAAAATGTGATAATCCATCTTAAACTGTCCTTTTAAATTCATTCTCTACTGTCAAATCCTTAAATAGCAGCAAAACTGCAGCTGATAGACTGAAAACTAAAACTACCCTGAGCAGGTTATGTTCTGAGTTAGGTATGATATAGACTCTCTTCTGGGAGTATACTTTTTATAGGTGCAGGCTGTTACACCATACCTTATTGAAACTACTGAATAAAGCATGAACTGTGTGCCTCATCGGAGTGTCCAGGTATTATTTTAGTCATTTAGGAGATGTACTAAACTAAACTAAACTAAACTAAACTAAGAAACTATGTTCTTTATAGATTTCTAGTCATCTTTTATCATCCTCTGATAGTGTCTCTGATTGGAGAAGGTGGCGCTCGTAGGGATCATTTTCTGTGGAAGAGTCATATGACTCCTTTCAGACTGACCAAAAACTGCCACCAGCACGTTTTTTTTACCAGCTTTGTGTGAATGTTATCCCGACTGCCAATGATAGGGTAAGTGAATCTAGATAATGGAAAGATACCTTGGGTATACTGAACTCCCTTTGTAGTAGAGCATCTTGATAGAGGACAAAAGAGGAATTGTATTTGCAATATTTCAGTCTCAAAAAAGCACCATCATCAAATGAGAATTTGGCTTTAATTTGAGAAGTGTCACACTGGCAATGAGGAAATGAAATTTTTTTTAGGAACTCTAAAGGAACTGAAGATTAATTTTACCTCAGAAGACCTTTTTGGAGAGACGCTGTCACTAGTGTAGGTAGTGGTAATGCACCTCTACCCTAGTTGCCAACCACCAATAAACCAAGAAAAAGAAGAAGAACTGCGTTTTACTTCACACATGCTGC
Organism: Copadichromis virginalis; assembly: GCF_057382275.1. Lineage (NCBI taxonomy): Eukaryota > Metazoa > Chordata > Actinopteri > Cichliformes > Cichlidae > Copadichromis > Copadichromis virginalis. Next base: position 28,263,092 of record NC_140622.1, on the reverse strand, counting down.
TTGACATACATTTGAAATTGATTTAGTTGGGGGTTTGCTGTGAGATAAGGTTTCTTTGTTCACTTTTTGCTTTTTTTAATTAATTACAATGAGAACTTTATTTTAAGGTTATGAAGCAACTGTCTGTTTTAGTGTGTTTTTCTCTCTCTGTTTTTCTAACCAGTGGAAATGCTGTGGTAAGTAATTGTGGTTTCTTCACTGCTCCTTACATACAACACATGGGCCTCAAAGATGGTGGTCACTTGAAACGCTTGAAAGATTTTTGCCCTTTTTGGGTTGCAGTAAGTTGTGGTACAAATCGACATGTAATCACATGGTGGCTATAATGCTTTTGTACTCCCCACAGCAAATACCCCACCTATTTTAAATGCTTAGTTTAGGCCATGTTGTAGGCGATGAATTGTTTTATTTTAGCATTTAAAGTATCACATAATAAGTTTGAATTCACCTTGCTTTAATCGTGTTCTTTTGTTAATAGTTTTCAGGTGTTCCTGAAACTTAAAATTGTTTAATGCTGTGTTGGCTGTGACTAATGATCGTGCAAAGTCCGGTAGACACTATGTGTACAGATGTCAGTCGCACCAGCAAACTGTGGGGTCACATATTGGAACTGTAGGGTCATCATCTGAGAGGACTGTCCTCCTCATGAAACAACCACAAAGGTCATTTGTGTAAACTGTTATTATGAACTATAGTTACCCTTTAAAGTTAAACAATGTCTGTATGAATAATGTTTGCTTGTGTCATCGCCTTTAGATGTGGCAGAATGAAATTTAAACAAGGGTCTTTACCAAAACCATGGCAAGTTAAAATAAAATCAAATATGGCCATGCATGTATGGTTCGATCATCACCACTTAACCTACCTCCTGACGGCAGCTTCTTTTGGTCCTTTTGTATCAGAAAAAATCCCAAAAAGTTCTTTCTACATGGGTTGCTTCAGAATTTAGTAACAAAAGTTTTATTGGAAGACTTAATTATGCAATATCCTTCAGAAAAGAGAAAATACAGAAGTACAGAAACGTGTGCTTATTCTATTCCTGTAAGTAATTCCTGTTACAACTGTCCCTAAATGGATTCATTATTACTAAAACATTGTGTACACTCTTGTTCTAGATCATTTAATGATTAATAGTGAAAAAACAAACATGTGATGAGGGACTCACAGGACAGTAAAATTGTCTCCATGGGGCTAAATGGGTACTCAGTCATACAAAGGAGAAACTGTGACTGTGAGTTCAGAGGCCTGCAGGAGATTAACTTCAGCTCAATAGGACAGTGTGCTTTGTTTATGTCTGTGTACAATATTGGCTGAGTGACAATAGAATCAGTGTAACTACTGAGTATACTATAAGCGGGGCAAGCCAGAGGGTCAGCAGGAAGAGATGAGTGGCTTCGGTCCTGCGTCAGCTGCTGTATTTCTTTCTATAAAAACTAGCGTAAAATGTTGTGAAATTATTCCTTTAAAAGCAAAAAAGGGGTTGCATTGTACCACAAACGATTAAAAATTGTACCAGGAGCACATTTAAATGTCATTGCATTTTTTTAGGGGAAATTGTGCGCTGGTACTTCACCAGACATCTACATAAATGAGCTTTTGCCTTTATTTTTCTTTCTGCACTGATCAGAGTTACAGACTGGAAAGGACTCTGTTCTTATCACAGCACTGATACATTCAAAGGTTAGCAGTTCATCCTCTCCACATATGTACCTATGAACAATTTAAAGTGTGGTAGAAACTGGAGTGCTTGGAGACACCGGGCACAAAGCCAGACACACGGAAAACACAGAAAGGAGGAGCCCAGGAACCTCACGCTGTGAGCAACTCCAAGGCCTTGTAAATATCAACATTACCAGAGCTTTGTTCGTTTTAATGAGGCCAGTATGGCAAATGGTTTTTGAACTTTGCTCAACTTTACCACGTTGCAATGCAAAGCCATTAGTTCAAATTCCTGGTAAAGTAAATAATCCCTTTTTACTTTAGCACAGGATAAAATGATTGGTTTGTCTAGGAGACCTTTAAATTCATGGATTCTTTACTCAAACTCTCCTTCAGTGATTACATGTGAAAGGACTAGTTGACAACATGTCTAGAAATCAATTACTCCTTCTGTGAACATAAGAAGCACTGTGATCTTCCAATTTTTATTGACCAGATGTGCAATATCACAGGTCAAAGATGAGTAAAAGATAAATGCAGACAAACTGCTTCAGTCTTTTGGAATCTCACGAATGTTTGTAATTTGACCCCACCACGTAGCACTAAAGTCACGCTTCACTCTGTGGAACTCATAATCATCTAATCAGTTCTTTTAATTTAATAAATGGTTCTTCTAGTTTTTCTTAATTGCCAAAAAATAAGTAACTGCGGGGCAGTTAATTCTTCTGATGGTGTTTTGACTAGATGCAAAAACAAAGCCAACTCTGCCAGATGTCTAAACAGCATTGAGACATCTGGTAAGGTTCTTAAAAGCTGTTGTTCCAAAAACATCCTTTAAGGTCCAAGGTCAATTGTGTACTGTGTTTGAGGGAGATCCACTGCTACCAGAAATCTACCGAGCTGCTGATACCGGGGCTTTTTGTATGAAGTTTCTGCATGGTCTCACTTCAGGTAATCCAGCTTCCTTTGGCAGTCCAAAGACATGCACAGGGTTAGACTAATTGCTCACTTTGTCATAGGTGCAAATGTGAGAGTAAATGGTTGTCTGTCTCTGTGTTAGCCCTGCAACAGACTGGTAACTTGTCTAGGGTGTACTATGTCTCTGGCCCTATGACAGCTGGGATAGGATAAAGGCCCCCGCAACCTTGAATTGGACGGCAAAGGAAAACAGGTAGATGCATGAGTCTGTGTGGTGTTCAGAATAAAATATCCGGGGTAACTACTGGCTGATCTGGTGGTGAACACATATAATTTTGCAGCTTCTTTCCAAACTCCCAACCACTGTGCTGGCTTTAGCCAGACAAGACAAATGAAAAGCAAAATAATAACATCGCAAGCATCCTTTATCAAAATTGAGCATAGTTTCAGTTCTGGTAGGCCACATAGTCAGCTTCAATGATATTTATGTAAAAATCCAGCTACCATATAGGGCATCCTATATGCTGCTTGGATGTTGCCCTATATGCTATGAATGCAAATAGGGGAAACTGCTTTAGACTACCTACAATTGCTGCATTGCAAGCCACTTTGCAACCCAACATCCCAGCTTCTCCTTTTGGGGTGTACCTGACTTAATGCCTTGTGCTTTACATGTATGACCTGAAAGGCAGGAGATATTCCCAGAACACAAAAATACTTTTTTTTTTAAAGAAAAGCTAGCCGCACCATGGTCATCAAATAATGTTTCAGTTTCTTGCTCTTCTCAAATGATAAATCGAGACTTCGGTCATGTGCACGTTGTGGATTCCTACAACTGCGGACAGAGATATGTTACATCTATCTCTTGGTCATATGTGCAGTTTAACAAAGTAACTGCTAACAGTTAGATAACAAAGTTCATTCATTTGTCAAAAAGAGAGAAAGTAAGAGGGAGAGATGGTGGTTTAAAGGAAAGCATTGCACATGATTCCTGTAAGTTCTTCACACATCTGCTGAATTCAACATTTTTACAGAGTGTACTCAGAGACAGAGATGTGCGCCCTGCGGTCTGCATGCAACACGTTCTCCACGCTTGCAACACAAAGTGTCCGGTACATCCTATACTTTCTATTTTAAGCAGAAAGGGGAAGAGAAAACGGGCAGTTTGGCTGATGGAGGCCTCTTCCTCTTCCTCCTGTTGCACAGTCATGA